>NC_066369.1:28687954-28992727 GCF_013377495.2 Cygnus atratus
GAGCTACAGCCTGATGCCAAAGCAGTGGCAATAAAAGGCAAAGTTGCTTAAAGACCCCTGAATGTGCTATACCCCTAGAAACCAATCACAGTGTCAGTGCACTTTACGTTCTGAGCACTTCATTTTGCTGATGTTGTGCTCATTTTATTAGCTGACCTTAGTATTCTCATCAAAATTAAGGTTCTCCTTCTCGAAGTCATAGATGTATCGGCTTATCATAACCAACAAGATGGCTGTGTGTCCTGTGATGCCTCTTGACATATATGTCCCACAGGAACTAGGAAGCATTAAACAATGAAACTGAAAGTCCAACATGAATAGATGGAGATCTCTTCAGGGACAACCTGATAGACTGGGACCTGCTGACAGAGAAAAATCAAGACATCCACAGGTCTCAATGGCTTCTACAGCCATGCTCTTGCAATACTGACCACAAAGATAAGGAGAGATCTGCATATCAAAGGCTAGCTGGCATCAAAAATAGAGTTGTTTGCTACAATGAAAACAGACCAAACAACCATGAGAAAATGAAGATGGGGCACATTTAAATACTGCACCCTGAGAAAGCCATGAGAAGTTCTCCAGTAGCACACAGGGACACGTGAAACACAGATGTTACAACAGTTATGCCCCCGAATTCCTCCAGTCATTAAAACTGTAGCCAAGGCAGGACAGAGCTCTATCAGAGGTGTGGGTATAGAAGATGCAGGATCAGCAGCATTCACAACCACAGCTGCTGCTAAAGATACGCTGGTACTCCTGGCACAGCTTCTGGATATACTCACCCAAGCTCCAGCTGAAATGTTAAGAGCTTGCCTTTTTAATGCCCCTGGGTCACAATACCCCGTGCTGTCCAGGACCGCATCTATCAGACTTATTCACAGCGATGAAGACAGAAAGCACTAAAGCCTTCTGCAGACTTACCTGAACCCTGGCCTAAGGATCAGCACGTGATCAAATTGTGCCGCCATGCACCAAACCCTGAATGAATGTGCAGTTTCCAAGTCCTGAGGAATACCTGAGATCTCTTATTCTGACACAGCAGCAGCAATGGGTGAGTTTCTTCATATTGCTTAAAAAATAAGACATGGCATTTGGGGACAAACTAGCTTCCTTGTCACCAAATGATCATCATTAACTTAACCACCATCATTACAGCTGAACTTTCCAGCCCAGCCAAATGGAGTCAGTCAATTCCTTCTGTGTACTTTTTTTTTGGTTGTTTTCCTTCCTCTGTGGCTAATTATTGAGCATTTTTTCTAAGCCCTAATTCATGCCTCCTTCCTGCTTACTGAAGCTAAAATGTCATCTGTGCAGGAGCTCATAATCAGCTGATTCTGACAAGCAGAGGACGAAGTACAAAAGGAAGAATATTGTTTTAAGGAGGGAGAAATCCAAATCTAACTACTGGGACTTTTGCCAGGGATTTCAGCACATACAGAATAGAGGCCTCACTGCTGACAGTGAAAATTGGACCTTGTTGCTTCTCAAGGATTTTGCTTCCTTCTAGCTTATAGACCGAAAAAATGGTGAAATACAAGGCAGGTACCCTTCTCTGTATTAGCAAAGTAATGGGAGGGTGGTATAGCAAAGCAGAAAAAAAAAAAATGCCAAATACAGTGTTAGCAAATTATTTCTAAAGCAGTGAGAACCCCAGCTGTTTTGTTAAGTGCTTAAAGAATACACAGAAACCTTCTCCAGGCTCAGAAACTGAAGACAATCTTCTACCTGCCAGTCTCCGAAACCCAGCTGACACACATTCAGCTCCACTGACTGTAAACATTTCTGGTATCCAGGTTTTTACCTGGGGTAAAAAAAGGGCTGAAAGCCTTCCACAGAACAACGTAAGATTCACTAGCGAACAAGGACAATGTTTCAAGTTTACTCCAGGGAACAGTCGTTGCTGTTAACACCGAAAGGGAAAATCACCTCAGTAATTTACCAAAGCCAGACTAAAAATGAAGGCATTGCAACGCAGCAGTTTCAAGATTCACTCAGGCAGCCCAACTGCCACCTTGTGGCTAACAAATCATCCTGCTGCAACTCTGCTACATTATTCCTTCCTCATTTACTCCTTCATTATTTATTCCATACACATATAGAATAAATCTCAAGACAACGTACCCTAGGCACAATAAATACCTCTGATTCTCTAGAGTCCAAATATACAATATAGATCAATGTTGTTAGAAGGGAAAAGGAGATAAATTCAATTACCTCAAGCCTTACATTGCAGAGACCTGTATGTGGGGAAGCATCTGGGTTGGCATAAGATTCATAAGATCATCCATATTCTGCTACTATTCTGTGCAGGCTGATCTGACAAAGGAAACCAACTTCAACAACTTATTTCATTTGACAATTGGGTCAAATACCCAATTCTTTATGTAATTCTAAAGAATTTAAAAAGAAGAAACCCACCAATTTTCGAGGAGATTCTTGCATCTGTTGTGGCCCTTTCAATTAACCTAAACAGCTGTTTGAAAAGACCTAGTAGTCTTTGAGGCTATGAAGAATCTGCAAGGAAATGTGCACAAGAATTTTGGAGCTTCCTATAAGTTCATTAGGTTTTCAGTCCATTTAGCACTTTCAGTATCTTCCGTTACTGATGCACGTATTACCTTACACCTTTTTTTCACACTGACTTGATGCTCAAATTTTGGTTTTGCCACCAAATGAATTTTCTACATTGCAGAAAAGTTCAGCATGGTATGAGTCTAAGAGAAACAGGAGGGCCCCAACCATGGTGTCACTCACAAAGAAGAACACAACCACCTTTTATCACTTTTATGGAACTCACCTTGAAAAATGGTCTTTGTACCTTCCATTAGAAACAAAAGACAGAACGACCAAAAGGCTGCAGCATGTTCCAACACACTTATCACGCACACATATTTCCATGAACATCTACAAGCCATTCAAAGCTGAAGGAAAAAGTATGTAAGTCTGATCATAAAGCACATGTCATGAGCCAATTTCTTTTTTCCCCACTTCCATTAGTTAAATCAGAGGCTCTTAGTATCTGTGCCTCCCCTACCTTTCCACAGGAAAGCAGCAGCAAAATGCTGCAGATTCCAAATCATTATTATAATTATTATGATCTTTATCCGCTCCCTACAGTTCCAACTGGAACTGCTATTCCAAACTGTGTGGGGTGGTTTGCTCTGAAACAGGTGTCTTCAGCTGAAGATCTGCAAGCTGAACTCCACAAAATAAACATGTTTAGCGTGGGCTTGGGGTGCTGTCAGCCGGTAGTGTTTTTAGCAAATGAAAGTATAGAAGACAACCATAAAAAAACAACTTTTTTTTTTTTTCAAATGTGTATTTTCACATACATTTTGCTGGTCTCCAACAAGAAGAAAGACTGCACTAAGGACATTATAGAGGTGACTAAGTACATTTAAGGTTTCTTTCAACTGTTGTCTCACCAAACATCGGTTATGATTTGCTAATTAATCCAGTACTTTCAGAATCACATTTTAAATTGAAATATTTTAGAAAGCTGTAACAAAAGATTTAGAAACATCATTTTCAGAAGGTGATAGGTATCAACAAATAATAGAAGGCTGCTTGAAAAATGTTTATGTTTAAAATTTAATGAATATTGCACATATCCTGTTCAACAGTTACGCTCTACTCAATGTATTATAATTGAGCTCTACTGAATTACTTTTCTAGTGAATAAATACTGTACACGCTGTACTGTGAAGAGACATCATGTAATGTATACTAATTAACCCATTATATCTGTAGAGAAGATCATATCTGAAATATCAAATTAGCAGGAATTAAACATCTCAAAGGATTAATGAAATGTTATGGAGCCATTCACTTCCAGGTCAACAGGTTCAATTTCAGCCTAGTTTAATAGTTATAATGAATTTATGTGCTGGAGATAACAATTCTCTGCATCCATTCATAAATCAGGGTAAGAACCTGTACCAAGAAGAGCAGCCTTTACTCACACAGCCAGAACGAGGTAGCCAGCAATATTATGCTTGGCCTGTATGTGGCATGGGGCCTTGGGCTCCGTGAGGTCAAGTAACGTAGTTAGTGGGTGCCTGCAAAACAAGGAGGCAGCAGTGAGGGACACCAGAGACACTCCGTCAGTTCTCTTTTCTGACGATTGCCACCCCCAGCAATAAAGCTGGGGCAGTTTGCGGGCAGAACATTCAGCTCCTTCTCTTTTATTTGACCTAAGAGTCCCCTCTGCTTATCCTGGTTCTGATCGCAGCAGCCCATGCTGCTTCTAGCAGAGGCACAGGCAGCACGAGAAAAAGATGGGGGGAAGGAAGAATTATAGCCCACTTTCATACAACAGACTGTTACATGGGAAATACTTCCTCAACCAGAAGTACTGAGATACCACCAACACGCTGAAAATAAACTGTGGCAGCCTGCATGATATATGATAGAAGTGTAAAACTTGCAAGATTGTCCTCTTTCAATGACTACAAACAGAATTCGAGAACAAAGAGCATCTAACAGCTGTTTACTTTTCTTTCCTGGCACTTGTGTATTCCGAATAATAATTAAAAAAAAGGCAAATATGACAACCCTAAAGTTATATGGAGCCAGTCCAGGACTGCCTTGTATGCACATTCCCCTGCTTGTCATCTCTCTCAACACTCCCACAACAGTAAATGCATTAAGATCTTTAGTACAATTTGTGCTATATACTTAATCTTTCTATGGGAAGCTAGTGAAGTACAGCATGCAGTACTGGCAGTAGAAATGCAGATGCATTTTTACTGATCCATCTAACCTTTTGTCACTTTAGCCACTAACCTCCCTCTTGTATGGTAGGCATCTTTCAAGTACTGAATTCCTTCTAGATCTATTTCTCCTGTAGCATACTAAGTCACCCAACTGCGATGCAAAGCTTCTACAGATCATCCAATGCTTGCAATCACCGTTATTTTACTAAGCTATATATTTTTAAATTACTTTCGTAGTAATTTAAAATCATTACATGCTCTCCAATTTTAAAAGTGCAATTTTCACTATGGCTTCTCGAACCAGTGGAAAGCACCATTTATATTTGTTAATTTGTATCTGTTCAAGCAAGAAAAAAGAAAATATCTAATATACACAGACACAATGTATAGTATTTAATAAGAGTTTAAGAAAAAAGTACCTACTGCGATGCAGATGAGCACAAGGCATTCTTGTGTTGGGCAGTCAAGAGAAGAAGAAAGAAGAAACCCCTCCTAAAGCACTTGAGAAAAATGTTAGCAATAATTTAAGACGTAAAGTAAAAACTGAAATTTTCAGCATCCCATTTTGAACAGTAAAACCCTAGTGCTTTAACGCAGAGGGCTAACTCTGTGTTGTGTGTGTACGTGCGTGTTTGCATGCGCACCTGTGTCAGAAGATAACTTTTATTACATCGGTATTGTAGGAAAAAGCACAAAAAAAAGCCCTTTGTTGGTCTAATATAAGCCAATACCTCTTCATCAAAACCTTGTCTTTCTCATCACCACCACCATGGCTACAAGACTATTTACATACAAATTAAAAAAAAAAAAAAACTCCCTTGGTGAGCTTTACAATTGCATCTCTGACATTCCAGTGCAATACTTAATCCACTTAGAACAGGCAGTAGAAATAAGAAACTTGTGTATTTTTACACTTCATCCTGAATGCTATAAAAACTCTTCTCTGTTCTCCTTAGTCCTAACAGACACAAACATCAAGTCGCATGTCATGCAGGAGCCCTGGGTAACAAAACAAGCTTTGACACTGGAGCGAGAAAGAGGCAGCAGCACTGGGGTCGTGGTGTTGCTGGATAAACTATAAGGTCCACAGGGAAATCTAAATGGTGTATTTTTCTGTTTACCTTCAGGTGACAATGTCCAAGTGCTTTAACACATCACTGAATGTCTGTTACAAAAACTCCTGTCACTAAGAATAAAAATGGATGGATGAATAATGGTTAGGCTGGACCTTCTGCCTCTTGCCAGTAGGACTGGGTAAAGATTTAAAAACAGCTTGTAAGCAATATGCTGCCAATCTAGACCTATATAATCAGGCCTAGAATCAACATTCACCATTACAGACACATCGACTTACCTCTGAACAGAAGTAAGTTAGGTAGTTGCTGGCATTTCTCCAAGGACCCCCAATTCATTGGCTGAAGTCAGTAAAGAAATTACTCATTTCACAACCTTTTTATCCAACTATATTCACAGACAGCGATGAATAGCTTGTTTTTTCCTTCTTGAATAACTTGCATTCTGATTGAATTGAGTAAATATGATAGTCTGCCCTCCACCATGAATAAAAAAAGAATGTTTCAAAATACAATACACTGTAAAATGTTTTGAATGTCCCCTCCACATAAAACCCCACCATACGTGAAACAAATCTTTGTTTCAATACAAAAGGAGAAACAACAACAACAGAACAGCAGATACATCTCAGCAGATAAAAGAAAGGGATTTCCCTTTTTTGTTTTCAATCTCTGCTGCCTCTTTCTACGTCTTTTTGTAAGATAACATTCAGTAGTTTCATCAGGTGCAAACCAACGATAACTCAGACAGTTGCAAATAAAAATTAACATGCTGGCTATACGAGGTACTCCATCACAGAAGGCAGAGCTTTACCTATCTTGTGCGTATTGGTCTCCACAGTAAGAAAGGTGTGGCTTCAGGAGAGGCTGGAGGGTTTTCTTCTTCTTGTGTGGTTGTGTTTTTTGGTTGTGAGTTTTGTTTTGTGCTTTTTTTTTTTTTTTTTTTTTTTATATGCACAGCATTAGATGGTGGTTTCCTGCAGAGTAGTCGCCTTCTTGGATAAGGTACAACTGCTAAAGCTGTGCAGTCAAGAAATTGTGTTGTATTTGTCTGCTACCTAATATACTTCCACATCAGCAATCACTTCTATCCAGACTGATCTATCCAGATCAAGTATCTCTAAAGTAATACTGGCCTCTGATAAGGCACCCTCACAATTTAAAAGATAACACGCTTATCCTCGCAAAGCATTCTAGGGCTAAAAATTGTGGTTCTTCTAAAAAACATTTTATAAGAAAGCCTTCCTTGAAAATAATTTAACTTATTTTTTTAATTGAACTTTGTGCAATCCTTTCAGGTTGCTTTGAAGAAAAATGTTGAATTAATCCATACCCTCAAATGCCTTAGAAAGGAGAAAAATCCCAGCAGTAAATCCACCTAATTAAGTGGGGGTGTATCTAGCCCATAGGCTATTACTGCATCTCAGCTTAATATTTTTAAACATTCTATATGTGGAACAGGCGGTAAGCTCTCATCATTATTTCTCAAATGAAGCTGAACAGATCTAACCCAAATTACAGCAAGATAAACCAGACAAGTTAAGTGATGAAAATTGTACTTTTTCCTCTGCTTTAGGGACGCTGCTGGCTCATCTGTCCTCTGATCAAGGTGAGCCTGATAAAGCTGAAAATTACACTGTGTGACTGGATTGTACGAGATTATCTTTCCCCTGAGAAGTCATTTATTTTAGTAACCCTTGATGAATAAGAAACTTTCTGCTCCAACATGACGATCTTGTGTGGGCACAACTCCTTATTGCTTTGAGTGAGAGATCACGTAAAAGAAACAGAATATAGGTGGCTAGGTCTTCTTTATGGTTCAAAGACAGATGTGCCCTAAAAGATAGACCCTCAGAGACCACAAGTTTCATAAAATGCAATAATTATCGTCATTAGTTTGTAGGTTTAACTGCAAAAGTTACTGGTATGTCTTCCACTTTTTGAGTGTGAGGAAAATCCAGTTTTGGTTTTGAGAGAGCTTGCTCTGTAGAATTTTGAGTTTCTTGAACTTTAGACGATTCCAGGAGATGTTGCATGTTAAGTTTGAAAATAAGGCGAGGATCGGGTCCAGAAAGAGATGGACAATTGCAGCGCTCTCTTATTTTAAGAGCCTGTGAATACATAGGAAAACAAATCAAGCTCATTTAAACAGGATAAAAAAAGGTTTCAGACAGTGATTTGGCTTTCCAGTAAGGTCTGCATTTGCATATAAAGCTTAATGAGTATAAAATTGAGTCAGAATTGCTACTGAAAAACTTTTCAACAGAAACCAAGATTTCCTGAGAAGAAATGTATCTTTTAATATGGTAAAACAATGGAAAGAAAATGAAGAATGAAAAATGTTTTCTCGTAGGCAGTCTCCCAAAGAATGGATAATCTAAAAGGTACCTCTTAAATAAGTATGAAGTTCTCAAACTATTTTATGTGCTATTTGTGCACATCAGTAACTTTTACCTTCTAATTTACATTCATATGTAAATTAAAATGACTGCATACTTCATCAGCTATGTTTCATTATTGAAGTAATTATATATACAGGCATCTGGCTGGAAAGAAAAAAAAGAAGGGAAAAATCTTCAGTAATGTAACAGACATTTAACTGTTTGGCAGAGAAATCCAGATGGTTTATCGGTATAGTTAAGGTCCAGTTACACAAGTGATCTCATCTTCAAGAAACATTTGAATACAGAGCTTCCAAGTGTTCTCAGAAAACAGATGTCTCTAGAATGTAAGAATCTATCTATCTGGATTAAGAGATTAGCACTAGGAGACAAACTTTAATTAATCCTGCTTACAAAATAACGGAAGTGTCAGAGCTTCCCTTTTACAGATTAGAAAGTAGAGGCACAAAGGAGTCAAAGGATTTCACAGAGAAGTGAAATCCATTAGTACAGGCACATTTCCTCCAGCTTTGTGTTCTGGTCAACAGATCATTCTGCCTTGAAGACAATCTGAGAAAGGTAATGACACCGGATGAGTCTTCTCAAAGGCATTGTGGAGCATTGGTATAAAACAGGATAAAGTCATCTGTTTTAAAGGATGCTTAATTTGGTGTTCATTTTAATGAAGCCAAACTTACTAACTAGTCCATTCAAACGGGCAGGTTTTTTTTAAAGATGGCAATGGGTAGTGCACAAACCAGTTTGATGCAGTACTTTCCAACTGGTCGTACGCAGGCCTACCAGTGCCCATGGATTCTCCTAGAACACTCATGTAGCCTTACCAAGTAAAGCAAGCTTCTATATATTACACAGAAAACTTTATGTAGAATTTTAGAGGGTTCTACTTTTCCGATGAGAGCTATTTTTTCAAGATTTGCAAATAAAACAAGTCAAAAATTATCTTGATGTTTAGCACCAATCAATGGCCACAGTGATAGTCACTTTTATGCAAGGTTCACTGTATCTTAGCCTCAATCAACAGCATAACCTAGTGACAGAGTAACATCCAGCTTCATTTTTAATATTTTCATGGGAAAATAAGTTCATGTGTAGAGTTCATTCCATTTCCTTCATAACCATATATTCTAGAAAAGTAATGACCACATCTGTCCTGAGTTGTAGCCAGGTGCCTCCTGCCAGTTCTAGGGACAGCTATGAGAAAGCGTGTCAATTCTGTATGGATTAAAGAGGAGGAAGAAAGTAAGAGGTTTTTAAAGCAGTTCCACTGAAAAACGGAGTGGGAAATTTTAGTCTGCTTTATATGCACTAGATTTGGTTGAAATACCAAATCAAATATTCCAATACACCTGTGTATAAGTATTTGCCCATCGCTTTGAAACAATTTAGTACTCTTTCACAGGAGATACTGGGAACATCTTACTACAGCAGACTGTAAAATGGAAAAGCTGAGCTTCTTAAATAATTTCTTTGTATGAGGAGGTACCAAAACATATTTCTCCCTAACTTTAGTACAGCAAACTAATAAGACTTTCATGTAAATGGCTATAAACAAAGAGAATTTAAAGGCAACAACTGGTTTTGGAAAAAAAAAGAAGATGCATTCCAGGAATGTAGGAAGAGTTTTCCCAACTGTTTCTTGTTTAAGTGTAACATTTAAATTACTGCATATGCAAGTCTGGATTAGGCATGCAAATATTCCCCTTGTCAAACTTTTAAAGAACATAAATAAAGCTCTCAGTATTTGTTTTTCTACAAGGTGATAGTCCATGTAGTCATCAAGTATAACTATACCACTGAACACTCTTCTGCCTCAGTGACCAATTAAATTCTAAAGTGATGTTTTTGACAAACCAAGAGTTTTCTCTTGTTCTCTTACAGAACATCAGCTGCTGCAAGACTACATTAACGTCAGGCAGCATTATTCAAGGCAAATGGAAATATAAAGATTTAGGCTGTATCCTGGAAAGGGCAACATAATCCTCTTTTAAACTAATTTAGCAATTTTAAATCTCATGGGGGGTTTTGCTATATGGCGCCTGGCTTATTTCCATGGTTTCACTTATCTCAAATACTGAAGCCACAACAGCAAAGGTCCAAAACAATACTTCAGAGTTAACACTTTTACCCTGTGGGTGTCTTTGTTTTCTTGCTACACATAAAGCTGTCGAAGAGAGAAGGAGGCATCTATTCAACACCCTCAACCCACGTGCCATTAAAAAGACTGCAGTTATGAGAATGCAAAGCTGTGTTGACGTATCGTCTCACTGTTAAAAACATCTAAGACTAAACATTCTAATGAAGGTAGGCTTTGCATTTATGTATGTATGTATGTATGTTTGTGACTGCTGTGAAATATTCAACCTTATTCAGAAGGTGTTCTTTCCCTGGCTCTGTTGACTACTGCACTTTTCTTTTGTGCCACCAACGCTGTAGCATCATTAATGTGCCAATAACTGGCTGAAGACCTTACAGTACATTTTTCCTGAAAGATAAAACAGCCAACCATGGTCAGCCACACTGTACTTTCAAAATCATCAGCAACTTCAAATCTGATAATTTAATATGGCTCAATTAAATTGTTTTCCACCAGTTTGGGTAAAAAGACGAGTAAAAGCATTCTTAATGAAGCAAATGCATATCAATTTCAGTAAGAAAATGTTTCATCATCTGTATACTGAAGAATGTTCTGAATAAAGACAATGGACAGAACCGAGACAAGGTTAACTAGCTAGAGTGAGTACATTGAGGCACCTGGAAATTAAGAGCACTGTAATGCTATTCTTTTCAGATTAACTTTAAGAAAGAAATATTACTCTTCAGAATAAAGACCACCTAAGTGCTTACTGGCTCAGAAGACATCAAATAAGATATCAAAATTACTGCTTGTAAGGTAGCGAAGGTGAAGCTGTTTTTCTTATCAATATAATTGCAGCCATCTCCTGCAAGGTATTGAAAGGGGGGAAGGCGTAAGAACTAGGGAGGCCTGCCCCACCCTGATGCTTTCAAATAAAACCCAACAGCAAGACAAATACAGGAGAAAAAAAAGTATTTTTTCCTCTCCCAGTGCTCATCCTTCACCACTGTCACAGGTAAGCAGGCTAACTGCATCGTGACCCCTTATAATCTTTTGGAGCAAATCCTACCTGTCAGGCTAAAAGTCACCCTCTTAACTCCACAAACAAGGCCAAGGGTTAAAATTCTCTTTGTATAAACCGTAATTACCTCGGCAGAGCTGAATTCTGGTCTGGCCTTGCAACTCTGACAAAAACTAAGGAATAGCACAAGCATGCCGCAAAATAAATCAGAAAAGCTGAGTTGCAAACTGAATTACAATTAGCAGACATAGAAGACAACAACGGGTTCTACAAATGAAGTAGCAGTACAAAGATGATTAGGAGTGGATAGATTTGTTACTTGATAGAGAAAGAAAAGCAACTGACATATAACGCTAATACTTCACATCTTCCAGTGATTCTATGGGCACAGGAAAGGAAAATTGTGACAAAATATTTAAATTTATGGAGAAGATAGAAACATAGGTCAGTATTTTTTGTTATTTTCCGACAAATACTTACATTGATAGGACTTATATTAGTATGCTCTAGTACTAGAACTATCTCAGGTAATCTTCACATCATTAACGAAAGGCAAATATACCATCCCCTTTTTGAAAAGCAAGGGAAAGAAATGAAAAGGAAGTAAAATAAATGTATCTTTAATACCCCAATAGACACCTGAAAGAGGAATAAAGTAAATAACTACCCAAGCAATAAGAAAAACAGTAAACAGCCAACATGGATTTGACAAGAACAAATCTTGCCAAAATATTTTTTTTTTTTTAAATTTAATTGTCCTAGCAGGCAAACGAGAGCAGTAGAAATGACATGTCCCAACTTAGTAACTGACTCTAGAAATGATTTCAGTACGGTACTTCCACAAGGAAGTGTTGGAAACAGGTGTTAGAGTAAATCAAAAATGGAATCTGAGTGAACAACATGATGCCAAAAAAGCAAATGTCATGTCAAGATGAATTTTTGTGTCACAGGCAAAGGCTCAGTAGATAACCACCTGCTTTATTCAGTATTGCTGAAGCTTCAGCTGATGTACTGTGTTCAGTTTGGACAACTTACAAGGAAAAAGGTAGACAAGCTTTAGTGAGTCAGAGAACAATAAAATAAAAAATTCAGAGATGAACCAGCAGATCCTTTAGCTGCTCTCTGGCTCTATACTTCCATGATTTTTCTCTCCACAACAATGATAAGCTACTGTACTACAACATTATTTTAAGATTTCTTTTTCTGAAAATAAAATGCATAGGGCCTTTGAGCATTTCACCACCTTCCACGTAGGAATTCTAGGAGATTACAGTCTCCTATTTAACAGAGTTATCATTTGGCTGGCATATTCTGTTCTCCTGGTGTACAATCCAAATTGTTCCAGGCAGAGGGGGAAATCCTTTAAAAACATGACAAATCTTTTTCATTTTCTCTATTTCCTTTCCAGGAGAGTGCTACTTTGCAACTGTTTATAGTTCTCTATTTATTAATTCCTCAGTTTAGCTGTAGCTTACAACTTGTTCAGAAATGCAGATGCAAGATCTTTAAAACTCCTTTGATTGCTCCCTGTCTTTTAATTATGTGAAAAGAGAATCCTTGTGATATTGCTGCTTTAATTTACATTTCCTGAGACTGTTAAGTTGCCTCATTGAGACAAGCTATTTCATTACCTGAACAAAAATTTTTCATTTTATATAATCAGAGTTTATTGTGAGCTTGATCAGAAATCTGTAGAGAAACATCTTCACATCCTGAGAAGACCAAAAACTTGTCACATATTTTTCCTAGCTATGCTAGCTGGTCTAATAATAGATATTATCTTGTCCTAAAAAAACATTACAGCTTCAAAACCACCTGTATATGAAACACAACATTTATATCAGTATCTTTAATACAAACTGGTCTATTTAATTAACATCTTCAGAGAAAGGGCAATTTCAAAACCAAATACGAATGTAAAAGCCAGCAGAATTTTTTTTCTTTAGGATTCCTGCCTTTTTTCCTTGCTTATGATGGATCTGATGCCGAGTCTAAGTAGTAGTTTCTTCATAGAGAGATAAAAAGGCTCTTTTAGATATCTAGCTTCTCCTCTTGGGCTCTGAACATCTAATGGCCATTAATATATGGTAAACATACGGTTCTAAAATGCTTTAAGTATGTGAATGGTGAAATAAAAAGCTGCTGACGTTGAACAGCAAAGCCCTGGGATTCCCTTCAAATGCCTGAAATTCAGATTCAAGGAGGCAGCTCTCAATCAAAGGAGAGTAAACACTTCAGACGAGAAGCCTCCAACAACACTTCCACATAACTTCTTTCATTTTTATTCCATTTTTTCCAGTATCAGCCTCACTGATCTGTCAAACTTTGTTAAAAAGGAGCCTTCAGCCCCTGCTTTCTAAACCTACTCCAAAAAAAGTGCAAGGTAGAAGGCAAATGAAAACATCTCAGTCTCTATCATACTTTGGAAGAAAGTTTCCTAGCCTCCACAGCTCTTGTAAGTGAGAGCAGTGATAAAAAGATGAAAGGTTACTCCACCTGCTAAACTGCAAGAGATAAGACAAAAATAATAATAAGTCTGCTATGACTACACAGTTGCTCATTTATTTAACTTATTTGCTCAGTCCTGGAGTAAAACGCAAGAAGGTATTTATTTCCATGTTATAAGCCAGTCAATAATTGTATAAAAAATAAAGGATTCTGAATACTTCATGTTCAATCTAACTAAAAAAAAGGCTCCAGAAATGCGTATCATTTTCTATTCAGCTGCTCTAAAAATATTGCTCATCAAAATATTCTCACAGCCTGTTTTTGCAAGGTACAGAATTTGTGCATATTAATTTAAAATATTCAGTCTAGCCGTTCTCCAACCTCCTACCCCTTATCTCTGTTTTGATTTATGCTATCATTTAGAATATTTACTGCATTTGTTCTCAAAGGATTCATGAAAATTCTCCTCTTTTCCTCCTTTGAAATCAGTAAACACCTCAACATTTTAGTGCTCTCTCTGCCAATAAATCTTCAACTGTCTTTGCAGCTTAGAACTGAGAAAGATGGTAAGTGACTGGGAATTTAAAGGGAAAAAAAACAGGAAGAAGAAGAAATTGCAAGTTTGTTATAAGAAAGGAAATTTCCTTTAGCTTGTTTGCAAAACAATGTCATGAAGCGCTCTAATACACAGCAACTTAAAAAAAATCTAACAAATAAGTAGACAAAAAAATCGTGTTATTTTACTGTAGTAAAAAAAAAAAAGAAAATCTGCTTAAAGAAATAGTAAACATACTAAGATTACTGAACTTGGAACAGTTCTCAAATAAGAGAACTAGCACTTGGTTAACAGCAGAAATTTTTGCTTAATCTACCAGTAAATAATACACCAAATTAAGAGAATCCCCAAGTAGCTATCTACATGGCATTCTTCTGAGGCGCAATCCAAAAGAAATTACAGAACAGACTGCAGATGGATGGGCAATCGCGTGAATTATCTCAATGTCCTTAGAGTGGGGTAAAATTTTTTCCCTAATGTGATGGAACAAATAGAAAGATTTGAAGAAAAAAGCAGGCTGCAAAATCTACAGAGACCTATCGTAACTAGGGCTATTAAGAAATCTACTGGGGATCTGACATTCTTCTGAGGCACTGTTATTCGAGGTGTGTTCAATTCCACATCAGCGGGAGAGACAGGATAGTAGGGAGCATTCTCTAGTTGACAGCCTTGGACTAGCTACCAAAGCAATGAAAGAGAAGAGAGTTTAGAGACAGTTTAGGGATCCAACTTAAAATCTGGCTTCCAAAACGGCATAAAAGGGAAAAGATAGTGACACAGGTCTCATTCATTCACATCCATACTAGAAATGCCTTTAAAAAGCAGAAGTATTACAGTTTGATTAGAAAACAGGAAATAAGCCACTAGAGCTAATTGCATTTTACCTGTACTATCATAATGTTTCCTTTTTAGTAGAATTATCAAGAAGGTTAAGATTCTTATGACAGAAAATTTCTGTATGGGTAAAGGGAAAGATAAGCATGATGCAACGAGAGTTGCTTGTGGCTGATGCCAAACGAATTCAGACAACCGTCCTCAAAGAAAAAGCTACAGTTCCTTCAACTGCTCACCTCTGGAATAAGCCGGTCCAAGTGCTCAGCTCTATTCTCATGTGAAGGGTGCGTGGAGAGCCACTCTGGTAACTTGGGCTGCCCTTGAATGGCTTCTGCTAATTCCATTTGCTGCCAAAATACACTGCTTGCTCTTACATCCACACAAGCCTGAAAGCAGAAACGTATACACCACTGCCTTTAAGGTAATATGATACACATTCTAATTCCACTGATCTCTAACAAAAAATTACACCCAAATTAGGTAATTCAGAAGAAGGAATAATAGGATTCACAATTTCTGCCGTGTGCTTGTTCTTTAAAAGAAAAAAAAATACTCAGCTGCTTGTTCCATGTTATATTTGCTAGATACAATATAGCATAAGAACAAGTTAATCATCTGCACAGATTTAAGTAAATTTAAAGGTGAGAGTCAAAAATAAGAAGTGATAATAATTCACAGTTAAATATATCTGAAAACAAGCTACAAAGGCTTTTCTGTATGTGATTATACTGCCTTTTAAAAGGGTGATTTTTGTAATCCACAACAGGTAAAAGCAATAATTCTGGAGAACTATGACTCTCCTATCTCTCTCTACAGAAGTACCAATTTAACTATAGAAAGTTGTGGAACATTAAGAATGGCACTTGCATATCACCAACAACCTCCTTTATACTTGACTTTAAGTGGAAGGAAAAAAGAACAAGATTTCCTACATTGGTTTTCATTTCTTTAAGAGGAAAAGATGAGTGCTCATAAGACAATGACTCCCCTACCCAGAGCTGTATTAGTGGTGCTTTGTCCTTTGAATTTTATTTCTTGAAGTTATTATTACAAAATTGTATCTGCACAAGCAGAGAAATGCTGAGAAAGCACTTTGCTTGTTTCTCTCTGATAAGTCCCTACAACTTCATTGGTATTACAAAGCAGTGAGTTACCCACACAGCAATTACGTTTTTCCATGGATTGCATTAGTCCTCTAGATGACTTTAAACCATAAATGCAGTTTCAGTCCCAGAATTGAAGTTCATTTTAACAATTCTGCATTGAAGAAATATTAATAAATAATAAGAAAACGGAAATTCTCCTTATGAAATATTAACACTAGATGGTGCTGCTCTCATAGATATCTAACACTTAAGAATTATTTATCTCTATTGCACCTAGCTAGAACTGATTGCTGTTTTATTTTGATGAATTTAGAACGGAAACTCGCAGGAACAAAAAAAGGCAGACTCTAAAATGAATTATGGAAAAAGATTTGAGTAATCTCTTACCAAATTTTTGTCTTACTTTAGCAAAGATAGCTTATTTTCACAGCTGTACTTAAAATAAACTTTAAATACCAGAAAAGTGTTGATATACTTCATAAGTATGAGAAATCATATAAAGTACAATTATAATTATCAGAGTTCTTAAATTTTCCTGTATTGTTATGAAAATAAACATTATAGATAAGAATATTTTAAATGCATGAAAACATAGTAAAGCATTCCTCAAAAATTCTTGCAATAGTGGAAGCTAAGTGAAAGGTAGAAGTTCAAAGTACCATTTATATCTCCAGGTACAATTTAATATATTCTACATACGAAAGATCACTATTTGGCTTTCTCCTCTTTGTAAATACATAGCCTTTTCTTCTAGTAGTAATAAATTATATAGAAAGTATACTGTGTCATTGATAATGCACAACTTAACAAATTCCAATTTATTACATAGAATTTAGCTAGAAGGACTTTGTTTTTCCCTATAAACTGCATTTTTCCCACTACTTCATTAATCTACATTTCTTAAAAAAGGAAAAAAGCAACCAGAGTTTACCTCTGCATGAAGTATGAAACTCCCTCTGGTTATAATGGAAAGTGAAAAGTGTCTGTTCGGTTGCTAATCAAACAAACCAGACGTAGTTACCTTTGCTGCAAACTGAAGTCCCACTTTATCAGCTTCAGCCTCCAACGTTCTGCTGTACGGTCTATCAAACATAAACTGCAAAAAAAGCACAGAGCTCCATTCCATGCTTTAAATAAAGCATTTTTCTAGCCTCTTCAGAACAAATGATATTTATGTATCATGTTTACATTGCGTGCAATCAGTATTAGTTTGTCTTAATGTAACCTTTAATTACATTATATATAACACATGGATCTTGTATTTGGTTGAAATTCATTCAAATTATACATATTTTCATGGCCCCTCTCATCAGCCAGCATCATTGCATTTTGCAGTGGCCAAAGGGTCGACATCAACTTTAAACTAATTGATTTAAAACTTTATAAGCAGAAATATATTACTGGTCAGGGTTGTACGGAAGATTCAGAGTCAGAAGAAACAAGCTGGTTATGAACAAAATGGAATTTTCTCATTTCGCTTTTATCGGCATTAAGATTTTAGCTGTAGCAACACTACGTAAAAAAAAAAAAAAACCAATGGCTTATATGATTACCTTCTTTAAACCCAGTACCATCTACTTTGTATGGTAAGCAGCCCACAGTATGGAATACAACCATAAACATTTCCATGGAAAAAAAAAAAAAATCACTTATTTACCATGATTATCCCTCACCACAAGGTGCAGATTGCCCTTGAGAAATCAGACTGGAAGACATAAATATGACCAAATACTCTCCCTTTTGTCTATGTTCTGACAATTTATTAACAGGCACTAAGAGACAGTGGTAGCTTTGTCAAATTGTTATTTATTCATACAACCCAGGATGTTCTGGCACATAATTCATGTACATTTTGGCAGCCTTGCCCTAGTATATCAGGTTAGAGTAAAGGCAAATCAGGACTTGTTAAAACAGCCTGCTCCTGCCGAGATAAGCAACGTGTCAAAGCATCCTGATCTCAGCATAGATTAGGAAATACAAACAGAAGAATGCGGATGTGCAAAGTTAGTGAAGAAGAAAAGGTTTCATCAGCTCTTTATTTGGTCATAGAAGCAGATCTTCTTTACATGTTCCAGTAAAAAAAAAAAAAAAAAAAAAAAAAAACAGAAATGAAGAGCACCAAAGAAACGGTCCAATACTTTGAGTATATAAAGATATCGGTAACTTTTTGTTTCTTTCTAAAGTAGTGAATGTGCTTTTTTTTATTTACTAGGTCAAAAATAAACTTAGAAGCAATCAGAGCTTGTCCTCTACAGTTATATCCAAGCCAAATACATTGATATAAAATATCAAAAAAGTAAGCACTGAAGACAGTAAGTATTGAAAAACTGACAATTGAAAAGTAAGCAGTGAAGCTCTTCACTTCCTTACAGACCTTGCACGTTGCAATTACAAAGGTGTTTTGAAATCCTCTGAAGATAAAGTCATTGTTTGAAGGGGACTATGTATTTTTAATTGCCCTGAAAATTGCTCAAAGTCTACTGGAGGCAAAGATACCCCCAGCTGGTCTGTCACATATTCCTGAAGCACCATTCCTCAGTTAGCAAGATCTACTTTTTTTTTTTTTTTTTTTTTTAATTATTAAGCACTTTCCAATGAGGAATAGAAACTGGTAATGGGCAAGAGGACAGCACAAAGCGTTAACTGAAACAGATAGATGCTTGCACAAGCAGGTTGTTTTCTACTTCTTCAGTTACAACCACTTTCTGGAAGCTTTACAGCAATTTTAAGAAGGTAAATTTAAGAGCTAGGAAACTGGTGGTGTGAATGCATGTGTAATTTTAATAGACCATCTAGACAGAGAGCTTTGGGACAGCAAGAAGATGGCCACAAGATCAGCTTTGAAACTCCTACCTCTTAAACAGCTTTGTGTTTACAGTTAAGCAGCAGGGTATTACTATTTACCTCTATCCCAAAACTGTACCCAAAACGTTGTTGTATTCTGAAAAATAAATACAACTATTTGTACTGCTAATGTGTCCTGGTTTCAGGTAGGACAGAGTTAATTTTTCCTCCTAGTAGCTGGCAGGGTGCTATGTTTTGGATTAGGATGAGAAGAGCGCTGATAACATGCTGATGTTTTAATTGTTGTAGAGCAGTGCTTACACCAAGCCAAGGACTTTTCAGCTTCTCGCTCTGTCCTGCTAGCGAGCAGGCTGGGGGTGCAGCAGGAGCTGGGAGGGGACAGACCCAGGACAGCTGACCCAAACTGGCCAAAGGGGTATTCCATACCATCTGGTGTCATGCTGAACAATATATAGGGGTGGCTAGCCGGGGTGGGGGGGCGGCTGCTCGGGGATAGGCTGGGCATCGGTCAACGGGTGGTGAGCAATTGCGTTGTGCATCACTTATTTCGTACACATTATTACTATTAATACTATTATTATTATTATTTTTTTTTTTTTCCTGTCTTAATAAACTGTCTTTATCTCAACTCACAGACTTCACTTTCCCGTTTCTCTCCCCCATCCCGGAGAGGGAGGGGGGAGGGTGAGCGAACGGCTGTGTGGTGTTTGGCTGCCAGCCGGGCTAAACCACAACATAATGCAATCCCTGGTTCAGGACCAACCCATGCTACAGAAGCAAGGATGCATCCGAGGAAAACATCACCCTCTATCTGCTGCTGTTTGCTTTACTTTTCCTCTGTGCATCAGCTACTAGTCAGAGACGAGCAGTAGCCTAAACAGACCCTGATGCGATACCACACAACAATTCTCATTGAATGTGTAGCATTCCCAGGCTTATGTTCCCATATAAAATAATTTCTGCTCTAACAGCAAAGGGAACGTGTTTCAGTTCAGAAATACATGACTAAAGAACAACAATGAACGAATCCTATGAGAAAACTCAAGGCAAGCGAAATCACTAGCACTGGAGAAAAAGGCAGGGCTGAAGCTAACATGTGAAAAAGCCTACAAAGAGTCACTAGAAATTACTTACAGTCAACAACAAAAAAGCAAACCATGGTCAATAAATTAAAAAGTAAAGCACCTGAGGTCATAAGAACAAATACTGAAATAGAAGTGAGCACTGCAATGTGGCCTAAGCAACCGTTTCATAGAGTAGAGCCAGACATTGCCATGATAATAAGGGCAAACTGGGATGCTAAAACATTAACAAGTAAAATATGGCTATGGAAAAAGAAACTGAAGCATCCTGAGAAAACGAGTAGGAAGAGTTTTTTCCATGTAAGCACAATAGAAAAAGGTCGAATGGAGGAAGCAAACAGATGTTGCACTCACAGGTGAGTAGCAAACAAAAATTCCTATTCAACATCTTTTGTATATGGAATACATTCTTGCCAATAATGATTACTTATTTACTCAGCATTACATATGGATACATTTAGTTTTATTTAAGGTAAGCCTAACCACTGTTTTAAACCAAGACCTTACTGTACATTATCTCATAAACGATAGATCTCTCCTATAGCACAGTAGGACCAAGAAGGGCTTAAAGCCAGATTCCATTTGCAATCTAAAGCCCAACTCCAACCTACAATGCCAGAACATCAGCTGCAGTAGCCTAGGAGAAAAGATGCTGACAGGGAACTAAATCTTGCTGTCTAAATTATGAGCAGTGTCAGGATTGATTCACACTTTGCTTTTTCCCAATTCAGCTCTTCAAAATGCTGACTAGCATTCATCAATGTATTGGTTTCTTAGCTACTTGTAGAAATATCCAAGCTCGTTAGACATAATTTATGCTCACAATCCACATGTCTACCCATTAGCATAATTACCAAAACAGATTGGTTATATTTAAATTTCTGAAGAACCAGGTGAAATATCAGATAAATCATCAAGAGAAGTCAACGAAACCAAAGAGCTATTTCACTGCATTCCAGATTCAAGTTTTATGATTTAAAGAAAACTTAAAAAAAAAAAAAAAAAAAAGAAAAAAGAAAAAAAAAAGGATAACTGTCCAGAAGCAGGCAGTAAACGAGACAGCAGGGAAAAAACAGCACCACAATAACCACTGAATTTTACTTTATGGGAAGTATGCTGTCTGTGAAGATTATTTCAGTAAGTTTTATTATAGCATAGTTCCTACTTTAAAAGAACATTTAGACTCACAACTTCCTTATCTTGAAATCCACAAAAATGTATTTAAAGATACTCTTTCCATATATTTTAGTTTGTTTAGAAACATTTTAGCAACTACTCAAGATAAAAACATGGCATTTTAAAACTTTAAAACGTGAGATACATTTCAAACAGGCAATCATTTAACTTAATTGGCAAGCAAGTGCTAAGGGCCCATCCAACTAAATCCAATCATTATTTAAGATCCAAAGTTTTTCAAGATGACAAATGAGAATATATATCAACTAAAGCAGATGTATATTTATAAAAACATATTTCCTTCAAAAACATACTGATATATTTATTTTTGCTTATAATCTCTCCTCTGCTTTTTCCCCCAAACATACTGTTCAGCGGTACTATCTCCTCAAGACTATAAATGTTTTTCCATGAACTCTAGAAGGATAATAAGAAATATTTCAACACGTTTGCAATGAATGTCAGAAACAGATGTATTCAAATAAGTTGTGTGAAGTATTCCATAGTCAGGCTTACCTCCTGCAACTTACTCTGAATCCACTGGCCAACAACCGCCAAACTATCACGAGGACAGATGGCCCAAATCATAGTGAGAAAGATGAGTGATAGGAAATCCAAGAAGTGAACCAGACTGGCTTTCTCTGCCTGGTAACAAAAATGGTTCAGTTTTCATTCATTACCACCTGTTTTTTGTTTTTGAAGAACACAATATACTTTCAAAACACTATAAAATCGCTAAATTTTATTCTATGCAGCCACAGGAACAAGTTCCTGTGCTTGAACCAAAACAAAACAAGAAAAAAACAACACAAAACCCAAAACCAGTTGGATACAAGGTTCTTTCAGTATAGAATCCACACCAACTACCTAAATACAGCTGGAACAAACATATTTTGCCTGTCTCCCAATTGGAAAGATTCAAAGCCTGGGATAAGATGATGGCAGTATGCAGACCGAGTTCTTTAGTAAGAAGCCCATGAAACAGTTGGAAGGAAAAACCCATAAAGACCTAGAAGACTGTTGTTTACATTAACTTGAGAAAAGACACGTCAGTTAGACAGAAACACTAATGGAACAAGGAGAAAGGAAGCAGCTCTACATTTTTTTGTCTATTGTGTTCTTCTAATTTCAGAAACTAAAAAATCCTGAAGAATGAAACTGAAATTATTCTGTTTTTCAGACCTCTATCTGACATACAACAAATTGATCTGAGGACTGAAAAGTCAGGTCATGCCATACTTTTCTCTACGCCAGGTGGGTGACACAGGTTCCATACAAAGAAGGTAAGCTGTTTTTATTCTGAAAAACATTTCTAATAAGTTTAGCAAGTCTAATTTGACTCAACTGAACCCCAAGCAACTACGACGTGAACATTGTTGCTCATCCAAAATCATACAACTTGCAGTAAAACTGTTCTGGATTTTCACTGCCTTCAAAACATATTTATCTATTTCCAGATTATTTTGTAATTTCATCAGGATGTTTATGCCTAAAAGGTCCTTGTTATGTCTTCTCAACTGATGGATAGGTAGTGGACGCATTTTATTTTTAAACTACTTGTACAGATAGAAGACATTTTGTATGCAAAGCAGCACTTTCAAGCAAATCACCTCAATCCAGAACAGTATGAACCCTATTTCTACACCATACTCTTTTTCATAGTTGCACCTTCAAAGCACAACAGAACGATTACATCCATTCTTTAGTGCTTAAATGGCAAAGAACTACCGATTTCAACACATGAAGGACATAAAAAAAATAAGTTTGTGAAGGCAATCATCTCTAAATGCAGAATCAAGCTCCAGGCATTCTGGAGTTTTGCATTCCAAAACTGTGCCACTAAAATAAAACACCATGCATTTCAGAAGAAGGTATTGAAGTATATCTACTTATGCAGATATTAACAAATCTAGGAGTAACAAACTGAGTTGCTGAGTGCCTCCAGTTCCTTAAGTCTACACTATAGGAGGAGAGACATCTACAGACCAAGTTCTAAATGACTGTTAATAGTGAGCCATAATCCATCCACGTACTTATTAAAAAATAAATAAATAAAAATAAAAACCACTGGCAGACATTGTGCTAACACTGACTACCAAAGGAGACTTCAGGCAGTTCTTATATGGAGTTCTATTATTCCTGTAGTAATAACTTGTAAGTTAAATTATAAGAAATAACTTAAAAGTTAAGTTATAAGAATATAAGAATAAACCGTATCAGAATAGTCTCATTTCAAAGTCAGTTTTTCATTAATTAAAAAGAGTCACAGTGAAATTTTGGTGGGTAGTGAGTGGAAAGTTATTAATTATAATTGATTATAATTATTTAAAGAAAGCTGTCTAAAATTCTTGAATACTTACTGCGTGTTCCAGCACAGCATGAGCTATTTCATGTCCCAGAATGAAAGACAGCTGGTGGATATCAGAAACTGCATTTAGCAATCCAGTGAAAACAAATACTTGACCGTTCTGTGAACAAGACGGGGTGAAAATTAAGTAGAAGGTAAATAAATGAAATGCTCTTTCAATATTACTAATAATTTTTCTGTTTGGGTTCAACTTACTGGAAGCACAAAAGCATTTACTCCTGGTTCATCTACCACATGGATAACCCAGTCGAGTGCCGAGACCTGTGGGACGTCCTTATTGCTCTCAGATAAATGACCAACAACGCTCTTCACAACCTGATAGCGTGCATCTGTCTCAGGCAGCATTTTACTTTTGAATTCCTCCATCCACTGAAAGAAGAATTCATTGATTGCCACGCAGAACAAACACACAGTAAATGACTACTTGGTAAACTAATTTAGAGGCTATGAACAACTTCTTTAAAGCTCATTTTTTATACATTTTTCTTTCATATAGCCCAACCCAATATAGTAGAGTTCATGCTTTCAGACTCCCTATCTAAGGATTTATAAACTTAAAAGGAAGTAAACTAACCACAGATCAATAATAGGATAGTATAAACTCGCCTCCTACAGCCTCATACACCTGGTATTTTCCTAATACACACAGTTAAGCTTGGCATCACAATTTGGCAAAGCTTTCTGTATCTTTCTGAATTCCCATTTGAATTTATAATTTCTTTATAGCTCTGTATTTCTTTTGTACCTTCTAAGTTGGTCAAACTTGTACCAAAGATGCAACAGAATATGTCTTTGTACTACTTCTGCTATGTTCTTCTCTCACATTCTCTGTAATTCACGAATACAGTGACATTTGTATATGGCTGAATGTTTTGAGTTTCACTGACATTAGAACAGCAAGTCACAGAACTCAAAGTCACAGAAATCAGAACAATGGGCAATCTAAAAGAAAGCTATTAAAGAAGAAGGAGCTGATCAAATGGAAGAAAAAAAGAAGTAGAACTGAGTGTATTCTCAATAGTGGGGAGCAATACTTTACAAATTGACAGCTTAGAAAAAAGGACCTTAAACGAGTGCCAAGGAATGTTCAAACCAGCAAAGAAAGTGGGGCAGATCTAGGTGTGTACCTATTATACTTTTATTGCCTCTATCAGACTTTTGTATTTACTGTATTACAATAACACTGTTAGAAACGTTTGCTACATACATGTGATGTGTTCTTCAACCATCATGTGCCCCTGAATGATTTGCTGGTGAGAAGGTAACTCTTAGAAAGGATAGGGATAAGATGAGGGGGTAACTTATGGGGATGCTCTGGGGGGTTCTGAGCACAAAGTACAGCAAAGTACTGCATAATCCTCATTCCTGTTAAGAGGTAAAAGAGAATCTGCTTGTCAAGAAGTGTGCCAGAGAACAGAGCTATAGCCTTTACTTATAGGTTAAATACCACTAGGTGTGTTTGCCTATCTCACCACGAAAACAATATAAAGCATTAACAGTTTTTGAGTGCTTGTTATTTTTCTTTAAAATCTTACCATATCATACTCCATCTGTGACAGCTGCCTAAAATGCTCTTTTCCAAACACCAACAGCCGGGCACGCCCAGTGATGGGTGTCTCCTCCAAGTGAGTAAAATAAAACATGACAAATAAAACTCCTAAGCTACTGATACCCAGGAGTATCTTCCATTTATTTCTCCTTGCACTTTCCTTAAAAAGTTCCCGTTTATTAGGAGGAAGTGCCTTCCACCAATTTCTTATGCTCCTGTAAGACACAAACAACTGTCAACTTAGGACATAGTTAAAAAGGGGGTTGTTAGCATCTGCCGTTGCTCTACTCTCTATTACATTCTCACCTTGTGAGAACTTAAGAAAGGTTATAATCTACTTGACTCCTACTCACCCTCTCCCTTTCCTCTTCTTCCCTCCCACAGGAAGAGAAGGGGGAACGCCCCTTAGTATCTTGAGGCATTCTACCCTCTACCATGTGTAGGCGAGGATTAGAAGGTCAAAAGACACATCTAACACCTCTGATAATGGAAAATAATTTCTTACTGAGCAAACTGTCAGCCTAGGCCCAAGTTCTGCAAACCTTTCAAAAATATTACAATGAAAAGACTACAAATACACCTATCAGTCTCTACAAAGAGTGATGAACATATGCATGTCTTTGCACAATAGAGTCTTACTCTGAGAGTAAGTAAGATAAAATTTTACCTGCCAAGAATGATAGCAAATAGTTTCTGAGCTGGCTTAACAATAATCCAGAAAAGGGGAACAGGTGCAGCCTGAATTGATGGTGATGTGTGAAAAAACCTGGTGATTTGAATGTTCCAAGCTGAAAAATGACTTGGGTGTTGCCCTGCAGAACTGATTTGGAAGGACGTAATCCTCTCCCCCAGAAACGGAGAGGACTGAAAGCAAAACCATCCTGAACGGTGATGTGTATTCTTCCATACTTCTGTTTTTGGGACGTTCAAAAGACACCTCTGTCCTTTACCAAGAAAGTTTCTGTAGTGGTCAGGGCTTCCAGTCAAAAAATAGTTTCTAGTATTTCCACTCAAATTCAGCCTTTGGCATCTGTCTTGTATAGAACCGACTTGAATTTGGCAATGTCCTGTGTAAGACTTGTAGAGCTTATTGTACTTCCCCTGCTTGGTCAAAGAAGCCAAACGAAAGAAAATACAGCTCCTGCCCGGCAACTTCAGACCACAGATGATATTCATAACCTCTTTGGTTGGTTAATCTGAAACAAACAAACAAAAAAGGTATTAAGAAAGTCACCCCAACAGGAAACCTTGAAATGTTACTTCATTTCATCTGAGCAGGTATCTCCTATTTCTTTGCCCAGGCAAAAAGAGTCACAGTTACAACTGCACCCTGTTGCAGATCTAACATATGACCCTGCCTTCAACTGTAACAAGCCCAGCACCTCACATTTTATCACTGAGAACAAAACAGTATCCTTGGTTATTATTGCTCTTTAATTACAAAGAGACCAGAACGACTGCAGGTGCTCCTCGTGGAACAGATCTGTGCACACCATCCCCTTTCCACCCTGGGCTCCTTGCCACAGGTGCCGTTCGCACACCCTGAGGAAAACCGGGATTTATTGAGCATTTCGCTAACATTTTTCTCCTCAGCGCACGGCTCACCCGGCCTGGAAACGCAGCGGCCCCTCAGCAGCTCCCAGCCGGGCAGGCCCCAGCTCCCGGCCCCAGCCCCAGCCCCAGCCCCGCTCCCCTCAGGGAGCAGCTCCCCCCGACTATCGCGACTATCGTGACATGTGCAGACGTGAGGAGGCGCGGGAGGAAGAGGGAACGTGGCACTCTGAGGCGGACGGGGAGGGGGGGAGACGTGCTGGGGATCCGCTGTGGGAAACACCTCCTCCGCCGGGCTCCCCTACTCACCACCCCAGCAGGCGGAGGAGGAGGAGGAGACGCCGCCGATGCCGGGCCGGGGCGGGAGGAAGACGGGAGGAGAGGAGACGGGACAGGACATGACAGGACGGGATGGGCCCGGCCCAGCACCGCCCCGCGCCCGTTTCCGTCCCCGTCCCGTTCCCTCAGGCGGCGGCGGTCTTCGCCCCTCCCCCCACACCTCGAGCGCCTGCGTCCGCCATTTTGTGGCGGTGCCGCCGCTCGGCCTGGGCCCTGTGGGGAGGCGGCCATGCTCCGGGGGGGCTCCTCAGGGGAGCTGGGGCAGCCCTTCGCCAACCCTTCCTTCCCTTCCCCTGGCTTTGCCCCGCTATGCTGTGGTGAGGCCTGTGTGTGTGTCCCTCCCTGCACCCACTCTTGGCTGGGTCCCTGGGTTTGACAGTGTGGTGGTCCCAAGCCTGTCCTTCAGCTTTCTGAGCTCGTGAGGTGTGCCTTGGGCTCGTTTGCTGCAGTTTTTGGTAATCTGAAGCATCAAAGTACTTACTGCTACAAGAGAGCTCCTAACAGGCTTGTGGAAAGGAGCAGTGAGCTCTGCTACCACAGTGGGAGGTGGGGTCTGGCTATTACCAGCCCCAAGAAAATGCCAAGTTGCTAACACTTTGTAACTTTTGGCCTACCTATCTAGCTGGCAGAAGCACATCTTAAAGGATGCATCGGGCAAATTATGTGAAAAACAGGTTATTTGACAAATGAAGGGGTGAGTCTGGAATGTGGGTGGTAAGGATTGGGCATCCAGGCTTCCTATGTGTCCCGGGGCTTTGCTAAAGGCCCTTTTACAGGGAAGGGAAGAAGCCCTGATCTTTATGTTCAGCAGTCACATACACTCACTGAATAAAGTCAGGTATCGTTCAATGTTTGCTGACATCTCCAGTTGTCCACCCCTTTGTACTACTGAGGCCCTCTACTGTGACAGTTTTTAACCATTTATTTCAGCTGCCTGAGAAAATAAATCATAACTAGATTTTGAAGTCCAAGCTGAGAAGGAACCTCCCGTAGTGACAGGTAGAAAGTCTGTTTTCAGTAGACACAATTCTTTTAAGAACTGTCCAGCCTCCACTATAGTAAGGTGCATAATAAGTAAAATCTGTCAGCCAATTAGCACAGCATTAATTTTTGTGATTATCAGCTCCAGTCATGAAGGCAGATGAGCTGTAGCAGGAGAAGAGCCCTTAGTATAACCTAAGGCCTGTGCGTGTCCCAGCTGTCAAGAAATAAAGAATCAAGATGGAAGTTTTCATGGCTGTCTCCTGATGTTTAATGTCTTTATTTGTTAGACTTTGTATTTGCCTGCTTTTCCTATTTTCTTCATCTAGAATTCTCCACTCCTAAGCCAAAAATGAATACTTTTCTACCAATTGCTCCGTGGAGCAAATTTCATTCTTCCACCCCACTGAGTCTCCACTTTATTTCAAATGAGCTGAAAATCAAGTGTGTTTTGTTGTTGTTATTTTCTTTGAATATTTCTTTTTGGTATTATTTCTTTCTCCAATCACATTATTTAACTGTGCGTAGAGGGTATTGGAGCTATTTTTGCATTCCTGACTCACCTAAATTCCTGTTAAACTCAATGGATATTTTGCGTGTGTAAAGATGGGGCTAAAAATTGTACTCTGCACTTCTCCACAAGTGGTATCACTTATAATTAAGATTTCAAAGCAGTCAAGCAACAAATACAGCACAGGCAATTATAGTATCTTTTTATCAGATACCAACACAAAATGTCTCTCTATATGAAAATCTGGTGAACAGTTGAGCAATTGGATAATGTGGTGTTTTCCCCTAAATAGAGAGCTAGTTTAAAAAATAAAAATAAAAATCTAACTAGTCATTTATACACGGTTGCTCTTGAATTTTAATGAGTACATATGTGTATAACTTTTTTTTAAAGGAAACGAGAGAAACTTCTATGATTTAAAGAGATCGTTAATACTGATTTTGCAGCTGAGATTTTGGTTACTAGCCCCATCTCTTCAAGAAAAGACTGCAATTTGCATTTCTGATGAAGACCAGAAGACCTGCGTAGATGTGTCCTTTAATATTAGTGTATCACTGTATGTGAGTGGTCATACTGAACTGAATGAGATTTTGTACATGTATGAAATTATTCACACAAGCAGTTGCAATACCACAGTGTCTTTTTTGATGTTTTGAGTCCTTGTCTCAGAGAGTTGAAGCTTTTGTTCAATTTTTAATGAGAGGGTGTGTGTTACAAAGAACACTGAAATGTTAAAACTTATAAATCTCTTCAGACTATGTACTATTCTATGTTGTTTATTTTATTCTGAGTTCCAGAATCATAGAGTAATTTAGGTTGGAAGGGATCTCTTGGAGGTAATTTGGTCCAATCCCCTCTTCAAAACAGGGCTAACCTCAAAGGTAGATCCAATAGCCAAATATGAAATCCAATAAAAATATTGAAAAACAGATTAACTGTTAACATAAAATATTTTTCTGTATATTCTGGTGGAAACCTTTTTGTACTAAAGCCTCCCTAGTATCATTTTTAATCATCACAATTAAATAGTTGACAGTTAAAATGTATAGTATTCAAGTGGAAAAAAAATTAGCTTTTACATCTAAGCAAAAAAAAAATAAATATTAGCTGAAGTGACAGTTTTGTCACTCAAGTTTCAGTGTAGCTCACATCTGCTTATTAAGTGTCAGGCTAAAATCTTGGCAGAAACAATACACTCCCATCAGCCTTCTGCAAGTCATAAATTGGATTTAATGCCACTTATGCTTGTTTGACCAGCGGAAGTCCCAGGAGTTCACATGAACTTAAAAGACTAGTTAACACTTTATTAGTATCAAGGGTTTTCCAAATGTCATTCACTAGTAACTCGTCTAGATCCACTGAGTGTACTAACACATATTAACTAACCCTCCCTTGTCCCGCTGACATACCAGTCTGTGGATGCTATTAGGTATTTAATCTTTGTTAATACGTAATAACTACTTCTGTTTATTATCCAAGTTATTGAAAAAAAAAAAGTAGAATCACAATCCAGAAGATGAAGTTACTCAACTAAATAGAAAACTACTGCAAGACTGTTCCTATAGAAGTTGTTTTTAAACTGAGTATAGTCCTTTTTTTCCAAAACCTCTGTTAAAAGGCTGTATTAAAAAAAAAATCCCAGTTCAAATAGTAAACACCACATAATTCATCTCCTAGATCTCTAAAATGCAAAATTTATTTAGAGAGACTTAAGAGAGGGAACAGTAACTTCCTGTACTCAAGATTTCACTGAAGTCCTTCAGCAGAATTGAGACGATGACAAAGCTAGCATATTTCCGACAACAGAAAAGAGCACAAGACAGGAAGAAAAAAGGAGAACTCAACAGACCTGTGCAAAGATTGGGGAAACAGCGCTGAGCATTTCTGCAATGGCTACAGCAGTGCCACACACACTTTACAGTTGCTCCACTTAGCTTTTCTGGGTGAAACAACACGAGCAAAAACGCTGAGATTTCTCATTGCAGGCCTTATGAGGACATTTATTTCAAACAAAACTAATACTGTTGAGCCCATATGTAAAAGCCTCTCTAGAAAATTACAAATACATTCTCATTCAGTCTTTCATTTAGATAATATGAAGTGTCCCTAATTGTTTCTGTGGCACTTGATTTGTGCTGGAGGAGGACTGTAAGTGTGTTACCCCTCAGGGAACAGGGATCATCATGAAAATGAGATGTGAATCTTTTCAGGCTGCCTGGTGTGTATGAAATTTTAACTAGATAAATCCCAGTACAAGGAATTTTGTTGGGAGCTGCTGAATAGTTGTGTAACTTCCGAAAGTTGATTTTTTCCTGCTCTGATAGTAATTGCAATGACTCAAGATTAATTTCAGCATAAAGAGAAAGGTAATGTCAGTACTTATAACCCTGAGGCAAATCAATTGAAATGGTTTGGAAAGGATAATTATACCTGCACGAGGAAGAGTATCTGTGTAATAGCACTAACCAGTCCAATTAAGGCCAAATGAAGGAAGGGCCAATTTGTTACTTCTTTAAGTACTCTCTGAAAAAGTGGTTTCAACATCCCAGCGATATAAAATGTTTTATTATTTTTTTTCCTAAGGTGATTCTCTGATACCTTTTAGGGACATTTTAAGGACAAATGGGGGGATCTTATATGTATTCATCATGAAGTGAAGCATCACAGACGTGCTAGCATTTTACCATCCGGACGAGAAGAGACAAGTGGGGTGCTTTTACACAGCGTGGCATTTTGTTTCACGTAGTTAAACTAATCTGGCCAGAATCCCAGCCTAAGCAACCATAAAGGGATTTTTCTTAATCAGGGAAAGATGAGACAGGAGAGGATTCTCTTTGCCATCCGGAAGAGCAGCAGGTTTGGGCCATTTTACCGCTGATAAGAGCTAGATCAGGCTTCAGGCTGGCTGGATAAGGTGTAGGACCGGCTGCCACGCAGCTTTCCCTAGGGCTCGCCTGCTCCAACGTAAAAAAAATAGCAACGTGCATGTTTAAATTTAGGTGTGGGAACATGTATGGGTGTGTAAACACACCAACCGTTTGCAGACTAATGCAGGGATTGTGTGCCAATGAGTACATACTCACATAAATAAGCAGGCAAGATTTTCACCAGGGGGATAGAAGTAACTGAGTGTAAGAGGCTTTTAATCCTTCCATGAATCCTTATCTTTCATTTCCCTGCTCTCATGCTGGCATTGCAGCTGGCACTGGCCTCAGCTCTCCAGCGGTTAAAGTTGGTTGTTTTGGTTTTTAACCAAAAATTAAAAGCGAAAGCCAAAAACTCATTTTGTGCAGTTTCACCAAGATAGCAGCACGGTGTAGAAAGGGCAGCACTAGTCTCTTCAGGCTTGTATCACAGCATCAAGGCTTTTTTTCTCTGCCAGTGGTTCTTTTGAGCTTTCTAATTAAGGCACCCTTCCCTGGTTGGAAATGCAGACGTAATTTAGGCAACGGATAATTCTACCTTCATTGAAGTGATAGGACCCTTGGTTACTTAGTGCTAGTAGCACACAGCCCCTCATTCATAGTGGTTATGGGTTTATTTCCATCTCAGCTTCTAAGATGAAAAGCAGGAGCCAAAGCATGATGCTGAAACAGTGACCTGTTAAGAACTTTCTCCAACAATTTAGTCACTTCTCCCTCTCCTAATCAAAATTATGCCCGCATTTATATTGTTTTCTGCTTAATGTGTATATTGTTTTGATACAGAATCTCTTTTTTCAAAGCAAAAATTCTTATGACAGAAACGATAAAAATGAAGTGATGTTAGAAGACTGTTGAAAGCCACTGTAGATCCCCAGAAAACACTGCACAGCTCATGATCTCTGAGGAAAGGACAGCACCAACATTTCAAAGACATTGCTTTTATTAGTTCTGTGTAAGTTAAAGTGGCCGAGCATTATACTTGGGATCTTTACTGTGAGGGTGACAGAGTCTCCAGCACTGAGGGATACCCAGTTCCAGATTTCTCGTTCAATCACTTCTATAAGAGAAGGATTTTTCCTATGACCTGGGAGAATTCAGCCTAGATACTCGATCCTCACTTCACCTATTTTATCCATACTCATGTATATTCCCGACTGAAAGACAACCAGATTAGCTTTGTTGCCATAAGGTATGCAATAAATAATAAACCCTAGCCCAAGAACTTTCGAAGGTATTAATATTGCTAATACAACTGCATAAAAGGTTCGTTTGGGGGAAACACGATGCATCTGCTCATCCTATGGATCCAAAGACCAAGTTTTTCCAGTAAGTAAATAACAATGAGATTAAATAGTGATGCATTTACCTGAGATGTAAATTTAACAGTTTGCCCCAGAAGCAGAGCAGTAGTGACTGTTACCAAAATGACAAACTAGTGATGCCGAGACTAATTAATAGAACAAAGAGCTGACCCTGCTGGGATGCCTGTGTGTAGTATTCTCAGTTTAACCAAATGATGCTGATCAGGACATCAGACATCCATACACAGCACGGGCAACATAACTGCCAATATTTCTACATCTAGCTAGCATTATTTTCTTTAAAATAGCCTTTGTGGTGAATATGCCCTCCCAAACAAGGACAGCAGTAGATGAATAGGTAGCAGGGAACTCCAGTTCTAGTGTCTTGGCCGAATTCCAGCTTCAGTAATTACACTGCTTAAATTCTCCCTACAGCTCTACAAAAATAAAGCCTTTTTCAGCTTCTCCTGGAGCATTGTGCAGTGTTTCTGTGTAGCTGTTAAACACTAAAAAACATCTCCTCTGATTAAAATTGCAACGGGAATTTAGGCAGACAGAATGCTATTACCAGAGTTTGAATTTGGGCAGAACACCAAGATTAACTTACACTTGCAATGGGATCAAGAGATCTCTGCTGACCCTTTTAAGTGTCAGAGCCTTTTAAAAAGGCAGAACGGGCAATAGCTCACTGCGCTGCCTGAATACAAACTCAGACTTGGGACCTCTGCAGCTGGAAGTGACTGCAGTACTGTTTCCTAACACATAAAAGCCTTTGGTGTTGTGGAGTAGCTTATCAGAATTTATTTACTTAGAGATATTTATGGAATGAATTGCTGACTAAAAGACATTTCAGCAACTTTAATGACTTTTAAGTTTGTTTTTTTTTGCTTGTTTGTAAAAACAGAAAGGGAGCCTTAGCTTAATATTTAAGCAAGCTGAACCAGGCCTGCAATACTAGTGGAAGTTTTCTAAATTGTGCTATCTCTAATACTTTTTGTAGCCTCTGAACTGGGACTGGGTGGTTCTTTATGCTTCAGGTCAATGTCGATCCATCTGTCCTAACCAGTTCGTTGCACCTCAGGTTTCAGCCAGCCTTTTCAGTTCTCCTTACCCCAGCAGTGGTCGCACACCAGAAGTATCAGCATGGTTGCACCGCCTGGCTTTGACGATACCACTGTCCTTGCAGTCTGGATTGTGAATGCTATCATTATCTAGCAGCCCACGGGGATGTCCATGGAAGCGCTTCTCCTTCAGGGAGGTCATTTCTGCTTTCATCAGCATTTTGAGGTCAGTGTTGAGCACTCCACTGCGCGATCTGAACCTACCAGCACGCAGGTGCAGCTGCCAGACACGTCCACTTACTGGTCGCACAGGTACAATTCTGCACCGATGAAGCTACCACCAGAATCAGACCCAGCAAAACTCCAAACAGCCTCCACGGTGCAGGTAGAAAGCGTGGGTCCAGTCTGAAGTGACAGCAAGCAATATCTGAAGCTTAAATCTTCTTGGGAAGTCTAGTTTCTACATGCTGGCATGCTGCTCCCTTGTTCAAAGGTAATATCAGACCCAACAAACAAGTTCTCCTTCCAAAATGACTGGTCTCTCATGCCCAAATGCCAGAGAAGTCAACAAGCCGCACTTCCATCCGCTACTTCTAAGGGAGCGGCACTGATTCCCCAGATGCCTGCCAGCCCTCAGTGAGGAAGCAACAGGGAAGACACAAAAAACAACCCGAAGCACAGCTATGTTGGGCTTCCCTTATGAATTCAAGCACAAGCCTTCACCTTCTCCTCCTTCAGGACTTTTATGCAGTATCCATCTTTATGGAACTCCCTGTTTCTTTTGGAGGAAATCCCACTCCTTGTCTGAGGCAGTCCTACTCCACTTCCATCCTAGTTTTCCCTACCTCTTCCATCACACACCTCCTGCAGCATTCCGCTGTCTCGATGTTTATTAGTTATGGACATTCTCCTTTCTACTTTCACAAAGTTATGTGAGATAAAGCCTTCTGGGGGTTTATGTTTGCTCCAACAGAACCCTGGAGTAGCTGCCAATTCAGGTGACAGGCGGAAAGACAGTTCATCAGTTTGATGATGGCTCTTTTAGTTACAGACTACAGGAGTGCAATCTCAGCTTGCACCACAGAAAGCTCCTCTCCCCCCTTTCCTTTGGTACATGCTCATCCCAAGGCAGTACTAGGAATGACGATTTCCATGCTTTCATTACCCTTACAAAGTTGTTAGCAGTTTCTGATGAAATTTTTCAGTCTGAACTTTGAGTAATGCCTTTCACAGCACACTCCAGTAGCTCCCAAGTGTCCTAATGGTCTACAAAGCACAAGCTACATTTTCCATGCGTTTTGGCAGCAGCTGAGAGATATTTTCCAGTTTTGTATTGAACAAGTCCCACTCAGCTGATTTGTCAAACAGTCAGACACTTAATAAATCATTATTCTGGGACCAGTAACAACCACAGCACCATTCTCCCAGCCACACAACTTGCACGCTGCCTCGCAGTCAGTTCTTTGCCTGTACTGTTGTTTTCCTGAGGGCCTGCCCTGCTTTAAATCACTGCTAGCAGGGCTACTTGTAACAATGACTTGTGTCTACGTGAGCCGTGCGAAGTTACACTGGCTGCCAATGAGTATTTATAACATGGTATAGACTTAAAATTAAAGCTGCAGAGGTAAACAACCCCTACCACTAGAAAAGGGCATATTCTGAACATTGCAGATACTCCTATTTCTAAATAAGCCATGAAAATGCACAGTACTTAAGGGATTAAGGACAAAACAAGTTCTTCAAATTATTACCGGCTCCTTTTCAGACCTGTAACACATCATGGTACCTCTCCACTTCCCCTTCTTTCAGATAAAAACAACGGCAGTTACAAGTCTTAGAAAATAATTGTGATCTACAGCTAAAATTATCATAAAATAACTAGGTATTTCAAACTTCCACCTTGTAGATTCTTTGCTAATAGTTTAGTGTCTTAACTCTTTGGCCATTTTTAATTTCCAAGTCATTCATTTACCTACAATAATCTGTTGGGTTTTTCTAGTTCCATATCCTTCCCACAAAGTCAAAATCCATTTAACTATCAACTACACGTTCACATCTTATCTTTACTTGATATTATGAACTTCAGAGAGAACAAAACCAAAACTTGATCTAAAGTTTTTTTACTGGAAGACAGATCCTAAACTGCTATAAGCTGTTATAGCTCACAACCAGCTTTGAGGGAGCTGTGGCAATTCCACGCAGCAGAGCTGAGCTGCCCTTGTGCTTAGAAAGCACCAAATGAATGAAGATTTTTAGGTAACACTACTTGGCTTGCACGACATTTACAGACATTCAGCCTTGGTCTCTGCTTCCTACAGTTATTTGACAGTTTCCCCTTTTTCACAGACAAGTACAGCAAAGTAGAGAAAAATTAAGTGGTTTGTCAGAAGTAATGTATGGAAGAAAAACCACAGGCAACTAAAACAGATGGTCTGTTTTCCCTGCTGGTGAAGATTCTCACTGCTGTTACCTTAATTAAAAACTGCATTCATTACTGCTTCCCTCAAAGGTGGCCAGAAGTACAACAGCAGTTTTAGAACATAACCATCGCCAAGCAAATAACGTAGAACAGTGGCAAAAGAAGGGGAAAGGAGGAATAATTTTAAGTGTCCCTGACAGAGTGGTATAAACTGCCCCCAAAATGCACTTTTCCATTGACTTTTTTGTACTGATGGATTTTTCCCTCTGTAAATAAGAACACACTTATTTTAAAGGCAGGAAAATAAAAAAAAGTGATGACATTTATATATTTATATACATATATATATAAAATAATGTCTCTGATACTAAAAACAAAGCATTTCCTTTAATCCATGCTAAACTGCAATGACACAAGAGTTAATTATTTAGAACAGCAGGCTGTAAAAGGAATCCTGTAGGAAACACGGAGCGCGTTATTTCTTTAGTGATCTCTGCTTCCATGGAAACAATTTCTCTGCACAATTTTAAATCTCATAAAAATAGGGCACTAGGTCTATGTAAAACAGCAAGACATTTCCAATTAAACAACCAGAATGCTTTTATCTAGGCCATTAAATACTTTGTTCAGTATCAAATATGATTACGGTGTTCACTGGGATGTGAACAACCAGCTACTTGCCATGCGCAGGCTCTCTGGGGCCACACAAAGTCACCCTGCACGTACCCATACTTCTCTTGTGGGTGTCACAGTGACAGCACAGCAAGTTTCCTTCCCCCAGCACTCGCTGGGGACACATCAGATGCGGCACGTTGCGTGGCGTGCTGTACGCCTTCCTGCAGCTTCTTTCCCACCTCCATGGTGTGTCTCTCCACATACAACCCAATAGCCCAGAAACTCCTAGCAGAGAGCTGGAACCAACCTACTTGAATCAAACTTGGGTAATGAATATAGCGGTTTGAAAGATAATTTCATGACCACCCTCAGAATTAACCTATGGCAACAGGACAACTCCAGTGATCTTTCGAACCGCTATATTCATTACCCAAATTTGAAGACATGACTGCAACCCCCAAACCATATCATATTACTTCACAACTCTGGCTGAAGGATCACCTTATCTGAAAACAGCTTGGAAGATACCGATTACCATCTCAGCATCCTTGCCTCAAACCATCACAGGATAATTTTCTGAAGGAGAACAAAGCAGAGCATTTGTAAGAACAAATTAAAGCAATAAGATACACAGTTACTGCCCAAAGTAAAAATTAATCACGAGCTAGAAGTTTGTATGCATGAGTAAGAATAGTTTTAGCTCTCACTTGAAGACCACAATCATGTTCACTATATTCTCTACTTTTACTGCTTTCTATCAGCTGTCACCAAGCTCCCTCTAGTGGTATTAAACCTAGACGATCACTTTTTGTTGGCACTGACTTGGAACGAAGAAATACCAGATCTTATGTTCAAGAGGCAAGAAGCTATCACAAATTTGGAACACATCTTTTGAGGTACTGAACATACAGTCTTTATTAGTAGACCTTTGTACACCACCAGTGAGGAATATCAAAGAAGTGAGCAAAAGGGGAAAAATATTATTGGCAATGTTCTCTGCCTTCAACCAATCACTTCTTGGAAAGTTACTTGAACAAAAAATAATGGGCAAGCCTCCTGTCCTCCCTATGAACACGAGGCATAAACATCTGTGAAAAAGCACTGCCAGTAATGGGAATAGCAAAACTTGACTTGGCCAACAAATGCCCAGAAATGATGTTTGCCAAAAACTACATCTTAGAATAAATATATATCGTAAGATATACACAGACACAGATACACACACACACTACATATATATACACACATACACACACCTGCTGATTCTTCCAGTTTAAATTTCATCATTCCAGTTGCTATTCAACCATTTCCCCTCTCCTGAGGAACCGCGTGGCTAGGAATAACAAGTGGTCTTACATAAAAGAAAAAAAAACACTTAACAGCCCGCAATATTTATACTAAAAAAAAGCTATCATAAAAAGAATAAGGTTAAAAAAAAAGAATAAGGTTAAAAAAACCCGAGTTTTCCAAGAAAAAGATTTAATGCCTTACATGTATCTTGTAGCAGAACTGACAGTATTAGTATTATAGATTTTTATCTTCTCAGAAGCATGCAACTTCCAAACTCATATTATCAGTCACAAAGTCAAAAATCAAAAGCAGACTAGTTGTTTTCTTACCAGGTCTCCTGCCCACAAAATTAGTACTTAGCACAATAGATATGGTATTTTCAACTCACATACAATATTGTGTGGTAATACGGGATTATGGTGATACAAGCAGTTTATTTTCTCTCCCTCCACCCAACTTCCACCTTGAAATGTTGTCAATGGATAACCTTAGGTACAAGAATCACTCTTGGGAAATTTGGGGTCTTTCTGCAGTATTGAGCATTTGACACGCACACAATGTCCTCTTCTCAAGAGACACTAACTGCTTCAGAAATATGTTTTACTTGATTTTTCTGACTTTTCATGACTTAACTCCAATTAATACAACTGCAGTACTTTAACTCACTTTAATTAGTAAACAGAAAAGCAGCTGGCACATCGGATGTCAGTGTTACCAAACAGTAGTAACATCCTGAAATGGTTGGAAATATACCATACACGGACAAAGAACATTATCTACTTCATACTGCTGTTACACGTGAGGTTTAAATTTCTCTTTCTACAAATCGGAACTAATTACAGCTTTTAGCACATATATACTGTGTGATTTTTCTACAGTACCCTATGCAAAACTGCAACAGAATACCTTAATACTGTAGAACACTCCAAAACTAAGTGGGAATGGAATGCTTTGTCGACAAGAGCGCAGTCTAAATGAGAAATACAGAAAGCCATGCGGTATTTTTCATTAGGAAGTCTCAAAGATGATGCTTTAGAATATACACAGGCAGAGTCAACATGCCTTAAATAGATGGATGCACAAAGCTTGTAAATTATACACAGAAGCGGGACCTAAAACTGAGCATAAGCAGATAGACAGAGAACAGAAAGTAGAACATTCACCAATATTTTTAAGACCATAGCTCTTGAATCTGCATTGAGAGAACCATCAAGTGCTCATATTTTAATATGATCATGTTCTGCAATTCCATTTAGAAGCAGGAGACTAACATGAGGCATGATTAAAAAAATAATTTCAACTTCTGCAAAGGAGTTCCCTCGTTAGGATGCAACTCTACAATTTTAAAGCTCTTCAAACTCTATTTATACAAATGAAAAGACGAAGTTAAAGATTTAAACATATAAAATCTTAAAATTCTACTTATATATATCGAAGTAGATACATATACATATATCTATATTTTTCAAATAAGAATCAAGCCTATTTTCATCCCCCCTAGGATAAACTCAAGTTTATACCCTCTAGGTATAAACTCAAGTTCTTGCTTGCTTCACGTTTTCAAATATATTTCAGACATACCCGAGAAACGTTGTCCAAGATAAATCTCTGTAAATAGTAGTAACTGTATACAAGTCACATTTCCTCTTAGAGATTTAGAGAACAAAACGTAAAACACATTTTTCTGTGAAGATTCAGTGATATAGCTCATGGAACCTGCTCACAGAGCTCATGCAAATTACAATCAAGAAAAATTCTCAAATGAAGATCAATCTGTTTATGACTAATTTCTGAATTTACACTTATATGAGATCATAATTGAAGAACTGATAAAACCAGTACGTTTTCTTGTTGACCTGCACATTGCAGAGAACTAAATTAAAAAGTTGTAGGAATTTGTTTTGTTGTTCTTGGTTTATATTTTTCCCTCCTTCAAAAAGACAAATACTTTTCTGTTTGTTGCACTAAGCTCGCCATCAATGAAGAGCTCGTTTCCACAGGAAACAGTGGCAATTAGAAGTGGACAAATCACAGTGATCTAACAGAACAAGGTATCTTCCCGTAGAATGGAAGATCAGAGACTGTAACCTGTAATAAACAGGTGTTACCATTTCCACTGGAAATGAGCACAATTAGTAATGAGAAGTCAAAAACTTGCCAGCCCTTCCCCCACAAATATGGATGCAAGGTGGCAAAGAATATGCCAAAAAGCTACTTGACAACAGGGATCACTGGGGGGATGACAACGGATGATACAGTAAAGCAAAACTGAAGAAAATTTCAGATACCAGGAAAATTTAAAATGAGTGAGCTAACAATCTTTCATTTGAGTGAAGTGGTCGATTTCTCTTCTGTGAATTCATTCAAACTTAGAAATTCTAAAGCATTAAGAAGCAAATTCACTGAGCATCAGATGTGTACCTGCAGATTAAAATATAATTAAAAAAAAAAAAGAAATGTCCAAAACTGAAAGACCTGAGCGAAGACAGGATACACTCTCCATGAAGACTGAATCACAGTACCCAAGAACTCCTTCTCAAATGGCAGACTGTGTAATTAACTAACCCTGTGATAATTGGTTTTTGCAAACTGCTAAATGTTCTTCATGTAGTCAGATCACACTCATTAGTTTTTCAAGGTATCTTTGAGCCATAACAATAAAAAGACATGGGATTCTTTGACTGTTACTATTAAAATGGTAATAATTTTGAAAGTTGACGTAATTGGGGCCAGGAGGAAAAGAAAATGGAAAGTAAGAAAAAAAGTCCAGTTCTGTTTTGTTTAAGCCGTCACATTGGCGATTCATTTGAACATTCATTCTTACTTTCTTCAGCATTACTCTTTTCTTCACTCTTGTATGTGGAGAGGAATAAGTTTTCTATTTGAGTCAAGAACTCTTCAGCAATGAAGCAGTTTGTTACCTTGTCTAAAGTCTTCCTCATGCACTCCAAAAGCTAGTCAAGAGAAAAGGAAATTTTAAAATTGTTATTATTCCTGATTTTTCGTTTCCTTCTAGCTGATGAATATTTCATAGGTATTGTTTTTTCCCCTTCTCACTACAGAAAGCATTTAACTGAACAAAAGTTTTAAAAAGAACAGCCCCACAGGAACAAATTCCAGATTCTTCTAGCCTGGGCCTTTTGGCTCCTCTTCCCCCCCCCACACACAACTGGAAAAGAGCCATACCCAATCATTGTAGCAATGAGTTATAACCAATTGTACAAAGAGGGGCAATACTTAAAGATCTTACTTTGTGATCAGTGCTCAATAAATGGCTATGACAAAAAAGGATCAAAACAGTCTCTTTTGTGCAAGACGTGTATTATTTTGTAAATTAAGTTCTTTAAAACCAATTTATAGCTATTAGTCTACATCTCTAATTTTTAAAAATGTGACACCTCGTGATACCAAACAGATTTGTATTTTAAACAGTATTTAAAATTACAAAACGTTACAACTGAAAATTCAAAGAAGCAAAAACTTACTTTCTGCAAACAAGTCAGGTCAGAATCTCTATGAAAAATTTTATCCATGGGGACACTGCTGTTGAAAGAGGAAAAGGAAGTAGTAGAAGGGTAGAAAGCAGACTTATGTCTTCATTGAAACACCACTAATAAATATGCAGAAATTCTAAACTGACTATCTTCGTAATTTAAACAGATGTATACCTGTGACAGAATTTGTATTTTTCAATTATCCATCTTGTTTTTTCAAATATTAATTCCCACTGAGGTTCCTCCGACATCTGCTGTACTTCAAATTTGTAGGGCAGGCCTGTAATCAATTGAACATGAACATTCACTATTTATGTTCCTATAGATAATATGTGTTATTTATAAGCCCCGTTACTTGCCAACATTAAGGAGGCTGAAGTAGAAGTATGACATTTTTCATTGCAAATTTAATTTTGGTGGGAGTAGGCAACAAGTCTGCTCTCCTCCATATCCTCTGCAATTCCTCGTGCCATAAAGAAGCACACAGAAATCCACAGCGTAACAGAAAAAACAGCAAAATTAGTCAAGTTTTTTTCTTTTTTATAATTTAGTACCACTTTTATTTTTTGTAGTTTAAGAATTATTGCACAGATGTGGTCACCACTTCACTTCCCCTACAGCTATGAAGCAAGTCTCCATTGTCTGTTCTGCTTACTTCCGCAGGAAAAAAAGAGGAGGAATTTCAAGTCACATGGCCTCTTCTACTGCCTTGCCAAAAATACTGGAATCTTTCGTGCTTGGATACAAAAATCAGGACTTAAAACAGGGGAAGGGAGGACAGAGAAGAGGCAGAGACTACAGCCATAAACTGTTATCCTGGGAATTATCCACAGATTAATGTCAGGGAACGAGTATCTGATCAACACTTGAAATTCCATACATCTTATATGATGTGTTCTTAACTATTCAAGAAAGACATTCTGTTTTCATGAAATGCCAATGATATTTTTAAGCAACAACTTATACCTTGTATCTTAGGTTGGGAGCCATGCTAGCACACCATTTCTAGGATCCGCTTGACAATTTGTCTTTCATATCTGCTTTTTTGTGGACAGCTGGCAAGTTTGACTTTTTAACTTTCTGTATATTAAATTAGTGGAGTAAAAATTCTTTGTCACTATAGCAGCCGAGTCTTTGCTATAATACTTCTGTGTCCTCTATCAAAGGATTAGAAACTATGCTGCTTTACAAGACTTAGCAATACACGTGAAACAGTTTCTCAGCTATTCATAGGATGCTGTACATAAGTAATAGTGACCCTTGCCCCAGCCTCTATTTCCTTACCAGATTGTGGGTAGTACTATGATAGTATACAGGAAAAACAATTCATTTATAGCTGTAAATTTTTGTCCCAACATCAAGGGATTGCAGGATTACTCTTTAGGTGAAAGTTTTGGTTTTGTACAGTAGAAATCCTCCCTTAGCACCACATATATACCTGTTTCTCAAGCTCCAGTTCAAGAATACACAACGTTTTCCCCTTAGTATCCAAACGAAAAAGAAAAATTAAAACAATGGGTAAACTATCAGTACTTACGGTAGGAGCCATCAGAACTGATCTCATCGCTAATTACTAGACAAGTCATTTGAGAGTATGGAAGAGGATTATTTCGGTTATAAGGACTTATAATCATTCCAATGAACATGGCACCACCCCTGGAGAAATAACTCTAGAGCAAACAAACCAACGACACAGATAAGAAAGTCTTTTTCACAACACCGTTCTGAAATTTTACAAAATAGAATAGACAAGTCAGAAAACACTGGAAAATCTGGCAAACATTCACACTTGTTCAACTTCATTTAAACCACCTTTATGTTAGCATGCCCTGCAGAGCTACAAACCAATTTATGAACACAGTTTTAATATGCATGAGTGCAGCAATGTGCATTAAAGTTGTAAATACCAGAAGGGCTTTAGAGTTGTTAGCTTTTTTTGGTTATTTATTTATTATTAATGTACAGACCAGTAAGTACCTGATATTTAGCTTGAGTGTCAATATCTCGTATAGAAGGGTTGGGGTCAAACGCCGGGTGGGAATGGTACCACCCTATAACACTGTATCCTCTGGCAGCAAGTGTTTCTGAGGCTTGTGTTTGCGATACCGGATCCATCTCACACTGCAGTCCTGTGCTGAGACTATTGCACGGCTCCGCTGCACAAACCTGTTAAAAAAGTCTCCAGATGGATAAATGCAAGAAATCTTAATCAGTTAAATAAAATTCATTTAAAGAATTTTAAGAGTCAGTACCAGATCTTCCTCATGAAAGAGCTGACAAGCCAACGTTTGAACAGAAGCATAAATAACATTTGAAGATTTTAGCGATGAACGACAATTTTAATATACTTAAAGTAGTTGCCCTTAGGCTTTGAGCAACCCGGTCTAGTGGAAGGTGTCCCTGCCCATGGCAGGGGGGTTGGAATTATCTAATCTCCAAACCAAACCACTCTATGAGTCTATGTTTCTATGAAATTAATAAACATATTACCAAAACAGTTTTAACGTCATAGAGAAAGTGGAGAGAAGATAAACACTTACCTCTACAATTTTATCAGCTTCAGAGTATCTTCCACCTAGCAACCCTATTACTTCTGCCATAGACACATGAGAGTGCTAAAATGATATTAAACAATTATTAAAGTTGTATAATTTCTCCTAGCTTTGATTTGCACATGGTAGAATGCACTGGCTTTCACAGTTGCAATTCAGTAATTTCTCAATGACATTTAGAAGGAAAACTTAGGACAGATAAAGACTCTAAAATAGCCAGCGCTTCAATTTGAAATAAACAGGAAAGATTACATCTGTTTGTTATATACTTGCATGGATACTGCATATCTTTATTATGCTTCCATATATAAAGCGAGCTAGCTTCAAACACCAAAGCCTGAACAATGCTGTGATGTGCTCAACAACTGCAAAAAACTTTGGTGCAATGTGTTGATATTAAAAGACAAGTCGTCCTATAAACACCCAGAGTAGCAGAAAACAAACCCAGAAGTTTTCAAAATGTCAAACTGTTTTAGACAATAGTTTTTAGTAAATTATGATTAAAGTACTAACACTCTTATCAGTGCACAACCATTTACCTTCTAGAAAAACTGAGCACAATACAGAAAATGCATTAATCTTTTGGGGCTTTAATACTGGACTGTCACCTCTAGGTCTGAACGGAAAGAAGTTAAAAAGATTTAGCAGCACAGCATTTAGGTTATGTTGCCCATTAAAAATAAAACAAAACTAAAAACCACACACATGCATCATAGCTTTCTGAAAGATAAAACTTCATCCTCACCAAATCCATTATTAAAAGTGCTTCTGAAGACACTTTCACCTGAAAAGGTTCCTGAAATGATAAACACAATAATGAGTATAAGAAAAGTAATACAACTAAACAAAGCATTCTCAACTATTCACTCATAGATACATACCTGTTTTTCTTCCGTGAATAAACAGCATGGTATCAGCTGAAAGGGATCAAAGGAACTATAAAATGAAAGAAAATTTCTCTAAAGATGTAGGACAGTCAGGAAACTTTCCAAGTTTCCCACTGTCTCCTTAGTGTAGGAAGAATGTCTTCTTCACTGGATTTGTTCATCCCATGTTAGGATGGCTTCCACCAAGTATAGAAACCTCACCACCCACACTTGTGAATTTCTGTATTAAACATTTGACACGCATACATGTTATTTGTTCCAGCCTGACACCACGCAAGCCAGTTGTTTTATTTCTGGATCTACATTTGAACGCTACGTACTTTAAATACCTTTTTATTTGTCTTGAACCTTTAGAAGATTTTGCAGGTTTAAGTTTTTCTTCTTCTCTTCTTCTTGCTAATTCTTCAGCAGATAGATGCTAAGAAAAATAAATTAATCTGTCAATGTCTTATGTGCTCTTTCAGTAGTGATTCTAAGACAAGGCCAAAATGAATTCTTGCTATCAGTGTCCTCTTGATATGCTACCAATTGTTGTGTTACAGGACTACTCAAGACAGAAGGCAACAGCCACAGCAGAATCAAACAGCATGAAAGTAACGATAATTAGAGACCTAGTCTGCAAGACTGAAGCGAGAATTCTTACATTTCTGAAGGCAACCAAATAAAAAAAAATCACAACCTAATCCCAAACTATACATAAATGCAAATCTGGTAATTAAGGAGGAAAGTTTATCATGCCACCTTTTCAGGGATTAATGTTTTCAAATTTTTCTTTCAACCCAGAGCTGTATTTTGCAGAAAGTAAAGCTATGAAGAAAGGTAAACTATGAAACTGTAGTATGTGGTGGTTTTCTGTGGTTTTATTTTTTTTAAATAACAGTAGAAAGTCATCTCATTTAGCTTTTAAATATCCAGAATAAAAAAAAGAATCAGTTTTTTTTTTTTTAAAGGAAAAGGTGAACCAATATTTTCCTGCCAGATTCGTGGTAATTCCGACTCAAATAAAACTGAACTTTGTAATGAAATAAGACTGATTTATTTTAAGTTATAAGCAAAAGGAATCAGCACAGAAATTCATTTCAGATTTTTCTGATCCTTGATGACTTAATATTTTAACCTTAGCATTGACTTACACTATCCTCCACCATGCAAAGGTTTTATTTAACATGAAGCAAAACCAATTTTTCTATAACTGAAAATAAAGGGTCATGAAGTCTCCTACAAAACAAGGCAAAGAGCTTTACAGGCATAAAATTACGTAGGTCCATACACACTCACAACATGAATACCTTTGTAAACACCAAAGTACAGTTGTATTTATCAGCAGATGTAACAACTGCTACATTATTTTTAGTTTTGCTGTTGCAGAACCAATAATTTAAATACCTATAAGAGGAAAATGGTTGTGCAATATTTGATGCAACACCACCTGCTAGCCATTACCAAGAATTACTTCTGTAAATAGAGTTTAAAACATGAGTTACCTCAAATGTCTGTCCTTCCAAATCCTTAGCATCACACCAGTTTCCCCAAGGGTCTCGCACTCGCCGTCTTCTTGTACGCTGCAGCAAGCAAATCAACGTGAGTGAAAGATCAAACTTCTGAAAAAACTGCATTTGCTTCATTTAATCAATCATAACAACATAATCCAAAAGGTTACTGCTGCATGAATTTTACTAACACTATGACATATTTCCAGAAAAGAAAAAACACCCCTGGAGTTCTGCAGAATTAAGTAGCTTATAATGTGCCATGAAATATCACCAGTGAAGTTTTCAGTTTTTAAGGCTGTAAAGAAAAACACCTGGATGACGCTCCACGGAACATCAACAGCACATTATTATCCAACTGCAAATTACAGCACAGACAACACAAAGCTATAAACCAGTATGTTTACGTCTAGTGTATGCTACTGTTCTTCATATTAATTTTTTAAGTGAGATTGATTTAGTTTTCTTCTCATCAACTGATTTACTCTGCTATGAAGTACTTAAAAATGCTACATTAAATGCAAATATGAAAATTAAATCTGGCAAACATTTGTAACTCACGTAATTACGAATGAGTTACTACTGTGCTTAACTGAGAGCCTTATGCACGCAGGAAGTAATATCATATACACAGTATACTTAATGATTAAAACACAAGCAAGTTAATCACACACTACCGATACACTCCACTGTTTTCTGGCTAATTTAGGCTAATAAATCATGGAGAGATGGAAAGAAGTGGCTGGGGCTACGTGGAAAAGACTGAAACATAACCTCTGATTTCTGTTCAGGTACTTATCTTTATGCAAGAAAAGAGAAATTAGGACAGATACCTGTCAGAAAGCAAAACTTCAGACTAACTTAGGACTTACTTAAGACTAACACTTGAATTGCTCAGCATCCTAAGGAAACAGCAAACAGAACAAAAGAAGTTTCCTGAGATGCCCTGACTTGAAAATAAAAACTGAAAAAACTTACACGTTAAGTGTTTTTTTTTTTCCCCCCACCCCCAAAAACGTACCATGGACTGCAAACGCTGAGCAAGCTGGTATGCTTCCACTGTGTCTTTGCCTTCTTTGGAGCGTGTTTTATCAGCTGGTTGGGGCCTGTTATAGACAGCCTGTTCTACAGAACAGATAAACAGATACATGCTGTACTTCAGTAAAGTATGAAGTGATAAGCAAATGCCATAAAGAAGAACCCAACACACTGAAATGACATCTCCTGATGGTCATATTACTGAATGATTGTAGTCTTCTCTCACTACCAAAGAATTTTTAAGACAGAAAACCTCCTTCCTTCCTGTTAATTAATTTCTAGTAACTTCTACTTCAGACAAAATTTATTGTAGGTCATTCCTCTCTTCCTAGGTGTCCTTCAGCTCAGGACCAAAATCAACCCAATATAGAGCCTCTTAGAATACTAATGACAGTAACTTTTAGGTGTATACATACTTTTACTCTGTCAATTCTAGTATTTGATTCTTGTCAGAAGTAGTTGAGGGCTAAGGCATTGTTTTATTTAGGAAATACTTATAATTCAATATGGGAAAGCAGGGAAAGGAAACAGTAGCTCTAATGCTATTTTCGGGGGAAGGAAGGCAAAATTTCAGGTGCAGTATGTCTCAGGACTTCATGCTAAATGAAGTACTAAGATTCTCTGCTACAGAACCTAAATAAACAACTATTTAAGACTTTTAAAGTACAGGGAGCAGAGAAGTTAGAAGACCATCCACGTGTACACTTGGTTCTGCTTAAGTGCAGTCATCTGTGCTTCAATGAAGTGAACTTTGACTTTCTTTTGAAGACTTATCTACCAACTTTCACGTTCACCCTTCCCATGAAAACATTCATTTTAATAGGAAAGCTGACACCCAACAATAGATGCTCTCAGGATGCACCAATTAAAATTTAAGTTTTGAATCAATTCCAATAAATATATATATATATATATATATATATATATATATATATATATATTTTACCACAGCCGAAGTTAATTGCTCCTATTAATTCCAAGTATGTGTGGATCCGTCCAATACAGTTAACATCACCGCAGTTCTTAAGGCCCGGACGCACTGAAGTCTTGTTCAGGTATTTGGGTTTACATCTCTCCCTAAAATAAAGCAGAACACATCATCAAATCACAAAACAAACCATTGAAGGGGGCAACTTGTGTGACTTCTCTGAGGTTAAGATGAGACACCGAAATGTTTTTTTCCCTGATGCACACACCATGCAGAGCAATTGCAGCAAAAATACAAGTTTCACAAAACAAATTTAAATTAGAATAAGCTGTTAATATACTAAGGCCACTCAACGAGAACCCAGTTAGACTTGGTAATTCTTTCTACTAAAAAGCAAGCTAACCCAGCCAACAAGCACGTAAACCAAAACTGTAACAAGCTATGCTTAGCCTGCTACCACAGATCATTAAGGTTCCTTAAACTGATTCTTTGCAGATGGAACATAAAATATTCAAAAGTACAAGCACTACTCCAAATTGATTCTTAATTTGAAGTTTTTTTGATCAAGAATCTTTTCTACAGTGCAGACTTCCTTTTAGCTGCCCTTCTATGAAGGCATTGCTACACGCCTTTATGGAACAAGTTTAATCAGATATTTTGAAGAAACATTAAAGCCATATATGCTTTCTTATATATTGGATGACAAAAACTGAAAGGAAAACAAGCATTGCCAAAACGGTAGCCAGACTAACTACTATACCAGAACAAAATGCTTATTTTTGTAATGCTTCAAAATATTTCCATTGCCTAGCTTCCAGAATGCCACAAAAAAAAACAAAAGGAGGAGTTAAAAGAAGCATTAATAATCAGGGCTGTTCACTGGTAATCTTTAGAATGCTACCATATAAATAATCATATTATTTTCAGAAGCAAGCTACTGGGATTAAGTACTGCTTTAGCTACAACCAAGGAGGACACAAGTGATATTCCAACCAGTTGCAATTAGATTATCTTTAAGGTACCTTCCAGACCAAACTATTGTATGATTCTATGATTTGAATCTCTTATTTCAGAAAGCAAAATTAATGCATCTTACCATTGATCCAAAATATAATTCCTAATTTTCAAGTAACGCTCTGGTGTTTTAGCCTGACGCCCTTCAAAAAATTCAGGAATAGCTTGTTTTTCTTCTTCCAGGATGATGCTTCTATCAATCTCCACTTCTTGATCAGGTGGCTTAAGCTCCTCTGCTTCCTCTTGATGATCTTCATCCACTTGGCAGGGAGAATGAAAAAGCAATCCATTATCAGCAAGGTCTCTCTGCTCCTCATTACGCTCTTTATCAGCAACTTGTCTAGACCGATGAGATGTTACTGTTCTACCTTGTTCAACTTTCTCAATAAAATTATTGCATTGCTGGTAATCTAAATTCACAGATTTATCACCGTTCGTGTGCTGAGAACATGTTGCTGCGACACCTCGAAATAGTAACACATCCGCTGTGTCTTGTTTGGTATGCTGAGAATCTTCTTTAGGTAAAGAAATAGCAGAACCATGTCCAACAGATGGAAAAACGTGTTCCATTCCTTTCGTTTCTTCAACTGGGCTTCTTGAAATCACAGGTAATTCAGGTTTTCTAGCATCTTGCTGGAACGTAGGAGGAAATAGTTCATCCATGTCATCGGTTATGTCTACTTCTTCATCATCTGACAGCTTTTCAATTTTCACTGCATTCAGATTAGGGTCCGCACGGCCTCTCAAGTTTCCAGATGACCATGCTTCTACCCTTATCCCATCTTCAGAAGGAAGACTGCTACCACACTGATTTTGCTCTTCTTTTTCAGATTCGTCATTTTTTGCCTTAGAAAAGTACAAAATACTTTTAGGAGGAAAAAAAAACAACAAAACAATCCCCTCTGCCTGTAAAATTGAAATTTTACTTTCTAACACATTTTAATCCATTGCAATCAACTTTTACACAGCATTATAGGTATACTAGTCAAAGTCTACTAGCATTTACTTTAGTTCAAAAACAGACAATAGTAATTCCTTCTTAAAAGCCCCTAAAGTTTCAAATGCAACTAAAGCTAAAACTACAATGAACGTGTAGTTCATTTTAGTTCATACAGTAAAGCTATAGTGTAGAAAACAAGTATTTTCAGACTAAAAATCAACATCATGAGAACTTAGTTATACTGCACATTGTTTAGTTATACCAGCAATAAAAATATTGAAGTCTTTCTGGGAATTTGAAGTCCTGTCTAATTTCGTATTTAAATCTGCAAATAAGCATGTTCTACTTTTCTGAATATGAAAAGAAATAGACTAGGTACTTTGACAGCAGTATTCTGAAAAAGACAGATGAAAACCAAACTACACATACAACAACATACTCGAGATACTGCTTACCTTGTTCTTAAAGTACTGCCTAGCATAGCTCTTTACTTGTAGAACAGTACGACTTCCAATCAACTTGGCAATTTTTGTCCACCGGCGACCAAACTTCACCTAGTACAGAGCACATTGAAGTTAGCCAGCCTCTGATGTTACGGACATTGCACTTTATGTCCAAGAAGGATTTAAAAACTCAACCATTCATTACAAACACACAAACAGTACAACTAAACTCAAGAATCTCACTAGTCATATTTTACCAAGAAAAAAAGCACATCCAGCAGTAAGAATTATTGCTGTTCTTCACTCAATGCAGACATGCTATAAATTGTATTGCTTATTAACTCGAGGAATCCTGCTGAAATAAATTTGTACTTGCTGAATCAAACCCTGCTACATTCAACACTGTACAAGCATACCATCTCTAAAAATCTTGAAATACTAGCTAACAGATTTCACTTTATTAGCTGACTTGCTTTAACTACAGAATGTAGTATGCAATTAACTACAGCAATATGATTATACAATTCATAAAGCTGCATGTTTGAGATACTTTGTGATCTCAAATTGTAATCAGTCTCACACAAACAAAATCTGGTAAACAAACAGAACCATTTTTGGCAATTCATCAGTATAAATCTGATTTATCATTACACCCTTAGTAGGTGGCAATTATTTTTAACAAATTAGAAGTGCAAAAGCAGAAGCAGATAAATATAGCAAGCTTACTTATTATTATTTTGCTACTGAAGTTAAATTAATGACATGTAAACAAGATATTACATATAAACATAAACATACCAGTCCTTGTTCAAACAGTTCTTTTTCTTCTGACGTCCACTTCACTGAGTAGCTAGTTGATTTTGTAGGTGATCGCACCCTAGAACAAGAAGGAAACCGAAGTTAGTGGTTTCTTAAAAACATTCTCAAATCTCAGTAACTGAAGACAACTCCTGACAAGAGGACTAATACTCATCTCCTGTAAAGCTCAGGGTATTGTTTTAAGCATGAATGTGGCTGAACATTGAGAATTATGTCAAGTTTTCTAACACAAAGGAAGATTCAAAACAACACAACATTTGTCAGTAACTAATAATGCAGAGTACATAGAACAAGTAAACAGAGAAGTTCAGGCAAGAAAGCCAACTTGAATCAACACTTTTTTAAAATATAAGGACCACTGTGCTACAAAACATACATATATATATGTATGTATGTATGTGCGTATTTTACTACAGGCCTCTTACTACACACATTTCTGTGTGCTGAAAGATCCCTTACATAATTTTGTACAGACAACTTAATCTTGTGGAACTAACTATTTTTTGTGTACTGTATCTTAACAAATCAGAAGCCACACTGAAAAATGTAACTCAATTAAAGTGTAAAAATTTATAAAAGTAATAAAAAAAATAAAATAAATAATACTCTTATTAAAGTGTACGTACATGACTTTTCCAGTTTTCTTATGTGGACTGCAAATACAAAACAGAATGAAATTAAAATTAGTAATTGTGATGCTATTGCATATCTCAGCAAGCAACCTTATTGTAGAAGGACTTTTAGTTTCTCATGTGAGTTTTTTTTCTAGAACACGACTTACCTTTTCATAGACCTTTTCTCTGCTTCCTTTTGATTGAGCCATATTTTCTCAGAAAGTGATTTATTAGATAAATAATATCTGAAATTGTTATTAAGAAAGTTTTCAAAGCATAAAGAATAGCTGTACATGTGAGAATTCTAAAAATTGTATAAATTACACTGGCTCACGATCATTCAGTTGTAGAAATAACTGCACATACGGCTTTCAAAACTGAAATATGCACTATTTCACATACTCCTAGTAGTAACAAAGAAGGAAGTGGTATTTGATTTCTGAATCTACATGCTCACTTTACTTTGAGCAAACTAGGTATCCTGCTTCCACAACAGAATTTTTCTTTTTTGACATAGAAACCATACTGAGTACTTTTCTTTGTACTTATACCTTATCCGTTTTCAAATTAATCCTCAATAATTCATTCTGTTGCTTTATTTTCTTGTTTCTTTTATTACTGAGTATCACTCAATCACAAAAAGAACATGAATATAAATTGGACCATGAATAGTACTGCCATCACCTCCCTTGATTGCTGAGGTCAACTTATGCCAGAAACACTACTAATGGTAAGAATATTTCAGCCAAAACTTTAAAAAAAAATAAAGCTGTTCCTTCCACTCGTTTCATCTTGCATGCTGTCAAAGTATACATGTAACAAGACCAAAAAAAACCAACAAAACAGTGAACCAGTGCAAGTGAAGAACTTGTGCTACCTATGTAAGGCCTACAAATTCTGTAGTTTAAGTCATCCCTGCCCCTACCTCAATGTCTTTCCAGCTGTCTCTTCCTACCTCCCTCTCAAGCGAGCACCCAAGAACATTACGTTTCCAACCAGTAAACTATGTAACTGTGACTATTTTTAGGTATTGTCAATAGACCGTGAAGAAGCCAATGACTTAGCATCAGCACGAGCTAGGGGTAGCTGTATCATTTAATTAAGGGATCCTCTCTGACTCCTGTAATCTGCCTACAAGGTGAGAGCGTTTCAGTCACATTCACAAGGAAACGCGAATTTGTCCGTTTCCTTTGGAAACAAGAAGTTTTCTGTTCTCACACAGAAAAAAAACAAAACATAAAAGCACGTCAGGAAAAGGATACTCTTCCTCCAGCAACATTTTCTCAATGACAGCCCTGTTTTCTTCACTAATGCTGCTGTCCAATGTCCACGGCTGCAAATAATACAAATATTTCTTAATCTTTGAATTCTGTCATGCTGTTATTTGAGTACCAAGATTCAATATATAATAGCTTCTAAAAGAGCATGTACAAGAACATGTAGCTTGTAAGAGAATAGAGAAAACAGAAGCTGTGATAACCTTGCTAGAAGTACCGTTCATTTTAGAATTGCTTACAAGACTGTTATCAGTTCTCCAAGATGAATCAAGATAGTGGTCCTGCAGCAAGCTTGAAGCTGTATTTTCATGATCTCTGAAAAAAAAAAAACAACTGTTCAAAAACAACGCAAATATATTCAAACAAAATGAATGCTGTCAGAGTTAAAATAAATGTACAGTTAAGTAACAGAATCATTAACAGAAGATGGCAGAATGAGATACTAAAGCTAAAAGCCATACATTGCAGACCATTGTGTAATGTTACTCTTTCATAATACTCCATGAGATCCAAAGGATAAGGGGCAGCGCTAGGTTAAAGGTTGCACCAGATGATCCTAGAGGTCTCTTTCAGCCTCAATGATTCCATGATCACACATGGCATAACCCCCTCAGCATCTTTATTAGTGCTCTCAGTAGTAACATCTCACCTCTAAGGTGTATGAGATACCACTGAAACCCCAAGTAGTAAAAAATCTCATCCAGAAACACTGCAAGCAGGAGGGACCTGCAAATTACACATAAATGAACAATGCCAGGATTTTATGGTCAACTACAGAACTACGTTTTTTAATAGCGCTATTGATTTGTGCTATCTCCACTTAACATTTCTCCATCTTTCCACTCATCCCCTTATAATGAAAATAATGTTTTCTTCTAGAGGAGTGCACATATACACATAAGGTTTAATAGAACCATAACAAATAGAGTGGTTAGTGCTCTTACAGACTTCATCCAGATTACAATTTTTCTGTAAATAAGTGGTTTTTACTTTGAGAAGACCACCACTGATGGACTGCCTTCTACCTTAATGCGGCACAAAACCTCCCTACCAATTTATGTAATCACTTGTTATCAAAGTCTCCACAGAGATGTCTGAATGCCCTGCAGGACAGGAGCCCTACACCCTTACCCCGCCACCAAAACGAAGCCCACCCCCGACCCCCCACAGCCCCGTGCCACCACCACGAACACCCCTCAGGGGACCCCAAATCCCCTCCTGCACCGCACGACCCCCGAGTCCGGCCAAGAACGGGGTCGGACGAGCGGCCCCCCGGCTCTGTCTCCCGCCGCCACAGGCGGCCGCGGCCCCCCGAAGCCCTCCCCCCGGGGCGCCGCCTACGCTCACCCCGGAGCCCCCTCGCCTGGCACGGCCGCCGGGTCCCCCTCGACATCCACCTCCGGCTCCTCCGCCGCCATCACGGCGGCCCCGCGCTCTCGCGAGGCGAAGAGGGACCGGGGGAGGGGGCGGGCAGCATGGCGGCGGCGCACGCGCGGCTCCTGGGGTGAAGCCGCGCCCTGAGGAGAAGCCGGGCGGAGGCGGGGAGATGGCGATGCGGTGAGTGGGGCTGGAAGGCCGTGGGGCCGAGGTGATGGCTGGGCAGGTCCCTGCGTGAGGGAAAGCGGGCTGCCCGGCCCTGAGTCCCGGCCCCGAAGGGATACACGCTGGCCGAGGGGCCTTGTTGTGGTGCAGAGGTGCCTTTTGCCTCCAGCCGCATGGTCACGTCTGTTAATAGAATCATAGAATCATATAATCCTAGAATCATTAAGGTTGGAAAAGGCCTCTGAGATCATCTAGTCCAACCATCACCCTGCCACCAATGTCACCCACTAAACCACGTCCCTAAGCACCATGTCCAACCTTCCCTTGAACGCCCCCAGGGACGGTGACGCCACCACCTCCCTGGGCAACCCGTCCCAATGCCTGACTGCTCTTTCTGAGGTGAAATGTCTCCGAATTTCGAACCTGAACCTCCCCTGGTGCAACTTGAGGCCATTCTCTCTAGTCTTGTGACTGGTTACCTGTGAGAAGAGGCCGACTCCCAGCTCCCCACACCTTCCTTTCAGGTAGCTGTAGAGAGCAATGAGGTCTCTCATCTGGGAGATGGCAGCAGAAGGGTGTTGTGCTCCTTAAAGCATTGTAACATGGCCATCAAAATCCCAGTTTTATTTCCACGTGCTTTTAAACGTGTTCCATTTTGCAAGGAGCATTTGGCCCTTCATGTGATGGCGCTTCTGTTCACGTAGTGAAGGGAAGCGTGAAAGGCCAACTGTCACTGTGAAGAAAATGACCACAGAACACTCAAGAACATGTTTCTGTTCCAAGAGATGGCAATACAAATACTTTGCCTTGAACGAATAAATTCTGTTGCAGCCTTTTTATTCTGAACATCTTTGTGCTGGACTCAATTTGAAAGTGAAGTTAGTAAACAGAAAATGTGGTAGGTTGATTTCATTCTCTATGCTCAAAAATACAAAAACAAACTAAATGCTGTAATGAAAGACAGAAAATCGATTTTTTATAGTCCCAGGTTATGTTAAAGTCACAAGATAGGGTATAACACACGTGCAAAGAGGGGCCAGGCCAATATTGAATGTTAGTGCAGCACCCAGTAGTGCCCTGAACACAGCAACACTCTCGCCGCAAAGTTTTGGGGCCCCACCACTCCCCTGGTTGGATTATATCAAGCCTTGTGACAGGATTTATTAGCATGAAGAAGTAGCTGTAGTAAATCTGAACGTGCCCGATGCTATGTTTAAGATACGGCTTTTGGCTTTTTCTGTGGCCTCTTTTGATTACAGACTTAATTCTGCCTGTCCTAACATAATTCTCAGTCATACTGGGCAACAGCACTATCCAAATTATTTTAAAGAATAATTCTGCATTTACATTTAAAATATTTGCTTTACATATTCATCTTGTTATTAACATTTTCTTTTTCAAAAGTGTGACAATTTGGGCCTGATTTTCTGTTCTGTTAGATTCTGCTACTTGCAGCGGGGTCTTTTTGAGACTGTTAGCAGCTAGCAGGTTTGCTTTTTCTCCTTGTGACCAGTTTATGAGGGAATTTACAGCGTTTAAATGACCGGCCTTGCAAGCACAATGCAACGGAGTGTCCTTGCTGTTGTCTAAGGCATTGATGGCTGCCCCATAACTCAGTAACAAATTTATCAAGTCACTGTGTCCATATTCCGCTGCAATATGCAGTGCAGTCTTTCTCCATATGTTTCTGTCATCAATATTCTTATTTTTCCCTGTTGTCAGAAGAAGTTTTACAATCTCTGTGTTTCCTTTGATGGCCGCATAGTGCATTGGAGTACATCCATCCATGTCCTTAACCCCAAGTCTTCCTTTTGTAGCCAACAGAACTCTGACGACGCTGAGATGTCCTCTCTCAGCTGCAGCGTGCAGGGGGGTCCTTTTCTCTTTGTCTTGTGCGTTGGGGTCAGCGTTAGCATTCAGAAGCATCTCCACCATTGTTTTGTCTCCTTTTTCGGAAGCATAATGTAAAGGTGATTTTGACTGCCTATCCTTAGCATTAACACTGGCTTTGTGGTGCAACAGCTCTTGGGCAACTTCAGTGTTACCTCTCTGACTTGCAACATGCAGAGGAGTCACCAGCTCTTTAGTGACAGCATTAACTTTGGCCCCAGCATTGACTAGCAGGCTAACTAATGCTGCTTTATTACGCAGTGCAGCGACATGGAGCGGGGTTTCGTCAGCCTGATTCGTAAGGTTAACTTCCATCCCTTTGCGCAGGAGCAGATTTGTGATGGGGGCAGCCCCGGCCTGAACTGCCAAGTGCAAAGCTGAGTCTGAAGCAGGAGTCTTTATTCCCAAGTTTGCTCCCTTTTCGATTAGAACTTGTGCGGACTCAGCCTTGCCTGTTTCGCATGCCAGGAGTAAAGGAGTGTACTGCATTTCGTTGTAGGCGTTCACATCTGTACCTCGGTCAGCTAAAGCCGCTACAACACCGTGCAGATTTTTCTGTACAGCTTTAAAAAGAGTTGACTCCATCAAGTCAGATGGCAGATCTTTAGAATATTCTAGTAGCATTTTGAAGATGGATGGGTGGTTGCTGTTGAAGGCTCTTTCAGCCATGCTGGAATCAACCCTGGCTCCGGCCTCTAGCAGTACTTTTGCAGTGTTTTCAAACCCACGAGAAAGAGCGTAACTGAGAGCGGTCTGTCCTCGTCTGTCCTTCCCATCAATGGAGGCACCGCTCTTTAAAAGCATTTTCACCAGACTGCTGTCATCTTTAAGAGCTGCCCTGTGCAAAAAGTTGTGCTGGTTCCTGTAGCTTCTTGCCTCTTCTCTCAGGAGCACCTTCAGTATGTGACCGTGGCTGTTCTGCGCGGCCACATGAAGCGGCATCTTGCCTTCTTTATCCAAGCTGTACATGGAAGCGCCGCACCGCAGAAGCATTTTCACCGCATCACCGTGGCCCTTCTCAGCAGCCCTGTGCAGTGGTGTTCTTCCTTTCTTGTCCTTCACATCTGGCTTAGCACCTTTGCTGATCAAATATTCCATTATTGCTAGGTGTCCATTAGTGGCTGCAACATGCAGAAGGGTTTCTCTTGAGGAGTTTAGTGCGTTAATATCATTATCTTTCAGTGTTTTCTCTAACTCAGAAAGACAGCCCTTAGCAGCTGCACCAAAGATGCCTCTATCAGAGTGACCTTTTCTAGGTTTTGCTGCTCTTGAAAGTTGGGTTTCTTTTTTCTTGGTCTTAATAGCCCAATCTTGCTTTTTTCTTTTACGACTCACTTTTTTTTCCTGGTGCCGTTCACTGCTGTTTTCAAACCAAACCTTGTCTTTTTCGAGTAAGTATCCTACCAATTGTCTTCTTGCATCTCTGATGCTTTCATTAACTTCGCTGACATATTTTCTCATCTCGTTATAAAGTTTTGGCTCCACCTGCTTTAAACAAGGATAAAAAAAGAGCCTGCAGGCTCGTTCGCCTTGAGAAATCAGTATGTCTAAAACTCGGGAGTTCTTTTCTGTTCGTGTCCTGTAGAAACTCATGACCATCTTTTTTTCTGGGGAAAAAATACCATTGTCTATCAGCCAGTTCAGCAGATGGTCTGGGTCATTTATGCCTTCTATTAGCTCCTCTCTTTTAATTCGTAGGACTTCAATTGCATATGGATTTGTAAACAGGCTGGTTGAATGCATGGTCACGTTGATAAGCAAAGAGAACTGAGCTGTTGTTCGACGTTAGGAGTTGAGTACGAAGTAGCGAAGTGGGATCACATCACTGCGTGCAGTCTTTTTTATAGAACTATGAACCAGCAGTTGTTGTAGTTCAGTGATAAGTCTTTACAGAATGAGAAAGAAAGCAAAACTCTCTCACCTTTAGTTTTCCAGTTTTGTTAGAAGTCCTTTGATCTTCTCTGTTCTTCCTTAGCAACAAGTGACGTTTAATAACAAAACAAAAATCGGTGATTTATAAAGATACTCCATTGGGAAGACTTCTTCCAGACTTTTAAATGTAAAATAAGGGAGGAAAAAAATGCTTCTGTGAAGCTGGTGTTTTAATACAAGGTTTGGGTTTATCAGGTTCCTTTGGGCCAAGCTGTTTTTTGTAGGTGCCGAAATGGCCAGTCTTTTAGACATGACAAAAGAAAATCAGCAGCGTAGTTACAGTTGCTATGATTGCATACTTTGTACTGTCTTAAATGAAAGAGTACACGTTGCCAGCGATGTAGGTGAAAGCCCTATAATGTAATGAAATGAAAACATGAAGATCGAGATAAAAATAAGCTGTCTAAGGCAGCTGGCTATAAAAAGCGTTCCAGCCTTTCTATTACGAGTTACAACTTCAGTCTGTGAGGTGTGTTTGACTTTAAGGTTATTTAGCTTGTCATTCTTAAAACCTGCCTGGAACATAATTCTTTTACATGAGGTGGATCAAGGTGTGTGATTCAGTACACAACGTTTAAAGTATAATTAAGTAAGGCTTCAAATCTGTGAATATGTATAGTCCTCAGTATGCGTGTAGGACCTTTGAATCTAGCTGTAATTAATTTAACTTATTGGTGTTTAAATCCCTCACGGAGAGAAGTAAATACAGTAATAATCATCTGCATATTTGGAAAACAATTGAGAGAGAAATTAAGATGACAGGATTCTGTAAGAGCAAGAAGCAAAATGAGTTGAAAAACTGACAGCTTGACCTTATTTAAGCAAATGGGAAATTTTGCCATCTGTTCCTTTGCTCAGCGCCCTTACTATCGGGTCCTGCTACCTTTGCGTGTATTTTCTTTAATAGTATGTACAATGTGACTGATAAGATTTTTATTTTTTGAAGTTGACTTTATAAGTAAGACTACAAAAATTACTATATTAAAAAAAATAAAGAATTATTAAATAAATAGCCAGGAAAATCAAGACTTTAATATATGTTTTGAAAGCCAGCCAGTTACCAAGTCAGCAAATTTGACAGCCAGTTTAAGAGCCCAATAATTCCTCTGAAATGCAAAGGAGGGCACTACACCAAGAACAGCAAAACTTTTGTCATTTAGTTAATCATTGTTAACACTTAACATGGAAAACTCGAGTTTATTGTAAGGAGTCAGAGGTCTGAATTGTGCTCCCAAAACTGCTAATAACTCGGTCTGTGATCTGCAAATCATTTAATCTTCAGGCCTGACTCAACAAAGTACTGAAGATATATCTGTCTTGAGTAAATGAATAGTCCTTACTCAAAGGTTGCTGGAATGGGATCTTTATGCCTTCACTGTCATTGTTCCACTGCAAAACAGAGGTAGCGATGCTTGATTTCCCTCACAGGAAAGTTTTGAGCTCTATCAATGGAAAATGTCACGTGAGTGCTAAGCAGTATTGTTAATAGAGAAAGCACACAAAAAATTTGAAACTCCGGAAAAAATTAAAAACAGAAATTGTGATATTCTTTAAGAGTCTAGTAGTACGGCAGTAATTTCCTAATGTGCTGAGTACAGAAATTGTCCTACTAAACTGTGCTAATTACAGGGTGCAGTACTCTTAACTGGCCTTGAGGAGGAACATTTGAACAATATATGCATGCAAGGTCTCTTTTAGAGCCACTGTGAGACTTTATTTTTGGAAAATAATATGCAGTAAATTACTTGTTACTAGATGCAAATCCTAGGCTTCAAAACATAATTTTGCATATTTTCTAAAGAAGTTCTTTATATGGATGTGACATGAGGAAATTCTCTGTTAAAACAAGAACCGTGTTTGTCAAGAAAATTTTGGAAGCGGGTTGTATGGATTAATTTTCAGAAATTACATTTGAAAATCCTTTATTTTTTAATTAGTGTTTTAAGTACTTTCAGAATTAAGTCTTTGTTCCAGCAATGACCTCAAAAAAGAATAAAAACCCAAAGAGCTGAGAAGAAAAGATATTCATGATGGGCTATTTGAAGCACGCGTTCTGTTTATATCTTTTGAACTTATTAACTCTACTTATTTGAAATATAAATGTTTTAGGGAAGGAAGCTATATTAAAGTTCCACATCTCCACATCCTTTAATTAAGTGCATGAGACCACACACGTGTAGGATCACCAGGAAGCTCTTCATTAAAAATCAGAATGGCAAAACTTAATATTACTAAGGCAGATCTTGGGCCTTCCTTATTATCTTTTACTTATATCTGTTGTCTAAGGGGCATAAGGAGATTTTTTTCTTGGAAAATGCTTTACAGGTCAGTTTCATTTTTGCTGGGATCTTTAGCTCAACATATCCAAGGGCTTTTCCATATTAAGTTATTTTTAATAGAAAGGGAAATGATAGATTTTGCTTGTGTCTTCTTTGTAACATAGCACTTTAGGATCTTTGTGTTCAGCAGCATGGAGATGGAGCAGATCAGCATGCAAACGTTGAGGAACTTCTGCGCTTTCCTCCAGAAGGGCATAGGATACACTTCTGGCTGGAACTAGGGCAGGTTCAGCTTCGGTGGGATCATCGGAGAAACATAGGTGTGCTGCTGGTATTTTAATTAAGTGTTGCCAAGAAGCCTGTAGTGAGCAGGTTATCTTGACAGATATACTGAAATTCTTTACCATAAGCTCTCATGTCATTGTTAAATACAGCAGCAAGACTCTGTGTAAATGTAAATTTACATAGAAAAGACCTAATTTGGATAGATCTGTGTATACTCTGTGGGAGGGTGTCAGCTGAGAGCAGCATGACAGAGTTTAGAGCAGGCCTGGAAAAGGGCAGGTGATGCTATTGATAGAGAAGGTCTGCATTTTGGCCTCTGCTGAGTGATTTCAGTTAGGGAGCATCTAATCACCATTTTAACCCAGCTGTCGCTGGTCGGAGAAAGAAGGCTTGAGCCAGTTATTTTGTACGTGGAATCTCAGTTTTGCTACTTGTGTCCTTGGGCAAATCACTTAATCTCAGTGCCCTGTTTACACAAGCATTAAAAAAGGAAATTTTTTTCTACCTCACAGACATGTCCTGTGTGTTTATTAATGGTGGTGCAACGCTTTGAAGTTCCAGAGCGCTTTGAAGTTTCTGTCCTTTGAAGTATTGTTTTCTGCCTTCTCAGAGATGAACATTTATTTCTTAAATTAACACGTGCCCGTGTTTTCGAGCCTATTTTATGTTGCAATGCCATCATCAAACAGACGTTTAATTTTCTTTATTTTAATTTCTCAGAGATGAAAGCAACCAAAACTACACCTTGCATGCCGTTGAGCCACCATTTGCGACGAGGAGGACCGAGGGACCTGCAGAGGTCACCATTTCTCCACCGAGGCTCTCCACCTCTCAGCGAGGAACCTCCAGCTGCGGTTACTGCCTTCTGCTGAAACTGCATGTGCTGCAGCCGAGTGAGTGACTGCCAGTAACTTCTTGGGTTCTCTTGGGCATTTTCTTGACAAAATTGATGGAAAGCCAAGCATTAATAACACGGTTTCGCTCACCGTGATATTTTTATGTTTCCCAACGTGTGCTTTAATTTCACTGAAGACAATTGTTTGTAGTAATGCCAGCTGTTTATTGGAAACATATCTCACTGTAGAATAACCAGTTTGTAAGAGATAGCAAAGCCAACGTCATTATCTAAACATAAGGGATGGGGAAACGTATCTGGGTAATCAAGGCATTGTCATTAACAAACATGGCTCAGGAATAAAGCTTTGCTCTGGATAACCAGAAATCTAAGTGTGGCCTGGCTAGTTGAGGTTGAACTATATTTAGGTATAGTTAGATTGAGAAACAGCAGCGTATGAAGTGTTCGTGGTGATGATTAGAGCGTACTTGACTTATTATAACACTGGAAGAGAAGCTGACTAGTCAGAACGTCTGCAAGAGAGACAAAGTGTAGTGCTTGGTTTTGCCTGAAGATTAACGACAATAAATTAGGGAAGTCGAAAGGGGAGCTTTGGCACGGAGCGGTCCTGTTTGTGTTTAGTCACATTTCTGCCCAGAGCAGACCTGGGGCCTTCCTGGTACTGGGAAGCCTCTGCCCGGCTGGTATTTAAACGCGAGGTATTCCCAGGAGCAGTGCCATCCTCCCAGCGGCACTGGCACACAAGAACATGCCTGCCCTCGGGGGCCTGGCTGGGGCCTCCTGGAGGGGGGAAAGCTGATCTGTCCAGCCTCGTGTTTTGCACCTCACCCCGCGCACTGGGCTCCCATCTCATCCTCTCTGCAGCTTGCGTGCTGGCAGCACTGAACCACCCCTGCCGAGTGCCCCGTGCCAGGTCCTGTCCTTAAAAAGCTGCCTCGCAGACAGCACGGCTCCCCAGCCTCCTCCAAAAGTCATGGATGCCTTCAAAATACTAAGTAATAATACAACAGCTGATATAATAACTCAGGTATTTTAGTCTATTTACAATGCAGGTCACAAACAATGTTATCCTAACACTACAATACCATTTCCTCAAGTATAAACAAATGAAGATCCTATTAAGTGCTGCACTTCTGCAATGCAAAATGTTATTTTTCCAAAGATTAGTATGTACTTTTATGAGATTCCATCCTGGGGTATTGTAAGTGGGTAATACCCATCGGTGAAGTGCCACAGATGGCTGTAAACGCTGTGAGAGCAGACTGTGTATCCGGATCGAACTGCAGAAGTGAGGCCCAACGTTACATAAATCATCCAAAGTGAGGATTGGGATTGTTTTTCTGTTCACCGTGGATATATTAGTGAGGTTTTAGAAGAGCGACCAAACTACTTAGACAGCTTTTTTTTTGCCGTTCGGGTTTTTTGAGTAATTAGATTTAGGTATTCTTCCAAATTCTCCATGGAATTACTCACCAGGTAGTTTTCCCAGAAGCAATGTAGCAGTGGTAGAAGGAAAAAAGGTGTTCTAATTTAGCTTCGCACAGCTGAGGAAAAGCAAGGTGCTTGTTTCAAGACATAATAAATAGGGTAAAAGTTACCCTGAAACAAACAGAAAAATTGTTGGCGATGATATGATGAAATATGCATTTAGTTACTGAAATTTACATAATGCAAAGGGCAAAAAAGAAAAATAACTACTTTTACGTCTGGTGATTATCAAGAGTTGTCTGTTTCCATACGCATTTATTCTGCAGAAATCTTTGCTGTCACAAGCTTAATTTAAGAACTAATTTGTCTGTTAATTCCTAAACCCATATGGACACTAATACTGATTTTACTAATGAGGAGAAACCATTCTCCAATAATTGGCTTGAAGTTGTATCAATGTTGTGATTTTTACCTTATCATTTTAGGTGTTTAAATGTGTCTTTTCACCCCAGCCCTAACAGAAAGCAGTTATGGCGAGATGTTAGTCCTCAAGTCATTAGCATGAAATGTAAATGAAGTACAAGTATTAAGTTACTAAATGCTGAGGCATCTTCAGGGATCAGCACAACCAAATGGAGAGCAGGCGAGGTGGTTTGTTTTGTTTTTCTGTTTTTTTTTTGTTTTTTTTTTCAGAACAGGCAGATTTTTTTTTCCCATTTTAAACCAAACAAGCCCTTGTGGTTTTGAGTCAGGAACGTACACTTTGTCAGTGAAATCTTACAGAAGGAAATACTTCGTTAAAGTTCTTTAACTGTTGAAGGCCAGGATCCTCCCTCCCCACGGCCCCTGTGCTGACTGGGCTCCCCTTGCAGGCAGCGTTGCTCCCAGAAGGTGACCGTGGTGGTGCCACCACATCTCCTGCGGAAGCCTTTTGGCCTGATTTGCTTTGCAGAGCTACAGTAGCTTGTGGAAAACTGCTCTGAATTCAAACCAGTATGCAAGCAGGATTTTGTTCCTACTGATTATAAAATGCTGTAGAGATTAATAGAGACTAATGGGACTTTGAAAGGAAATAATGTTTTGGCACATCATAAACCAGTTTTAATTGCTGTTATTTATTAAGGTATTACAGTTAGATGTCAAGCATCAGACATTGTACAGACATTTACCTAAACAATGTCTTGCCAATGAAGTCTCCCCCCTCCCAATGAAATTTTCCCCTCTCTGAGGAATCCATTTATGTATATAAATTGTATTTATTATGTCAAAAGAATTTTCAAAACCATTTATTTTAGTTCCACAGTTGTTTTTTCTGAACCTGAAGAAATATAAAACTTTTTAATTCAGTGTGGAAAACCATCTCAATATTTTTTTTTTATTCTGGTAAGAAAAACTACTTTATAATTACTCTGTAAAAGACACAGTGTGCCTTCTGAATTAGCGGTGGTAAATTTTAGGTTCAAGTAACACCAGCAGCAGGAAAAAGCTACTGTAGTATTTGTAAATGGGAAAGCAGACAGTAGGGACTGGGGGCTCAGGTAATTTCCCTCCTTAAAGCTGTCTGAGGGCAATTGGGCCTGGCTGAGTCAAATTGATCTTCCTGATGGGCTTGTACGTAGGAGGAGATTCCCTGCATCTCTTGCTTTCTCCGTAGCTGTCATCCAGGCCTCCATAAGCTTTGGTTATTATTATTTTTCTTAATATTCTAGTTCTGCGTCTTGTCTCTCTGCCTGTTTACCTTGAAAATGGTTCCCGTATTCCCTGCTCCCTGAGCTTGGAGAGGTAGCTATTTCACTGTCGGTCCTTCAGGTTTTTCTTACTGCTGTAGTTTTACAGAGGACTGGTAAAGCACTGGGTCAAAAATTCAGCGCAACCTTGTGAATCTTCAGTGGAAGAAGTTCCTTTATTATTTCTTTGTTTCTCAGTTTTTCAGTAGCATCGTTCACCACCGTACAGAAAGGCAAGGCAACTCAGGGCTAACAGAGAGCCTGGCAATGCTGGTTTAGCTTGTCTTCATTACTTTTTTATTTTTTTCTTTTGTTCTAGTATTCTATATTTAGAGAAATAGTAGGTTGTTCTCAGTTGTTTCATGTTAAATGGCTAAAATCCAAGTTTCACTTAAATTCTACCTGCCTTCATATGTCTATCACCATTAGATCTTCACTACTCTATCTAAATTATAGCACTTTTCTAGTCTTCGGACAATTCAAATTATTCAAGGGGCTTTTTATACATTTTTTTTTTTAAATCAGAATTTTTCCTCCCTTTTTTCCTGGAAAAGATTTTATGGAAGCATTTCTTTCTTTCTTTTTTTTTTCTTTTCTTTTTTTCTTTTTTTTTCTTTTTTTCCCATTTACCTTTATTGTGATTCAGTTGAACTCCATCCTGGTCAACTAGTTAAAATCATCTTACGTTTATTTATGCTTGTTGTACATCGAAACAAAGTTTAACTCGCCTGGTATATAGCAATGCTATCAAATCATCACCATGTACTGTTTCTTTCTTGTTAGTGTTTTAATCTGTTCACAGTGCTGTAATTTGGTTGGTAGCTTTTCTTCTGTTTCACAGCATTTCTCTTGCTAGTGTTTTCTGAGGCAGAGAGTATCAGTTCTTTCATGTTATCTCCTCATTCCACTTCTGACTGCTTCCCCTGTCCCTCATTTGATCTCTGGCTTTGGCTGACTGTGCTGGTTCCCCAGACCGTCTGTGTCTCCTTGTTTGTCAGCATCTGGATTCCCGTGCCTCACCTTGGCTCCAGTTCAGAAAGTGTGTAAGTATATAGTTGACTATAGAGAGGTGCTTCACTGGAGCGCAGGTTTGATTCCCAAAAACTTCAGTAAAACATTAGCAGCTTCTATCTTTCTGAATTCAGAACCGTGCTGAAGCACGGAGGAAGTGATTAGCTGCTGCTCTGGATCAGGGCCTCAGCCTTCCTCCTGTCTGACTCCACGTGAGACACCCGTGCTGACTTGGGTCGCTCCCTAAATCACAAAGCCCTGACAACTCCTCCAGATTCATGGCGTTTGCTTTCCTTGGCATATCCCAAAACATCCTTCTCTGTTCAGCTGCACCTGTGATATTCCAGCAGCTCTCTTTGTTCCCAAGCCATTATGTCTTCCTACTCAAATTTCCATTCAAAGAGTGATTCATCCAGCAGGGGAAAGGCATGACCTAGCTGCCCCCTCAGTTTCCATCGCTTTGCAAATCATGTGCAGTCTCATCTGAACCGGAGCTTTCATTTCAGACTTCTCTCTTCCCTTTCCTTAAACTATTTTTTTTATTCCTTATTCCTGTAGAAAACCCTGAGAGCAGAGAAATGTTGGCTGCACAAACAGGCTTTTTTTAAACTAGCTTTGGTCACAAGAGCAAGGAAAACACATCAGCATGGATTTTCTTTCCTCTAGGAATGCCTTTTCTCACAGCAGCTGATTACATACAGTTGTTACCTGTGCCATAGCTACTCTGAGGACAAAGCACACGCCTGACTCATTACACCAGCATACCAGCATCCTTCTTTTTTTTTTTTTTTTTTAATAATAGCTTTCATGCTCTGAATTGGTTCTAATGTCCAGCTGGAGAGAATTGCACACCTCCACCAAAAGCCTGTGCAAGAGCTGCATACTCTTCCGTCATTCTTTATGATGCTTTTGATGTCTTCCATTGTACCCTGTATACTACTTTACTCCTCTTCCTTTGAATACTGTCTTAGACATTTAAAGTCCCCTATTCCCCTTTTTCCTCTGTCATCAAACCCATTAATTTGCAACTTCTGTCTCCTCTGCTGTGCAGTAGAAGCATTCCCTATTTAAGAATTGTTTTCCTTGCCTGCCTAAATAGCCATTCTGGGTTTACAAGACTCTCAGGGTTAATTTCTGTTCTCCGAGACTTCTGGGACTCCTGCCAGCTGACGTGGTGGATGCTGAAGAGGTACCTACAGCCATTGTAGCCTACCTGTAGGTCTGTTTTCTGCTGTTATGGTTCCCAGTAAAGCAGTCTTTGGCTCAATATATATCCCATAATAGTACACAGAGTAGTAGTATGTCTGCTAGGGATTTTTAAAAGACTCAGATTAAGGAAAAAAGAGTGATTTTTTTTAACAAGTTCTTGCACAGTGAACTAGCTACAATAAGTAAAGAGAAGAGCTAGAAAATCACCCTTTTTTTCCTTTTGTCACAAGACGTGGGGAAAGCTTAGTTTCAGCTAAGTGTTAATGTAGCATTGTGAGAATGGGATCAGCGTGACATTAAGAAGTGAAAGAAGGGATATTGTAGTGACAGCTCAAACTATATTGAATTCATGCTTAATTCAATAAAGTAGCACTATTAAATTTATCTGAACTAGTCAGAGCTTGCAACAGAATTCAGAGCAAGCTTACTAGAGACTATACAAGGCCATGATCTATTTTCTAGAAATATTGGCAAATTTAGCTTAATTTTGGCAGATTACAGCCCAGAGTTCTACTTCCCATACTGTTTTGAATTGGTACCTCTGTTCCTTTTCTTTGAGTCTTTTAAATCAAGAACTATTAAATGTCTCCTGTGTTCTGCGGGTTTGCTTGGTGTTGGTCTATTTTACAACAGGATGCATTAATGTTATCTCAATATAACTTTCAGTTTTGCATGGATTGGCACCAAACCCACCAGAATGGTAGTTTGCTCCCCCCTCCTCCTCTTCTACTCACTGGCATAATTTCCATCCAACAAAGCTTTTCAAAAATAAGGAAGGAAAAGGCCTTCCTGTACAAGCTTCCTGTGGATCCTATCCAGATATAAAAGACTTGTGTAAAAGCTTGGCAGGCGATCCCAGCATATGCCACTTAGTGACTTCCTTTTTTTATGTATCGTTCCATGTACAGCAAATGAATCTGAAAATTGGAGTAATTTTCATTCATTTTTGAATAAGAAATCTTAAATGGTAAATTTCCTATCTGTGTAGAACGCCCACATTTTAAATTAAAAGTTTTGAATGTTGACAGCATTAGTCATAGGAAATCCTGTATGAACATCCAGCACTTAAGTTGGACCTTCCCCTAGATCACACCATAGAAGGAGTTTACAGGAAAACATTCTGTTAGTTTCGAATACTTCATCGATTTTAACCCTTCACATGCCACAGCGTCTGGTAGAACAGTGTGTTTTTCTGGAGCCCATTTTCTTGAGATTGAAGTGGTATTTAAAATCTATATATTTCAATGCTAACATTTTCTGTATTTTAATAATATCAGCTTACACAGTGCTTGGATGGACTGCGGTTTGTTCTCCATCCTATTGCTAGAGACACATGCTGTCTTGGGTAAAAGTGAGGCACAGGAGCAAGGTAGCACAGGCAGCAGCCCACGTGCCCCGTACTTCGATGCTAGGTGACTGTCTGCGAATGGCAGCACAGAGGGGACACCAGACTTCAGTGCCAGCCGAAGGATGTCACAGCTTAAAGAACGGGCTGAGAGGACAAATATGTTCAGACTTAACGCTATCTGCTTCAAGCAAACTGTATAATGTAACAGTAAAATTGGAAGTTAAAAAAGACAACATAGCTTTGTAAATTAAACCATAACGTGGATGAGGCATGAAATAATACATGCAGCTATGTCGCACAGGATCATTTTCACATTACACAGGTGAACCAACCTTGATGGTTTCTTTGTCTTTATTTAAAACGAGCCATCCCGCAATGGACTTTAAATCTTAAAAAAAATAAAAAATAAAATCTAGTTTTCATTTTCACTGAGTGGGAAAATTCCACACATGTCTAGTTATTGTTTAACAGCTGGCTTAAATTGAGGTTTTAGACTTAAGGAAGGAATCCCAGAGCGTGAAGTATCAAATAATACCTAAACTCAAGATGAGGATGAGGCTCGTGACGTTGGGCACAGCAGGCATATACGCAGCAAATGAGATTAAAAATATCAGTGCTGTGAAGCCTGTCCTAGTACTCCAGCTTTAGATCAAAGTATAGCAATGTTTAAATATAGTTTAATTAATGAATCAAAACGTATAGGCTTTAGATTAGGCAAATACTGATGGTTGAAAATGAAAAAAATAACAAGGTATTAAAATAGTCTTTGAGAGCTTTACTTCTATTCTGACTCTTCTGATGAATTTAAACAGCCTTTGGCTTGTTTGAGGGGCTTCATCATTATAAATGATCATTTTTGGTTGTATAGGCAAAAGTGAGCATTTTTACTGGCTGCATGGAGAGCTTTTGTTGGTTTTAACCTCTACTCATAAAACTCCTTTTCAACTCTGAGACTCACTTTTGAGTCTCACGTACCTTTGAGTCTTCAAGTAATTCAAGTCAGAGTGCAGATCTCCATGAAGCCCAGAGCATTCTGAAGATCTGAACCAGAGAGAGGATTTAGGCCTAGAAACAGTTCTTAGATTTGGGACTTTTGGGTTGTTGTTGTCTTTTTTGTTGTTGGTTTTCCTTTTTAAGCTAAGACCTGCACTGCACCATAGATCTTCCTTGTGCTTCGCACAAAGAGGTGTTGTGAGAAGCCTTGTGTGTGACTATGGATTAGTCCCGTGTAAAGCTGTACCTGGGATTTAAACTCAGATTCGCTACTTACAGTGCTGCTGTCTGATGCGAGACCAGCTGAACCCTAGAAGCAGTGAGGAATCTGGTTTTATTTTTGGATGTTAATTGCTAGATCTCGCTTGTGCCCGTTTCTGTGCAGCGGTACAGGACAAGGAGTTCTATTTCTTCTTACTGCCCTTAGAGCATTACTGCCTCTGTAGGAGCTAGAGCCCCCTAAAGAGGAAGGGAAAGGATGAGGCCAGTAGTACTGTGCTTTTCACAGGGTGCCAGGCCTGCATGTCTGTGGCTGAGCTGCATGGTGTCTTCCCAAAGGGGATAACGTTGGCTTTTCCTTCTTAGATCAGGCTGTGGACATGTCAGGACACTTAGAATTGAAATTCAAGAGAGAATACCATGAGAAAGACTACAGAACATCAGGCAGTACTGTTCCTAAACTGAGATGCTTATGTCCTTAATTTGCAACAGATTTGGGAATTGAGCTGTTTCTAGCAGAAAAGGAGTAACTTGGTAAGATCTTCTGTTCCCTGAGCTCATTACCCTGTTCCTTTTGTCACTTTGTTGTTACCTTTAGAGTTTGATTGGAAATGTAACTGGCGTTGCTAGTAGCAAATAGCTGCCACAGATCCTAGCAGTACCAGCATTTCATTAACCCAGATGCCCGTTCAACCCACAGGCACATAACCGTGGAAGCAACAACAATTGACATGAAGTTAAAAACCAAGCCTTTCTCATATTGCCAGTCTGGCATTTCCTGTCCAGTGAAAAACACAGAAGCAATTTCTGCACATAAGAATGATAAACAGTGAACAGAGGGGGCCAAGGAAATAGCTTGTAACTAATTTTGGGTGTGCTGGTGTATTTTGTAAGTAAATTCAAAACAGACATGGAAGCCAACATCAGGAGCATGTGCAAGAAATTCCATTTGTAAGACTTTGAATAATAACCTCGCTGCCCTCTTAAATAATTTTAAATATATATGCACAAAGTTAGTCATCTCACACAAAGCAGTTTCATAAGCAGGTACACTAAGGACTCCCAGTTCTTGTTCAAGTTAATGGGCGCATGAAAATTGTTCGCTGTGAAAGTCAAACCACGTTTTATAGGTTTGTCCATATGGGAAGTTGGGCTTGTTTAACCCAAAGTGTGAATTCAAATTAAGTTATTAAAACTGGTGCAAGAGCTGCCTGGGCATTTTTGTAGCGCAGTTTAAATTGGGAAGAGTGAATTTAAGAATTCTGACTCAATTTCTGGTAATTTGGAGATTGCTAATGAGCATTTCTTTCAGAGGATGCCACATCCCTACTGCTGGTTACGGGCACTGAGGTTCTGCTGCTCCATGACCCCCATAACTTCAGTGTTTGTGGGGCTGTCTGCTTAATCAAATAAGGGAAGCAATGCAGATTGAAAAAAACAAACCACTATATTTTTTTTTCCTTTTGGCCAGGTTATTTCTAGACGATCAGTTTCCTGCAATATTCTAAGAAGTTCCACCAGCATAAACATAAATAAGTGGAAAAGAAGATGTAAAGAAGGAGGGAAAAGGTGGCTGCTCAAGCTGGCACCAATGTGAAAAAAAAGTGCTTATGTGCATCAAGGCCTGGTGGCTGATCTGTCCCTGCTTGCCTGGCAGCAGCAGCCCTTGCGGCACTGGTGGCCAACCCTTCAGCTCCTGCAGTCCACAAACTGGCAGGTAAATCTAAGTTATTTCATTGATATCTTAAAACACCGCAGCTAAAGCTACCCAAGGTCATGCAGCAAGGCCCCAGGTTGTATCAAAATCAGTGAAATAAGAGTGTGCATCTTTTAATGTTTTAATTTAAACTATCCGTTTTAAAGAGCTAGAGCCATGTAACTTTCTGGTGAAGATAAGAGTTTGGTTTGAGGCTCAGCAAATTCCTGGTAAGAGAAAAAGTCTCTTGGGACAAAATGTTTTGCCCTTGCTTGTTTTCTTTCCTTCTACGCTAGAGATTCTGACATCCCTGTTACCCAACATGAGAATACACTATGATTTTTAAACATGTTTCCTTCCCAGTATGTATCAGTGGCCTGATTTCCAGAACTGGTATTTCTGTCTAGCATCGTTAGGAGTTGTGCTGCTTTTTGGTAACTGTTCAATCAGTATTTTGAAAAAATAGAAATATCGGTCAACTTTATTGTTACTTTTGCAAAATTAGACAGAAGTAAAAGCTGTTAAGTAGCACTGAGGCTCAGCCAGGAGCACTTCCCTAAATACACTAAGCTTAGATGGTTTGGGCAGTGCAGAAGTGGCAAATAAAATTCAGAAGTCTCTAACCAAGCTAAAATATTAAAAGCCCAGCTGAATGTGCACAGAGAAGAGTGGCCTGCTTTTTCACAGGTCACAGCCCTGAAACCTGATGTTGCGGGAAGTTAGATAAAGATGTGCTGCTTCCTGCGGTGCTGCACTGGAAAGATACTGGTTAGAAATCTCTGTTTAAAGGAGAAGGAAACTGGACAAAGACCACTAAATTCTGCTTGCTTTCCATCGTTTAAAGAAGGAAACTTTGCTGCTAGCTTTTCAAGGGCTATCTTTGTTCGGTAATCTTGTTGCAGACTAACTGTAAATTCTTGTAATGTCACTCCTAAAGGCAGCTATGCCTAGAGCATAGCTTTACGTAGTTTTTACGTAATTTGATGTATAAAAGCAATCTTTTAAATAATCAGAATATTTATATTTAGAAATTAACTGGTTCAGTCAGCAGGGAGAATGGGCGATCTGTATGATAGCAAAGCCAAACAGGAAAACTAAAGGTGTGTTTTGAGATTTTGGGTTCCTTTTCTCCCTTTTAGGTATTTGGGTCAGACACTTAGTGATTATTCAGCATGATAAGGATCATATCTTGATTGGGGCCCAGACATACCACTGGAGGGTTCGTAATGAGTCTTGTTTTTAATGACTTGTTGTAAGGAGTTTTGAACAGTTAATGTTTGGGGATACTTTATTGTTTGTATAGGGAAAAATAGCGTACATTATATGTGTGATGCAGTAGAATAAAACTTTGCATATGGAAAGTTATTCATTGCTAACACATGGTGGATGTTTACAGAACTTTTCCGTTTAGTAAAAGGAATTGTCTGCTGATCCTAATCAGGTAATCATTAGAGCCAGGTTTCATCCTATCGGAGCAGAGGCTTTTAAGTTAAAGAACGAGACAGCTGACTTACAGGCACTTCCCGTTAGCCATGTAGTTTACCCAAGCCCCTCTCTCTGAAGATGCATGTGCTTTTCTGTTGATTATAAAGAGAACCCATGGTGCCTCCTAACCTAGATAACCTAACTGAATAAATCCTTAAACTGAATAAATCCTTACCCATATCTTTGAAGTGTTATGGCTTTGTTTCAAGAGGAACTTTCTGTGTTTCGCTTTTCAAGGTGAAAATAAAGCAACAACCAGAGCTTGTAAGGTGGGTGCAGCAGCCAACAATTTTTACTATTGTTAAAAGTTCTAAAACTACTTTTGGATGAAAATGAACTTTTCATTCACAAGCTGCCAAGGTGCTGTGATTTGTGGTCATGCAGAGGTCAGCAACTTTGAAATCTCATTACTTGAAATAGGTAGGCTTCAATTTTTGTAGTACTAAGCTGTGCTTTTAAACCTGCCAATAATCTATCTAGTGGAGATTCAAACTTCTGAAGTTAACTCTCTTCATTACCGGGTACTATGTGAATTTCTCTGTGAGTTTGAATAGCAACATTCACTGGATCGTACCTGCATCATGCATGTTTTTGTGACTTGTTATCTGAGATGTAAAAGGCGTGATAACAGGAGTCATCCCCATTAAGTTAGTGTCCTGGATGAGAGTTCAGAAAAACAGACAGAGGTGCTGGGTTTTGGACCCTTTGGGTCCTCTGAAATAACTGTGATTATTTTATGATGCAGGATCTCCCTACTCATTGCAGTGATTATTTTAAGAATTTAGTGGAGCTGTTAATTCTTAATTTTTTATTTATATATTTTTAAACATCTGCATGATAGCAGCTTTCCTCTGACAACTTTTCTGGCTACTACACCGTCTAAGCAGAATCTCGTGTTGCAGGTATCTGTGCAGCTTGTTCCAGGACTGTTTGTTTTTGAGCTCCATCTGCTGGAATTGTGTCCTGTTTCCCACATCTTCGGTGTTATTAAGCTGCCAGGTTTCACAGGAATTGTTTTAGATTTAAAAGAGAATAAAGAACAAAGGTCAGTTTGGAGGATTGCTAGCAAGTTGCTGGTCCTTTTGTTTATGGCATCAACATAAAAATTGCTTGGAGAATTCAAGGCTCAAAACACAAAGTGATTGTGAGACTGAGGAGGATAAATGTTAGTTCTGCTTTTGTTTACAGAGTTAGTTTCTAGGTATTTTATAGAGATTTAGATTAATCAGGTCAGGTCATAACCTATTCAGTTCTGTCTTACTAAAGATTTCAAAAATAGGTTATGTACTTCACTCATTTTTCTGAATTAGTTTTTTTCCCCCTAATGTCTGTTGTTACTCTGTAACTGAGAAAACTAGCAGCATTTTCAATATTTAATTAACTCTTTAAAAAGCTGTGCTTTCCCATTGTAACTCTGTTTCTACTATTTCTGAATATTTAAGGACAGAAGGGACCATGATGAACATCTAATTTGATTTCTGAAGTTCCATTGTTCCTTAACAAAAACGTACTGCAAAGAATAATGCGCAGAATTGGAAAGGAGGGCCCTGCTGTGCAAAGCCACTTTAAAACTGTTTAAGTAGTCAGAGGCTTTCATGGTAAATTATGTGATGACTTCCTACAAGTTCTCTTTGTAAGAAGCACCAGTTCTGTTCGATACACACGATAATGTATATGTGTAGAATTAGGACTGCCGCCAGTCTTTGGGTGCAGGCAGTGGTGCTGGCAGCGCATGTAATTCTAAAGAACGAGCACTTCTCTGGAATGATCCCTTCTCAAAAAGCAACCCACCTGCACTGTCCTTTTCTTTAGCTGGAAGATTAATACCACCTTCCTTCTACCAGACCCATAGCGAATGTTACTGAGGTAGATTGTGCTTTGTAATGGGTTTCTGTATACAGTAATTTCAAATATTATTTCCTTGCTGTCCGTCTGCCTGTTAGCAATATTTTGTGTTCACTTATGATCGCGATTTTATTTTTTTTTTTCAATATACCAAACTTTGCCTGAACTAGTTTAAGTTTCTTGGTATGGGTGAATCTCCAGTTTTACCGATGTCTTGGGGACGGGTTGGGAGGAAGAGATGGAGAACAGAGAAGGCACGAGGGGTAATATTAAACATACGTGTTCCCTAGGCTTCTGCATGGGACAAAACTGTCAGTCTGTTTTCCACGCAGGTTTAGAGGGATACTCTGCAGTTCATGACAGGTTCCTGTAAAACGGAAAGATAGCCAAGGCATCTCTTGGCTGTTGGGCTTTGCCATTAGGTGGGCACGCGCTGCCTTAGGCTGGTACTGAAGTGCCACGGTTTGAGGTCAGACCTGCAGAGAATCGGGCAATTCAACAACGAAGGGCTCTGCTGCTGTGCTCTGAGGTTAAAACCGGCTGGTACGCAACTCTGTGCCACTAGAATAAGTTAGATCATTACTGCTATTTCTGTAATGACAAGTAATTTGGATTTAAAAGTATTCAGCAGTAATCACGGTCAAACCCCCAGTGCAGCTCACCTCTGCTCCTGGGACAGAAGTGTGAGGCGCTTGCCGTTGTTAGCACGGACCCAAATTCTAATTAATATCTCCGTAACCCAAACATGTTGTTCTGATTAGCCGCTCTTTGCCTAGGCATTTCTGCACAGCCTGCCCTGTTTGAAACCCTGCCTTTTTCTGACTTCACTTCCTGAATCCGTTGACAACACTCACAGCCAAACAAAATACATGTTCACAATGCTGTTATTTGCAAAATATTCCCTTGTGAGTACAGCTGGGGCAACAAAAAGAGAGTTTCTTTCTGAATCTCAGAGAGCTGACTTTTCCTTATAGAAGCGAGGCGCACAATGCATTAGGCAATTTTAATCTCAAGTTAAGTAGGTGTTAAAACTTTACATTTCACCACATATAAACGCACGCATGTCTTTCGTTACAGTCATGTGTATTGATTACCGAGCCATCTAGTAATACGCGAAGAGTGCTGAATTTTAGTCTCTGCTGAAGTGAACCATGCAGCGACAGGCTCACAGCCCACCACGCTGTGTACAAAACAGACGGAGGCGACGCAAACTTTCTTTGCCTCGTCTCGGGCCTGATCCTGACACGAGGTTTAAGAAAGGATTCGTGCTCCGGTGCCCCTCGTCTCCTTGCGGCTCTGCACGTTGGCACCAAAACCCACCTTGCTCGATGGCAGCGTCTCTGCCGGGCTGGGCCGAGCCCAGCAGCCCACGTCACGCCAGCCGGCCGGTGCCCACGTAGGGAGCAGCGCTGCTCCTCGGTGACTTTGTGCCGGTGCCACGGAGCGTCGTGCTGGAGAGGGACGAGACGTAACCGCAACGCGAAGTGTCTGTGCGCGCATTAGGATGGGGTGGAGCAGACTGTCACTCAGCTGTATTTAATTAACATAGTATTTTATATAATGTATTTATTTTTTTGCGTAATTAGGTGATTAAGCAAAATGCTTGCTAGTAACATCTATTCCATAACCCAGCACTGTTGAGTTAAGCAGGCACCTTTGCAGGTAATTAATCTCCTTGCCCTGCTTATTTTGCTAGTTGGCACTTGCTAAATCCCTGTAAAACCACACCCAGCAGTGCTGTGTATTATCCCTCTGCTGTCTATTCCTACATATGGTCAAAATCAACTTACCTTCCGGGTTGCTGACATCAGCAAAATGTACTCTTGGCAAACTGCAGTATCCTCCTAGTAACCCTTTGTTTGGTTGGTGTTGTTACAAGCCTATTCCTCTGGCAGCAGCAAACAGCATCTGAACGCTCGCCTACCTTGACACTTGGGCTACGACGTGGAAGGATATCACCACCAGACAGTTAAAACATTAAAACAACGCCTCACAGGATAAAGATCATATAAAATGTGTCCCTCCGCCCCCCCAAATTAAATCAGTCAGAAGAGACAGCTCTGTGCTTCCTGTAAGGAACTGGTCTCTGGACACGCAGTAGCTGCAAGTTTCAGGGCATCATTTTGGTAACAGTGAAGGTAAACATACGCAGTTACCTAGTCATCTGGAGAAGTGACCTTAAGCAAGACTCGCTCCAGTTGAAATTATGCCTATCTGTATTTTAAGGAAAAAAAAAGACATTGACTGCCTGCTCTGAAAAGTTAATATTGTTACTTCTCTAATAATTCTTAGTATTTTCTGCCTCTCTTTTGATGGTATGTTTTTCCTCTTACCTCTTTGGCCATAAACATCATGCAGGAAAACATCTGATCTCCCCTCAAATATATACTCATGAAACGGGTACAGTGTTCTAAAAAATCTGGCACCAAAATCATTTCCCCAAAGAGTTAAGTAGTATGTTTCTAAGGTATATATTTACATCATTGTACTAAAAACCAAGTTTTTATTTAAACTATATGGGAAGTGCCAGAAAAGTTCCTCCCATGTCTTTTCATTTCCTGCCAGGCAGTTTTCCCAGCTTTCCTAGTGCTAAAACGTTTGGGACTTGCAGTAACACCTGAAGGGAAGGGATTTCAAGGTACAGAGAGTTATAAAGTTATTTACTGCTGACAACAGCATAGTCACAAATATTACCAAAGATTACCTCTTACCTTGGAAAGAACATGCAGGGATAAAGGTGACCATTTCTGCTTTTGAAGTCTAGAGGTGTTTGTTGTTGTTTTTTTAAAGAAAAAAAAAACAAACACAGCCTCTTGCCTGATCCTGCTGAGGGCATTAGTTTAATGGAAAGGCACGCAGGAGCACAAGCAGCCACTAAGAGTTGTGGAGCAGCTTCCCACACCGGCCGCCCCTCTGCGCTCTGCTTGGAGTTAGGTCAGCTGCCTCAGCTGGGCCACCGGGACACAGCAGGCGATCTGCTCAGGTTAAGATTAGTAACTACAACTTCAAGACAACTGAAAAAGTTGTATTTGTGTAGCGCCCGGGATCTGGTTCCCCCCCCTCTCCTCCTCACACGTTCTCCAGGACATGCCTGTAGTTACAGAGTAAATTTAACATAATCCCTGCCCTTTAGAGTTCAGCATAAAGGGCATTTTCCCAACTCAGGTACTGGCAAAAAAAAGTGTGAGGAGGAAATGCATTTTAAGTATTTTATTTTTTCTTAAATATAATAGAACCTTCTAGATTTTTTTTCCAGAAACAGAAACATTAAAAAAATTATACTTTATTACAAATGGTAAACTCAGAGTGCTAAAAAAAAGCCTCTTATTTACAAACAATACTGGGCAGCGCCCAAATAAACAACATAAAAATAACTTACAAAGTCATGAAGTAGTTTATTGACATTAATCAACTTTCATAAAATAAAATAAAAAAAGATATGTACATACACGATTTACTTGAAGGCAGGCAGAACAGTTCTTTTTTGTTTATCAGCCTCCCCACAAAACCTCCCTCCCACTTTTTGTTTCTTAAGGAATACTACATAAAGCAATCTACAGTTTCTATTGCAGTTTAACCTTTAATACTGAATGATCATCGAATGTTAGGTCCATGCAGGTCTTGGTCAATGTTAAACGAAGATCTGACGTCTCTGAGCAGGAACAGCACTTCTCGGAGCAGTGCTGGCTGCTTCACCAACTCGGGCTGAAGGCTTGCCAGTCTTTCCACACATGCGCTTTGCAGAGCACAGGCAGGACTCAGCCTTTCAGCTCTTACCATTAGCTTTACGCATCTGCCGCTTCGGGTCTGTCGTTGGGTTATACCACAATATCACAGTTCACGTTTTTAAGCCAGTCTCTTCAAAACGTTTGCAACTGTTGTGTGAGCATTAGCTGGCACCCGCTGTTGACATGGTTCATGACCTTCTGCTTAAGCTGTGCAACCTGTTCTCTGAGCATGTTGGCAGTGGATGCCAGCTCTGAGTTCTGGGCTTTCAAAGTTTTCACTTTTTCCTCCAACCTGGCAATCCTTTCCAACTTCCTTTTCCGGCACTTGGACGCGGCGATTCTGTTTCTCATGCGCTTTCGCTCGGCTTTGATTCTCTCCTGCGACTCCATGTCAATGGGGGACAGGGGAGGGGTCTCCCCCGGCATCTCGGGGACAGTCTGCGGCTCCTCCTTCAGAGCCTGAAGCCTGGGGTGCTGCACGGGCATCTGGGCGTTTAGGTGGTGCTGCGGCGCGTAGCCCATGCCGTTGGCGTTGTAGCTGGGCGCCGAGCTGAGCGCGTTGGGGTTGAAGTTGCTGAGGTTGGCGTAGACGGGGGGCTCGCTGTGCAGGCCGGCGTTGAAGCTGCCGCCGCCGCTGGCCATGGACGACACAGGTGCCATGCCGCCGCTGACGGGCTGGGCGGCCGAGGTGACGCTGGGCAGCGTGTTCTGGTTGTGCAGCTCGGCCAGCGCCCGGACGAAGCCCTCGGCGAAGCCCTCCTGCTCGTCCGTCACGTTCTTGGGGCAGAGGAACTGCGTGGGGGTCGGCGTGGTGGTGATCAGCCCGTTGCTCGACTGGATGATGAGGCGCTCCAGCTCGGGCGAGGCCAGCTTCAGGAGGCCCACGTCGGGCGAGGTGAGCAGCTCGGCGCTCTTGTTCCGCAGGTGCGGCTTCAGGTTGCTGCCGGGGTCCGCCAGGTTCAGCGTCATGCTCTGCTTCAGCACCTTGGCGTTATTGTATCCGTACCCGCCGCTCTCCGGCGGCGCGAAGCCGCCGTTCAGCGCGTCGTCGTAGAAGGTAGGCTCCATCTTCGCGCTCATAGAACGGGGCGCGGACGGAGCCGGGAGCCCAGCTTCTCCCGGAGCCCGCCCGACGCCCGGCCGGGCCGCCGCCGCCGCTCCTGCCGCCGCCGCCCGCCCCGGCTCCCTCACGGTCCCCTCACGGCGGCCGGCCCCGCGCTGCTGCTGCCGCCTGCCCTCCGTCCCGCCCGCCCGCGCCGCGCTCTGAGCCCGCTGGCGGCGTGCAGCCCTTGGCTTATCAGCGGCCGGCCGCCGGCTAAAAATAGCCCATGATGTCACCCCGCCGGCTCCCCATTGGCTGCCGCCGCCTCTCCCCGGGGGGGGCGGGCCCTCGGCCCCGTCGCCATGGCGACCCCCGCCCCCTAGAAGCTTCGGAGCGCGCGCCGCGGGGCACTGTGGGATGAGGTAATGCTGGCGGCCGGCGCGGGGCACTGTGGGCTGACGTAGTGCGTTTTGAATATCTGGTTAACCGCAGCCCGCCCGCGCGCCGCGCGGGTTGGACGCCGCCGGACGCCTCCTCAGCCGGAGCGTACCAACCGCACCGCCGGCACGGGGGGGGGGGCGCCGCCGCCTCCCTTCTCCCTTCTTCTCCCCTCCCTCCGCCCGCCCCGCTCGGACCCCCCGCCGGCCACGAGGGGCGTGCTGCGAGGTGCAGCCGCTCGCACCGCGGGGCCGGCATTTCCACACATACACCGCCACACCACCCCCCTCCCCCCCCCCCACGCCTCAGCAGTGGTACGGCCCCGAGGCGGCGCTGAGGGGAGGGGAGCGCTCACGTGACTTCCCCGCCGCGCCGCGGCCGCTTCCGGGCAGGGCCGGGGCGGGCACCGGGAGGCTCCGCCCCCCATCTGGGCCTGGCCGGGAGGTGGGGGGGGGAGAAGGAGGAGGAGGAGGAGGGGGGAGGAAGGGGAGCACGCATAATAAAACCTCTGAAATCCCTCAGCGCGCTGCGTGGTGTTTAACTCCTTCCTGGCGTCTAACACGGGACAAACAGATGGGTTCGCAGAAATCCCCCAAGGATTTGTGACAGGAATTTGTCACCGACGCACTGCCTGAGCGCCTCAGAGCCGCCCCTGGCTCCCCGCAGCCCCAGCGCCCCGTCTGTGAGGTGCGAGCCCGGCCCCGCTCGTGTGCCCGGAGCTCCCCGGCACAGCCCCTGACCGATCCCCCGTCAGCATCGGGCAGCGCGGGGCTGGTGTTTACCGAGGGCCCGGCTGCGCAAGGAGGAAAGTTGGGAGAAAAGGGAGGCCTGAATCTCAAGTAGTTTGCTGCACGGAGGCTTCTGAATAATGACTTTTAAATAAAAAGTTTTTTTGTTTTTTTCCTGGTTTCTGTTACGTTGGAAGCCGTGGCAAACCATTCACTTTATCTGAATCCTGTATAGATAAAGTCCCCTCAGACAAATAACCCCAATGAAAGTTATTCAATCAATTCTTGACGTACTCAATTTCTCAGACTTCTTTTTGTTTTCTCTGCGCCTCAGTTTTGTCCTAGAAAGCCATGTTCAGGAACACAGTCAGCGCACCTTTAACCACCCTAACCCCGTAACTGCCCGTATGGCCCGGCCCGTTCAGCCCCACCGGTGTCAACCCAAGTTTTTCGTTACTTCACTGAGCGCTGGACTGGGCTGGAGATAATCGCCTGAAGTCCCTTAGGTGGGGTGGTTTTTGCCCTTTTTTTCTTTAATCCCCCACCCCTTTTAGTTTTTTGCTTCCTTCCTTTTACAGAAGTGCAGTTTCAGGACTAGACATTCCAGTTTGCTGGAGACGTGTTGGTACCGAGGCCCATAGCTATGGGGGACACCCATCAGTCCACTCATTATGTTAATTGCTACTCGCTTAGAGGTTACTTGGTCGAGGCTGGCAGCAGGCAGACAGGTTGGTCATAAAGGCTGAGCGTAGCAGGAGAGCTCTGAAAGCAAAGACAAATGCTCTTTGCTGCTCCAAGGGGATTTTCTACCGTCTGATCCCAACAGGGGGACGAGTGGTGAGCAGGCTGGGATCAGGTTTTGGGTTCCCTGTCTGAGGGTCACCAAGTGCAGCAGATAGTTCGCCAGGATTTGGCCCTGTCCACTGGGGGACAGCAAGCCTTCATGGCCCTTAGCCAGGGAGCTGGGAGTTTTTGGTGACTATGCCCTGATTTATTAATCAGCTATTACTTTAGGGCTCTTATCCCCCCTTCCTGATGTCCTTAAGTAAATACTGCTTTAGTGGTATGAAGGAACACTTACCGACCCATCTATAAACTGTAGCCATTTACATGTCTCAATAAACTAACTTGTGGGTAGGGACTGGAAATTAGCCCCGTCTCTCCATTGCTGTGCGAGGCAGATGCTCTGACCAGCAGTAATGCAGATTTTGATTTATAAAGTTCTCTAATCAATCAATACAAGACTGACTGAGGCAATCAGATAATCTGAATAATTAAATGGCTTTTCAGGGACAAATTAAAATAACTTACGCATGCTACGTCCATCTAAATTATTTTTGGAGTTCAGGAATAAATAGATTGGTTGTTTTGTTTCAGGCCCGTATCAAGTGCTCTTGGCTTATTTCTAGACCATTTGGAAAAAAAAAAAGGATAAATGGTAGTTTTACTATTTTTGTATTGGAAACAGTGCTCGCAGAAGGAAAACACTTCCATGCAGTTTTTCTTTTTTTAAACTTAAATGCATTACAGCATTAGAGGAGTTTCCGCAATATTTTTATTACATAAACGATTCTCTTCATTTCTTTTTTTTTTACTCACTTCATGCTTTCAAATGTGATATCCTGCCTCGCCTCTGCACAAAGTGAGTAAGAGTGGGAATCCGTAAACCTTCTCACACTGCTTTCCACTTGCCTGAGGAATTGCTATGGAGCAGGTCTCCCTTGCTAAGGGAAGGGGGAGTTTGAGGAGTCAGAAAGAGCAAGTGTTTTTCTTTTATTTACTATATCAGAGCACAGTACAAGAAGTTGTGAGTGCGAGGGCATGAGGAGCAGAGTTTCCTTAGGGTTAAGGTGAAGGAAAAATAACTCTCAGGTGCTGGTGCTCCCAGTTCCTCCCCGGTTCCTCAAGGTGTGTTTTCGGAGCCGGTTCAAATCCACCGTCTGCAGCGCCAGAGGTGTGGCAGAGGTGCCCCGCCGGCCGCCCCCAGCTTCCGCCTTCCTCGGCCGCTCCTTCTGCTCTTTGCCCTCACTGGGGCTCGTGTGGCCAGGTGGAGATCCAGGAACGGCGTCTGGCTGCCAGCTGAGCCGAATTCAAAACGTGTATTTGAGGATTTGAGGGAGAGGTGGGAGTGTACAGGCTGGGGGAAAAAGGAGGCTCTGAGCTTCAAGTGAAGGACACCGAAACCAACTCTGTAAAACAGAAGGCTCGTCTTGAGCTGGTCTTCTCTTTGCACATGAAAAGGGCTCCTCAGAACCATAAGCACTTGTAAATGAATATCGTGTCCATCTCCTCCACCCTCCATTAGTCATCGCATAACCAAGCTATATGCGTTTAGTCCTTTTCATCTTTCTTCTTGTCAAGCCCTTTAGCCTGTCCCCCTCACCTACTCATCCCACCAATCATTTTAATTAATCTCTGAATTTCTTTGAAACTACTAGTTTGTGGAATGGAAGAAAATGAGTAGGTTAGGGAGACAAGATTGTGAATGATGGAGGTGGGGCAAAGTTAGGAGACTTTGCAAGACCTGTTGGGTTACCTCTGGGGCAGGACAGCAACGCTGACTGTAAACAGAGAGAGTGCAGAAGTAAGGGAGGAACTACTAAAAACATATATATATTTTTTCGTTTTCTTAAGAATGCTGTCTGAGCAATTCAAACAAACTTTGGATGTTTCATGTGCAGCAAAATACGAGTGAAATATTTAATGTGATTGTCTCCAGAGTGGAAAGGGTGACCTCCTGTTTACCCAATAGTTATCTATACTAGATTGCTTGGTATTATTTCTTTTTACATTCCCAGCCAGCTTTATAGAGGACTGGAGTTGTCACTGCAAGTACTCAGAAATATATTTACAAATAATTAATGAACTGTTTTTGTTATTCAAACAGCTGTGTGTATTTGCATAATTTGTGATGAAAAAAATGTCTGAATGGAAGTTAGCTACATTGTTTAGAGATGAGTCTGAAAGGGACCCTAAGGTATTGTTCCCCATGCGTTTTAGGGTGTTAAAAACCTAAATGTCACACCATTAATACCTCCGTGTTCATTCCTTCTATACCGTAGTGTACCCGGTGCTCTGAGAAATGGAGAGCTGTGCAAAGTTCCCCTCCTGTGGAGCTTACAGCCAGAAAAATCCTCTGTGCACAACCCAGGCTGGCAGGATGGCAGTTGATCCGCAGTGGGAGCCCAAAGAGTGAAGTGGGTTTGAAGGTAAGCAGTAGAGGAGGGAGGACGTGTGGCATATGGGAAGCAGACGGCTGCGCTCAGCGTTGTGGGCTGGCAGTACGAAAAAAAATTTAACATACAAATAGAAGCCTGCTAATGCTGAGTGCTGGGGAGGCAGATGAACACCTTCAAAAAGCTATTTGCTGTGTTTGAGAACAAAGATCCCACTGGAAGTATGTGTTTGTTCAGGTTCAAATTGAGGCGGTTTCACTGTGAAGAATTGAAGATGGCTTTCTGGCATTTTGATATTTTTGTAAACATGTATTAAAGTAAGCAGTGACAACAAAATGCGTTGATTTATGGTTGCCAATTGTGACTGAATGCCTGAGAATAACCAGATTTAACCACTGAGAGCCCTTGGTAGGATAGGTCAGTTTTGATTTGGGTCTCAGAACGACACAGAATGCTTGGCCTTTTAATTAATAAACAATCTGGCATCCTTTCAAAGTTGACACCTCACTCTGTCTTAGCAGCTGCTGGAACAGTAGGCTCCTGGCAACCTGGGATAGAGCAGTGCTTGCAACAGGAGAAGGAAAGGAAGCAAGTCAGCGTGAGACCAGAAATGCCTAGCGTAAAGCACCACAGAGCACAGGAATTTCCAATGAGAAATCAGGCTTTCCTTCCCAGTGCTGTGGGTTCAGGTCTGGATGTGGACAGCAAGTTTCTGAGTATCACCAGTGGTTGGTGGCCGGCAGATGTAAGGACTCTTGTCTGAATCTGAGTGATGGTTTTCACTCTGACAGTGGTAGCAATAAACAGAGAAAGCACTGAACAGTGAAAGTAGGTCCTGCAGGTTGCTCCTTCCTGGGGATTATAGTGGCAGAGCCTGTGGGGAAGTTTACAGAGTGCCTGCTCATGTCATTCAAATGGAAACATTCCCTCTGGATGACAGTCATTTGAGTTGGAGTCATGGTGTGGGAGCAGCCAGGGTTGCCAAAGAGGCAACTGTAGGGGGAAAAGGGCACGTAGGAGAAAAGGTAGGATAATACCTGAAAACACAAACACAATTAAAGACTTTGGTTTTGGAGAAGGTGCTGCTAGGCTGCTCCTTCTCCTCTGTCCTATCTGATTAGTAATAAACAACCTGATCTCTGGTCACAGCTGACATACCACACGGTGGCTGCATAGCTGCTACCAGCCAGGCCAGGCCGCCGTGTCCCCTCAGGGTGGAAACGCCCTCAGGGTCCTGTCCACAGCAGCCACTCTGTGGCTTCCCCCCTCAGGAGAAGAACCAAGCTACTTAAAACCCTCAAAACTGCAGTTTTTGCCTCTTTCATTCAGAAAAAATTACAGGCAGTTGCCGACACTGCAGTGCCTGTACCTTCCCTTGTTTCAGAGAGGAGGTGGAGAGGGAAAATTCTGTCCAGGCCTGATACTGATCCCTACCTGAGCTGTTGCTTTTTACAGTGGGTTCAGGAGCACTGCTCGCATACATGCTAGAGGAAACGCTGCATGAACAGCAGGCAGTGCACTTGGCAGACACGCTGGTCAGCTCACAGGACTGTTTACACAGTCTGTTGAGAACATATGAAACATATAAAGAGCCATAACATTTGAATATATTAGAAACAAGCTCATGAGATCAAGGAAAATTTTAAGGATAAAAGAACAATAATAAAGCAAATGCCTAAGGGCTGTGATGGCTGCTAATTGAAATTCAGCTGGTTTTTTGTTTGTTTGTTTTAGGGAGCACAACTAGAAAGACATTCCAAAACTGGCTGCATGGTATTTAGAGATCTGGGTACCAGCTGTAACGTGCACATAGTTGCAGAGACTTCTGTTCAGCTAAGAATGGGCTGCGGACTCAGGTAAGTCATGGGAGAGAGGTTAAGCACACGTGTTGTAAGAGCTAATGGTACAGCGTAGCCTTGTTCTATATAAGCATGTTTTGTGCCGATGTTCTCCAGCTATTGCGTTCCTTGCAGTCAGTATAGGAAAAGGCGTGTGGCTGGCAAATCTGCAAGCCCGGACAAAGAAGTTCTGGGTGTGGATGCTTCCAGCCTATTGCCAGGTGCTTCAAATAGGCATTTATGTCAAAGATCTGAGGTCAATTCAACGATAGCCAATTCCAGCCCTAGATGATTATATAAATATTAATAAGAAGAGCAATATATTTCACCTTTATGTTCTTGGTCTGCAAAGCATTTACCTAACCCTGTAGCAGTAGTGGTGGGGAATATATATCCCATCAAGACAACCAAAAGAATTTACAAGGTGAAGCAAAAATATGTTCACCTCTTTAATGCTGCCTGACAAGTATAATGAGAAGTAATTTTATTTTCTGTATGCCAGTAGAGAAAAACAGGAGAACCCAGTAAACTCAAATGGGATAGAACCGCAGCTTTCCCTGGTTTTGCTTCCACGCTGAATGACCTCAAGTCACTTTTGGATCTCTGTGGCTTGGTTTGCCTGCCTGTAAAATGGGTATAATGAGACCGAGGTTGTAGGAAAGCATGAAGCTCTATGTGGAAAAAAATGCCATGCGAGTGGTATGAACTACTTTTATTTCTAAAAATGCATTAAGAAAATAGGTACAGAAAAGGAATGGAATTTCGTCTGGAAGAATATCTAGGATTAACTTACTGGTATGAAGCATTTGTTACTGGCCCTGCTTGCTTTTAAGATATCAGCCATTGATGTTTTCATTGGTTCGTCAGCCTTGTAATGCATTTTGAATCTGACCCAGAACTGTGTAGAGCATACACTGGCACAGAGTTTTATGCCATTTTCACTCTCTGGTCGCTCGTGACATTTTGACCAAATATCTTCTATCTTCCTGCTGCTATGGATCTGCTTTTTATTTTATTTTTTTTTCCTTTCCCCTCCCCATTTCATTTAGAGTCTTTGCTATGAGAGGTTCTGACAATGATTTGGAGTTGTTAATGTCGGAAATGCTGTGTAGGAGGAAGTATTACATGTCAGTTTCCCAGAAGGGGATAGCTGAGGTACAGTGATCAACACCTCTCCAAAATCGCACAGTGTCTTTGAATAAAAGGTCTTGATACTTAGTCCAAAACTCTGACGAGAAGATACCATGTGAAACACAGGAACTCGTCTGAATTTTACACCCTTTGGGGAAGAGGGTGAGTGCAACAGCCACTCCCTGCTCTCATGACTGGGCATCACTGCAGAGGTGATGCTTATAGCCCCTTTGACACCTCCATCAACACATCTGCACCTAAACTTTCTTGCGTGCTTTTACGTCTCTGCTATGTTTGAAAATGCATAGCAGTGATATTTAAGGAAATCCAAGGAACAGATGTAAATCAGCACAATTTACTACGTCATTAGTTCCCCAAGTGCTTTGGGCCGGCTCTGCTGACAAAAGAGGCAGTCCTGCCCTCTTCCTGCTCCCACGCTGTCCCCTCCCTTGCGCTGACACAACCATGAGGTGAAGTGCATTGGGAAATGCATCCAGTTCAGATCTTACCCCAGCAAAAAACCTGAATGGCTGGGGAAGGAGAGATTTGCTTCTATTCAGGGTGTCGCCAGCATATGCCGGATTAAAGTCCTCGTGGAAGCACCACATTAGTGCAATTCACTGGTCTCCCTGAGAGCCAGGAACTTTGCTAGCTTGTCCCAGCAGCTCCTGGCTAAAAGAGAATTGTGCTGCAGCTGGAAACTCAATCAGGCGGCTTTCAAAGCGTTTCATTCATACGTGGTCCTCAGTTGGGTCTTAGTGCACCTTTACTACAGGCAGTGGTGCTTCATAAGCCTGTCAACGCTGCCGTCAAACAAAGGCTCGTCTCAAGACTTAGTGTTGTGTAAATAAACCTTGTGCCTAGCAGGGTGTCACCGAGTTAATGTAAAGCCTGAAGAGGGGAGGGCGTGGGAGCAGCATGCCAGCGTGAACGTTCGGTTTTCTGCGCAGGATTGCGACAGGATTGCAACAGCCCAGCCTATCTGAGCCGCTGCACGTACTGTAAACACGTCTCCGCGCTTGAATTTGATATGGGTGGTGATAGAACAATATACCTGGCTGGGAAATGGTAGTGGGCAGCGAGCTTTCGTTTGAAGGAAATTCTGCGCGCATTGCAATCGCAATTTTCTTCTTAGAGTGCTGATGCTTTCCAGGTGGCCCACGGGACAGGCAAACAGACGGTATACATGTCAGCAGTCACTAAGGGGTTAAAGTTCCAGAGTAGGGAGGGGGGACGTAGAAAATCCCATGAACATCAATAGTTGTGCTTTTATCTTTGTGGTAGCTCTGACTACGATTTTGCTTCTCACAGATCAGTGATCAGGGGACAATTGACAGCAATAACCACATGGTAAAAATACACAACTTTTCTGAACCAAACAGCATTTCATATGCAAAGCTGTCTATTAAAGCACATGCCCAGAGTGCTTTTTGAGGCCTCCTGGGAAGTTTTAGCAAAGAGCAAGCTACCTTTTAGAAAGTTTTATCAAGCAAGTGCTTTGCTGCTAGCTTCAAAATCCTCTGTTGCTTTTTCTAGAATGTTTTGTTATTTTTTCCCCCACAAAAGGTGATACAAACTATAGGAAAATCTTCAGCAGAGCTCACTGCTCCCCCCACTCCTTTTTCTCTCCCTCTCTCCTCCCCCTAATACTGGGAGCTCTCAAAAATATTTTAGTACCCTGGAGATTAAAACCAGTATCATTAATTTGTATTTGTCTTGTAATAGCTCTGACTTTCACCGCCTTGTCCTCCCCTTTATCGGGAGTACATGTGTGAGCACTCCCTCTAATGTTATTTACGCACTCACTGTCAGGTTCAATAAGCAGTTTCTTAGCAGGGCACCTCCCCACGTGAAGGAGATGTTTCCAGTTCTTGTCTGAGCTCCTGCTTCCTCCGTGTGCTGTATCTTGACAGAGCACAGCAGAGAGCAACAGAAATGAGTAGCAGGGGTGTCACTGAATCTTAGCTGATAAATGGAAATTAACTCTCAAACCTTATGAATCCACTGGCAGCTGCTTACAGGGCATTTTATAGGTGTTCCAGTTGTGCAGGTTCTGCGTAGTGCCCATTTTAAGTTTAGGTATTTTATTAATAGTCGGTCTGGAAACGTTTAAAACTGTAGTACGCCAATGAAGCTCCTCGATGATACCGAAAAGGATGTGATTATGTATTTAAAGATTCTCTGTGTAAATAGAGATATCGCTGAAGAGAATTAAGATAATTGCCCCAAAGACAAATTGGCAAGTAGCTGGGTAGAAATTAGAAATGTAACTGGTTTTATACCGTGGTTCCTAAATCTTACTGGTCGACTCTCAAGTCTAGTCAGGGCATGGCAAACCCCTTTTAACTCACAGAACCAAGGGTTTCCCCTTTGTGAATGCATATAGATAAGTAAAATTTCCCAGAGCAGAGAAACATGCTATCGAAGTGGCCAGATTTTCAGTTTTGAATTAGAAGAGATACTTTCATTTTCAGTATCTCTATTAGAGCTGCTTTTTGTAAGGCCGGGAGCGTTAACTCCTGTGTCTGAGCCAAAATTCCAACCTAAGCAGAATGTACTCATCTAAATTTCCCTTTTGGTTTCATTTGGACAAGGTATTCTTCGGTGTAGAGTTGCTGTGTACTGTTACAGCAGTTGCTGTGTTGGGAGTTTGGGAATGCGCCCGCATGGAAGAGGTTACATAAAAACTAGACCATTATAATCTCAGAGAAACCCCTGAGTGTGATGATTAAAAAGAGAAAACGATTAGGGAAAACACATCAAAGAGCCTCTGCGAGAGTCCTAAAAGGAAAAATACTGATTATATTTGTTTTGATTTTGTCTTACATGAAGTAAAAGATGTGTGGTGTGTCCTGGGTCACCACCCTAAGGGGTGTGTGCTTAAAGACAACAGAATCAGACTCCAAGACTTCGATGTGGTTTATTTTGGTTGCAGGTCTGGGAAGATAAGATATAATTGTACCATATACTTAGTGGTGCTATCAATCTGATAGATTGTACTTCCATACACCTCTGACCGTCTTACCTGCTCTCTGCCTGCTATCCTGTTTCTAGCAGGAGAACTCCTAGCTTTCTGACCTTTCAAGAAACTTTCAACTGTTATTTATTTAAACAGTCACAAAAATGTTTTTCTTCTCCCAATGTGCAATGCTCTCTGCAAGCAGACAGAAGCATGAGATGGGTAACATTGATTACTAAAGCTAGTGTGCTACTTCAGGTTCAATAAATTGTGAATCTCAGAGGCTAAAAATTGTTTAGAATTCTTTTCAAGGTCTGGGAATAAGAGTAGACATTTATCGATTGATAGCCCCGTTGTTTGCCCTCCACCAGATCCTAATACTGTTTTTTTCAGTAATGCAAGATTCATTTTTAAAAGTTTGTTAGACTTGGTCTGCCCTGGGAACCATGTTAGCAAAGGTTTGAGCTAATAAAATATGCAAAATGTGGTTTTTGGGGTATCCTTTAATGTGGAAAGGGGAAGAAAGATTTTAGTCGGTTATAGCAAATCCAGTAAGGAAACTGTTTGCTTAATGCTCTTACAGTTATTTTTTAATGTGCCTTTTCAGAGCTTTTCAGCTGGATTTAGTTCATGTGGACGGGCCCATTAACTAATGTTTTCTTCTGATACATGTTTTTCAGTTGGCACTCTGACTTAAGTAGTTACAGTCATTTTCTTTTTGGGAGACTGGTACAGTAGATCCCAGAGATCTAAAGGAAAATGAACAGGACACTGGAAAAAGTGGAATATAAAATATAATCCCAATTTAGGTAGGAATACTGCATCTGATTTTTTTTTTCCCATGAAAATATCTAGCATATATAAAATGATGTGGCAGTAAGAATATTACAGATTCTTGATATGACTTGCATACCTTTTCACTTGAGTGATGCAGCCATCCTAAGATAAAGCAAGCCAACAAAGCCTTTATACTATACTGCAAATACTGTCTGTCTTCCCAAGTACTTGTGTGTAACATAAAAACACATCCAGCGTGTGTCTGAAGATGACAGAAAAGGTGCCCCTTTGCATTCTAGCAATCCCCGTGCTTCCCTGGCTGCCTCATGTTGAGAGTCATTTGAGGATTATTTTTTTTTTCCACATTGGGAAGAACACTGACAACGGTGCATATTATTTTCCTAAATAAACAAAAACAGGTCGTAAAAAAATGCTAGGTACAGGAACATATTCCCTTTTTGCCAGTTAGGTGATACATTGATTTTGCTTATTGTGCATATTTGGCTTGGCCTTTTTAGAGCCTTCCCAAGTTTGGGTCCAAGCTGCTGAAGTTGTTGTCTTGTGTTTTATGCTTTTACGAGTATAAACAAGAGGCTGCTTGGAGTGCAGTGTTCTAGGTGAAAGATCCGTGCATTTTCCTTATATTCTTCTGCCATCTTGATTTAATGATATGGTGTAAAATCTACCTGTTTTCCTGGCTAATTTGGGACTCTGGAGAGTGACAGGTGAGTAGGCCAAATATGAGAAGCAGAATAGAGAAATGGGTGTAGGGAGCAACATTTTCATTGAGACCTTAAAGGCTGACTTTTTTCTGTGTCTGGGATGTCCTGCTCTTGTGCATTAGTCAGATTCTTTTTTGTTCAGATCAAAAGTCTAATCTTTTTTCCTTCCTTAAAAGAAAGATTAAAAAAAGTCAGGCTGTTTATATTAACATGGAACTCGATTCTTTTCATTTTGATCTGATCTTCACAAAACATCAGATATGTTTGGAAAGGTAATAGAAGAGCAATGGCAAAAGCAGCGGTGGCAAAAGCTGTTGATTTTTTGTTATTGTTTTTCTTAATATCAAAGTTAAAAATGCAGTGTTGAATTACATGCAGTAGTACTGATTCCTGTACTGTTACAGCTATATAATCTAGACTCTAGCATGGTTTATAAACACTTGGAATATAAGTAACTTATTAGGGTTAATTTTTTTTTCCCTTCGTACTCCGTCCTGCCTTTGTTATTCAGGGCACTAATGCTGCACTGATGTAAGCAGCTATCTGCTGCATTTCTCATCATTTTATTCTTCCAAGTCACAGCAACATGCTGGAGGGAAAGCCATTGTCTATAGCAAATGTTCTTAAGTCTCTTAAGGGCATCCAAAAGACCTTTATTGTTACAGAAAAAAAGACTTTTTGGTTATAGAAAGGCTGATGCTGTAAGTATTCATCCCACTAATGGTCTCATTGATTTTTGTTTACACTCTTTGCAGGTTGCATAGAGTCTCAGTTTGAGTGAGAGTTGCAGAATATATGCTGAATTCAAAAATTGCATGCATATTTTAAAGTAAAACGAAGTTTCTATATCTGTGTTTAGGATGCTTAATCGAAGTGGTGGCTCAGAAGTAGACTGGCTGTTCAGTCTCCAGTGAAGCAGATGAGAAGTGCAATCGGTAAGCACTGTTAAAAACCAGGTGCATAAGTTTGAAAATGTTGATCCAAATCACATTATTATAAGTAGTGGGGAAATGTCATGACTTACTGAGATTAAACAAAGACCTGCTTAGAATCTTGTGACTTCAGCTCATAAATGGATTTCATCACTCATTACAGCTGCATAAACAAATGCATGTGGTATATATGCATGTTTTGTTTTTGGAAGTTGTTGTTTTTAAAATCCCCTCAGAGTTTTTTTAATTGCTCCTAATGAGCCAATGTTCCCCAGTTCTGGAGCAATGCCTCATGTACCTGTGCAGCATAGCACAGTCATTGCTTTTAAGGGAATAGTTTGCCTGCTTTTCTCCATTTCTGGCAGCTGAACTGCTTTGGCAAGCAAGTTATTTTAAAGAAGAAATTTATAATATGAAACCCGGTGTCAAAGCTTTTATTTCTTTTATGAAAATAGTCCTACCCTAGTGCTCCTTTGGAGCTGTAGAAATGAAATCCCAGCCTCATCAGCAACTGGAGTAAGTCCTACACAATGGCTCAGCTCATACTGAATAAGTTTATCATGTATGTAGATATTTTTCTTTCGTTTAATGCAACTTTTCCTGTTGTCTTTGTACTTGTTTCTCCTGATGGGTCTCGTGTAAAGAATCCTAGAAACCGATGCCCTGTGATTATCCATGTGTAATTAGTATTTCACCCATGTTTTCTTCCCAATATGTTGCAAGTGGGATGTGGCAAGATTAATCAAAGTTTTGGTCTCCCTGCTGAGGTTATTACCTGAAGGCACTAATGATGGCAGTAGTTCGTGATGTAGAGCAGGTGCTTGTCATCTGTGGATTTAAAATGTGGTACAGATCAAAACTATCAAATCATTCGCATGTCTCTGGGTTAAAATTTGCTAAATTTGATTAAAAATTATACTGCTTAGCATTTTAAGCCAGACAGTTATCAAAGGTTAACTTTGAGGAACTAAGATGGCAAAATGTAGGGGTAATCCCTTGAATTCCAATTTGCTATTTCCTATTCAAAACTGGGATGCTGTGTTTATTCCTGGATGGTAGTGGCTGATTTTAATATTACTCTGTAAATGCTTTTTTAATCATATCTAAAGGAAAATAACTTTTTTTTTTTTTGCCAAAGAAAAATGTTCAAGGACGCTCCATCTTTTTGCTGCCATTTTCTAGGAAAGGTTTACAAAACAAATTCAAAAATAAATATTGGTGGGGAGAAATTGTGGTTGTTTTTTGTTGTTGTTGTTGTTATCGTTGTTTTGTTTTCCTATTTGACTCACAGCCTCCTCTTCTTCCTTGAGAAGGCTAGAGTCAGGGAAGTAGAAAGAACAATATGGGACAGTTCCTGGTCAGCGTGCTTACCCATATGTCCTGTATAGATGGATTTGTTGTGTAGTAGATTGCTTTTTATTACATGTTTTATCTGTCTGGAGAGCAAAACAAAATAATGTAATTTGAGACCAATAGGGCTAAAATCTCTTTGCTTTCTGTCCAGCAGTCTTAATTTTTAGTCAAATGGGGAGGAGTCTTAATCATGTGTGTTCCTAAAATTTACTTAAATAAATTGGATTTCGGAGGCTCCGAGTTTCCTGCCCCTTCTGTTGAAGTCTTCAGAAAATCCAGTTGCTCACCACCTCTGAAGATCTGCCCTGTTATTTAGGCAGTTAACAAGATGCCTGCCATTAGGGGCTCGCGCTCCAAAATGTTGCCTCGAACGCCTTGAAATGTCACATTAAAATCAAGTACGGTTCACCCACAAACCATCTGGCTTTTACAGATAGGAAAACGATTAATGAGGCTCCTTGACTTCCTAATAAGGCCTACTGGAAATGCTTGGAGGCCGGCAGCACGGGGCTGTCGCTCTGCAGCCAGCAGGACGGTGGCCGCAGCCGAGGGTCCCTCAGGCCTGTGGCGGGCCTCGCCTCGCCTCACCTTGCTGCGGGGCTGGCCCAGCTCCTGATAGCGAAATACCTGAGTTTCTCCTTAAAAGGCTCGGGAGCTGCTGCGGGAGCCCTGCTGCCTGCCGGCTCCGCTCAGCCGGAGTCCTAAAAAGGCAGTTCCTTGCTCCTGCTTCCCACAGCCGAGCTCCCCGGGGAGGGCAGCCCTCCCGGGGCAGGCGTTTCGCTTACACGGAGAGCCCTGCTTGGGGGGTTTGCTGTTGCTTCTCGAGGAAGAACAGCGTTTACGAGCACTGCTGGGGTTATCCTCTTGTTTATGAAGAGTGGAAAGTGTAACAGAGCGTGCTGTCTGAGCCTGCCTCCCCACACAGGCACGGTGCTGCACCGCTATGGAGCCCCGTAGGGTTCTGCCTAGGGAAGGAGGTGCGCCATGCGAGGCACTTCAGAGCCGTAGTCTTGAAAGCGTATTAGGTTATGGTTTTATAATAGAAAGTAGTCAGCAGCAATATGAGCCCAAAGCAATTCATGTCCTTTTTCCTCCCTCCCCTGGCTGCCGTTCCTGCGCTGCCTCTTCGCTTGTGCTCACGCAGTTCTTTGCGGGGGCCATGCTGTGTTCTTGGTTTGATTTGTTCCCAGAGCCAGAAAAGAGTTTTCTGCTCAGCTCGACAGTGCGGCTTCACAAAAAGTTGTGCTAATAGAACGGAGCCAGTGGTGGATAGGAAAGAGGGGCAAAAAGCTTGCTTATAAATGCCCCATACTCTTCCTAGCATGAAACCATAGCTGCTAAACTCTCCTGAAGAAAAGCTCTTCGAATGCTAAATATTTTATTAGAAATTTCTACAGGTTTAATTGAACATTTCTGAAGGATCTGATTATTGGTTTATTTATTTCATGTGCCAAGTTACAAGCTTAGTTACAGTCTGATAGGTTTTTAAGGACAAGTTCCTTCCTGGAGCCAGATTTTGGAAAGGCTTGAATATGCTAATTCAGAAGGGGATTTACATAGGATTTTTTTCTTTTTATTAAATTAACAAATCACCCTCGCTTAATTTGAAAAAATGATGCGGAGTGTTTTTCAAATTTAAGATCTGTGAAATTCTGGCATGTGCAGTGCACTCGGTGGTCAGATACTCATTTCAGAAAGAAGCTTAAATACTTCTTTTCCAAGGGGGTTGGTTGGGAAAGGGCAGCAAAAGAGGTCCCTACTTACCGTGCTCTTTCGAGCGTGTGAGACGTTGGGTGCAGCCCGCAGCGGCTGGACATAATGTACTCGGGCACAGCAGTGTGTCTCTTCAGAGCCACATGCTTCCTTAGTTTATCAGACTGCTCCTGGCAATTCTGTGCAACCTTTGGACTTTATGGCCCCTCTCAGGATGTCGCACTGGTTCCCTAATATCTCTTCTCTCGTCTTTTGCCAAGTTTCCAGCAGGCAGCGAGGCCGGGACAAGCAGGGTCACAGGTGTTAAAGGAAGTCAGCCGCACAAACAATTATTATTACAAAACCGGATTCCGCAGTTACAAGGATGAAATACTGCTTTTCTTTGATTCTGTTGTTCCATCCCTGTCTTCTCTTATTCTGAGATCACAAGGTGTTTCCTACCTCATTTTCCTTTTGCACCAGTGCTAGGTGTGTTCCTGTGGATTAAGTAGGTGAGGTTAACAGTACCGATGGGCTGGATAAAAGTAATGACAATGCCTTGCATGCAGTTAATGCACATTGTTAGCAGAGATCCATTGTATATTTTCTAATGCTTTTATACCTGCTGGTATTTTTAGTATGTCTGTCATGTAAAACATGGTAAAACTTGTGTTATTTGCATATTTGACTGGTGGTCAATGAGATATATAGGAAGAAAGACCAGACGATAAGGAAGGGGGTGATCAGACAGAATCATTGATCAGGCAATAAGGAAGAGGGTGATTGTCTGCAGTTCTGATATGACGAGGTGGGAGGTGGCATGTCTGCCTAATGGCTATGGAATTTGATAATTTGGGAGAAAAAAAAAAAAAAAAGCATTTCCAGCTGTAGGTTTGGAAGCTGTCTGGTGGTAGTGGTCCCTCTGTACACCCTGCGTCAGGTTTTATGACCCAGAGTTTGGAGGATGTACGCTGTTGGGAAAATGCACGCATGAAATGCTGGTGAGAGGACTGCCAGCAGCACAGCAGTGAGTCTGATTTCAGAAAGTGCGCGCGTGTACTTTTTAAAGTGAAAAGCCATTTTGGTGCAGAGTGGCTTGTCTCCCATACAGCGTCGTTAAGGCAGACCAAACTGTCAAGGTCTTGGATGTTTTAGAAAAGTTTAGATTTTTTTTGAATTTTGGAAAAGTTCTTTATGTACACAAAGCACTTTAATGCAACTGAACTACAGTCAACCTGAATTAACAACCCCCTTCTCACGCTCAGTAGTGCCATTCTCAACCTGTGATTGTGTTGCTTTTTGTAGTCCACAACGTAGGAGCTCTGCATGGGGCTCTCACTAGTCCTTGTTTATGTACAAATTTGTAGCAAAGCGCCTCTGTCAGTTTTAGTGATGTTAATATTTTTTATAGACTGTTCCAACTGCGTTCTTTGTGTGTACACAGTCAAATCAAGGACATATTCTCCTTCCAGTATGTGAATTAAACAGAACTGGAGAATCACATTTCAGACAATATAAATCTAGCCACTTTAGGAGATCATACTGTTGTGACCTTATTGACAAAGCAGCTAAAACATTTGAATGTTTTGACGGGGATATTTAGAAAAGCAGGAGGCCTTTCAATCACCCAGGTGCTCTGAATTTCCACTGTCTAATTGTAACCCTTGTTTTAGCCCTGTCTGCAGTCTCAGCCTTTTGTTCATTCTTTAATAATTTCCAGTTGATTCCGTGAGACTTGTGGAAAAAAAGTGACTAAAGGTATCTGAATTTACCCTTTACCCACATGAGGAATTCAAGGACAATTCCGATAACGCAGGATAAAGCATACTTTATGTACAAGCTAATGTTGTTATAGCCATGCATATTAAATGTAATCTGCACTTGTAAACGGGAGTTTATCAGGAAATGTCACTAAATAGGTAAGGAAACTTTAATGGATAGTTTATTACTTCCAGGGATGGGCTCTGTATGTAGATTATGTAAAGCTAACATTTTAGTGTTAGCGTATTTGGTCAGTAAGCAAATACACTTTCATTCTAAGTGTATTTTGATATAAACAATACAAGCTCATGTATTCTACCTGTCAATGTCATAACCACTTATGAAAATCAAACTTGCAGAATTCAGAATCAACCATCACGGCTCGGTTTACTTGTTAGTGTTGTCACACAGTATCCTTTAAACACGGTTACTCAAATAATTGTGGCACTTTGCTCACGAGGCAGCGGTGGCCAGAGGGCAGGGTGTTCAGTGACGTGTTGCAGGAGCTGGGCCACGCGTGTATTATCCACTTTTTTTTTTAAAGGCTTCATTAGGAATATTTGATTTAGCCTACTGAAAACTCAGCAGTATGTGATTTGGCCATTTTTAAGCATCATGGCTTCAGGACTCACTTGGGCGAGGAGGGAAGACATGCTATGTCATCTCCAGGCACGTGAGATGTCTTCTCTGTATTCTCCAGGTTGTACAATTTTTATACCATTTGCATTGCAAGAGGCAAAGTAATAAAATAGTGTCAGAGTGCTTAATACATTCCATGGAAGGAGAAAGATACTCTGTAGTCACAGCCAGTTCCGGTAAAGTATTCTTGGTGAGATTATAGTTGCTCTAATAACTACAAAAGACACTGGGGATTTATTTATTTATTTTTCCACAGGCCCTAAAAGCAAACTATGGTGATACTAACAGTTTACCAAAAAGGCAGATGGCATTTCGTAGGGCTCTGATTAGAAGAAGCGGGTGCGGCTTTCTTTTGTCCCACCTTCACTTGTCTTCGCTGCAGTTTACAGCACAGCTTTTAAAGGTAGTAGCCACAAAGAACTCGAAGTGCTGCGCTGTAAGCTACAGCAGACCCGCAGCTGTTGTGCAAGCTCTTTGCTTCCTGTGGTGTGGATGGGAACCTTAAAAATTGGGTAGGGTAGCGAGCAGGAAATGGGAGCCATTACAGCTGTTCCAAGGAAGTGGTTCCACACGTGAGTCACAGCCCTGGTTTCTCTGTGCTGTGTGGGAGCGGCGACCTGTCCCGGGAGGATATTGCCAGCTTCTGGGGCTGGGCAGGTCCAGCTGCTGCTGGGACCTGAAAAGAGAAAAGAGAAGGAGGCTCTGAGTCCCACCAGCATCACTTCTCCACGCTCTGCTTGCTACCTGTTGTTTGGGCAGCTGGAGCAAGGGAGAATCAGGACTCGAAGCCCTCTTACAGTTCTATGCGGCATGAGTTAAGTGATACGTTCTGCTGCTGTTAAGACCAGAGAGTGACAAGGAAAGCTGTCCTTTACTGCAGGGTCTGACCACATGCCACAAAGGCCTCGGTTATCCTGTGGTGAACAAAATCTAGTACTGTGTGAGACAGCCCAGGTTGCCAAGTCTTGCCTTTTTTTTTTCCTCCTGCCGTGAGTCACCCAGCTCTGGCAGAGGCTGGAGCCCATCTCACATCAGCACAGGAACCTCTTGCCCTCGCTCTTACTCCGGCCCATCCTAGAGGAAACCTGCTATGTAGGCTGCTGCTCCCTCTCTTGCTGCGTCGAAGAGCTGCCACACCTCAGTTTCTTCAGGCCTTCTTGTCAGGGCACCGCTGCCTTACTCATAACGGATACAGACACCGAAACCAAGCAGTCCCTCCTCTGCTCTCCAGGCTCTGTGCCTCCTGCAGGCTTTTTCAGTGCTGGAAGGCCTCTGTACTTTCACTTTGCCCCATCTAGTTTAAAGCCTCCCACAGGAGCTGTTTCTGTTTCTTCTCAGGAAGAGAAGGCAGAGAAGATGAGACAGATGCTGGAGGTTGAGTGTTGTTATTGTTGATCCTTCCTAAGCCCACTCGTGAGATAAATCCCCGAACCACTGTTCATTAAAGTCTTGCCTGTTTCCTGCAACAGTGCTAGCAGTGGTCCTGTGCTGGCAGCAACAATTTGAAAGACTGAGTGTGCACAACGGGTGATGTGGTGGAAGGACAGAGCTTTGTCTCCCACTTCGTTATCTTTCCACTGTTTAAGTGCATCTTCTTCCATCCCCGATGCGAAGGTGCACAGAGCTGTGCCACAGCTCACTCACCGGTGATCTGATGGTTTAGAGGTTTCTGTTGTGTGTAAATCGTGGCAGAGGGAAAACTAATACCTGAGTCCCCAAGGCTTTTGGTAGCGTTGTGGCTCGCCAGAGATCCTCTATCCCTTATTTCTTGCTGAGAACCTGTCCTGTCGTCTTATTCATGGAGCTAGAGGTGTGGCAGCAGCAACAATTTTGGGAACTTAGGTCTTTGATACAAATTTGAATTAATTTTATGATATTAGGAAGCTGATGCAATGGAATTTCTGTATCATGAAATGTGTTTGCAGCAACAAAGGCTATCATTACATCTTAATGGCAATCCATGAAAGTGCTTGCAGTTTTGGGCAAAAGGTGACACTTATCCAGGGAGTGGAAGTCTCCAGAACTGACAGGAGTGACTAGGACATGTGGATGCACGTCATTTTTGTTTGCTCGTATGTCAAGATAGCTAGGTGTGAGCTATTTCTATTAAAAGAGTTGATTGTTCATGTTAAAGCAGTTTGTGGCCTGGACCGGCTTATTAGGCACAGTGCACATGCAGGTTTGGGGCCATTTTTTGTTTGTTTGTTCCATCTGACTTGCATCCAGTGAGTTCAGTTTAGGTTGTTAAAAGACAGTTCAGGTATACCATGAAGGGGCAGTACAAAGATTTGTGGGAGAAGCAAAGGGGAAACCTCACACAGGAAGTCTCGGGCTACATGGGAAAAGAAATGAATAGAGGTTCGTAGCATGGATGAAGAGCCAGTGTAATTCACAGAAAGCAAGCTGGTCTGAAAGAGCTGCACATTCAGAAGAAAGTTCTTGCACCTGCCTGGATCCTGTATCCTTGCAGAAGGCCTGATACAGCCCAGGGAATCTGCTAAAGCTATGAGGAAGCTGAGATAAGGTAATCTGCACGGAGCTGATTTCTGTTTTTTTAAGAGAAGTTTTGTAAATATTTCTAAACTCACTGTTGGTCAGCTCTGCTGCATTTTCACCATCACACAACCCACCAGGATTAAACAGTGAACTGGGTGCTTCTCCAGGTGGGCTTCCAGGGAAGGACGCATGCAAGTTACAAGCAACTCTTTGGGGTCAGCGTAAGTCTCCTGGATGAAACAATTGGACTCTAATTCTCAGAAAGGGGCACACTCGGTACACTACGTGTGTACTTAGAAAAGCCAGACTAGGGTGAGGCTTGGACTTTGCTCGCTCCACAGAGGCTCACCACACATTGTACTATGTAGGTTCAGAAGTCAATTGCACACATGATCAGAAGCATGATCAGATGTGTTGTCTAGAGACTGTGATCATCTTTGCTTTCACTAGCATCTCAAGAACAGTGCTTTCAGGTGATTATGAGGTTAGGGAGGAGAAATCAGGCACACATTCTTCACAGAAAACAGAAGAGAAAACAGGAACACATTCTTCAGAGAGACCTAACCTCCAGGTTCCCTAGTGCTCCAGCTGCATCCACCTGGCACCTCATGGGTATTCCTCACCCAGGTGCTTCCAGAGAGCTGGAAAGTATGGAAGGGAGCTCAGGGGGTGCGATATCTTTTCGAAGGTGGAAGAATACTTGCAAAAGTTGGATCTGTACGGATGGAACCAGTATCAGTTAGGGACATCCGATAATAGTTTCCACAGTCAAATCCAATTTTTATTTTTAAAAAGTGTGAAGAGTTTCTTCTCCTTTTGCGTAGTAACTGAAAACACTGGCTGTCCCTCAGTAACTACCATTTTCTTAGGTACCTATACTGTCTTGGAAGTTTGCCCTTCATGATAAAAGGGGGACACCTTTTAATTTCTATAAAATTAAACAGTCTTCCAAGAGTCATGCTAGGGTTGCACAGCACGTTGAATGAAATTATATACCTGAAGACAAAACCCACCAATCTTATAAGTTATTTTGTATTTGTTATTTTATATTTTTGATAAAAACAGAATAGTCTGTAAAGTCAAGAGGAAAAATGTTACCGAGTCTTAGTTGTTATTTTTAATGTAACAGTACCCTGTTCCTGGGTGAGGAATATCCACGAGGTGACAGGTGGATGCAGATGGAGAACTAGGAAATTTGGAGGTTAGGTCAGGCCACTGATACCAGGAACTGAACAAGGGCTAAAGCTAGGATTCCTACTGAACCTTCAGTTAGATATTCAGGCTGATGAAGGTGAGGCTTAACCTTAAAGACATCCTCTTCCTAATGGCTTCTTGTACTCCTGGGTGCCAAGGCTTGTGGTGTTGTGGGTACAGGTTTGCAACAGCAACCTTAATTAAAGTAGTGCATACAGCTCAGCCATCTATCCCATACCACTGAAGCTATACAGTGCACCTGGGCTGAATTAGCATTTCTGATTAACCTCTGCTTTTTGCACAAATGTTTCAAGGTGTTAATCCTTATGTTAGTGTAATGAGCTGGAAAAGCTTTGGCTTGAAGTCCAAGCAGCATCTCAAAAAACAACTGATGTTTTTGTCATTGTCTTGACTGGCAGACAGAGCCCAACTTGGTTTGATTATTTTGTGTTTAGACTGACAGCTTGTATGTTGTGTTTTATCTTTAGAAAGAATTTTTGCCGTCTCCAGTTATAAGCTTCAAAAATAGTACAGGTTTATAACTGAAGGGCTGGCAGATGTTTAGCTGTTGTGGATAAAAGCAAGGTTTAAGTACAGTTATTAATTTCACATGCTGATATCATGGAAAGCAGTGAATAAGTGCTAAAGACCGACGCATTATATTTGGCTTTTAAGAATACTAGCACCCTAACAAATTGTTTATATCTCTGCTGCTTATTCTTTGTAACTCTTTGTAATGCTTCCAGTGACTACAATGACATACTTAGATAGAAGAGCTGATCTACTGAAGCCTTACCCTAGAAATGAACTCCACTAATCAACTGCTCATGACTACAACAGATGTTTCTGTTTTTCAGACAATTGGAACCTCATGTTCTACTATATTTTTTAATTTTTTTTTGCCTTTCATACTGGCAGCAAATGCCCAATTACACATGTGAGCTTCAAAAACTCGTCACATGATACCAGGAACAAATTGTTAAGTCAGTCAGCAAAGTTAAGGCTTGAAGTGGTGGTCCACCTAAGGCAGCCAGGTCTAAGAAACCGGAGGGGTGGTTTGTGGAACTACCATGCTGTGGTTTTGTTGTAAATGCCAGTACACTCTTTCAGCCTCTTGTATGAAATTTGGAAATGTCAGATGAACTCAGATCAAAACTATTTTTTCAAAGGCTGAATCATTTTAGGTGTGGAGATAAAGTTAAGTGATACTTCTGAGGATACGAGTATTATAGTCTTGAAACCACAAAAACGGGATGAGAATTGTTTATATGATGTTATGTAAGGACTTATCTCCTGAAGCACATTAGAATTGGTGAATTTTCAGATGTACTGGAAATATAGATGTGAAGAATTTTCTTTTTATTTTGCTTAGTCTGTTGCATTTAAATTACCACTCCACGTTTTTCTGTCCATAAGTGACTGGATCCTTGATCAATCAACGTCTTTGTGTGATTTGGGCAGAAGGAAAAATAATGTGGGTGGAAAGAATGATATATTGTCACCCCACAAAGACGCAGCATAGTCTGCTGTCAACAAAATCAGAACTACACAGAGGAAGTGAGCCACCTGTTAAAGACTACAGTGGAACCATGAAAAATTGCAGGCAATAGAGACGCTTCTTTGAGATTATAGCAACTCATTTGCAAACCATTTTTCTGTTAGCCGTGAGCACTTCACCATGAACTTTCCCCTACCCACAGCTACCCGCACTGGATGGATCCAGGAGCCATTGCACAGCAGGGTTGAACAGGCAAGACCAGGAAGTTTATCAGTATTGACACTCTGTTAGCCAAGCAGGATCCTGACCAAATGTGGGGTACCATAACCAGGACTTGTTCTTTCACCCCTTCCCAAAGTAAATATATTAACTTGCTGCTGTTGCTGGACCTGATTGTCGTGATAAACACGAGTACAAAGAGCACTGTGAGTTGCAGGCTGTTTCATTAAGCGAGCGGCATACAGGTGAGAATGAGAGTGAGGGGGACATTGACTGCCTCTGGTGCCACTATCAGGTTACTAGGTGATTTCTCTCAGTGCCAAGATTTTTGTAGTAGAAACGTGTCCCATTGGTAAACAAGTCCTGTAGGGGCCAATTAGATTGCTGTCAGAAGCACAGGTGTCAGCGTTTCAATTACAAAATTGTAGAGGTGAGATTTAATCAATTAAGAATAGGGCCAATAATATGCACTGGGCATGTCTCTGGTTGGTTCCAAGCAGGTGATATGCTGTCTTCTTTGAACATCATATTCCTTTCTTTATTTGAAAGCCACATCTAACCTCCTGGTGCTGTTTGCACCTGTGTTTGTAGTGGATGGAACTTGAAGTTGGGTTGAAGTAACACCTTTCTTTCTACTCATCTTTACATAGATTTCATTTTGGATGGGGGGATAGGTCTGGAGTGCAGAAGGATTTCTGTCTGCTTAAAGATGCTGTAATTTTTATTTTTATTTTTTGTGGCTGTGGATGAGATTTCTTCTTTGCCGCTTTCTCTCTGGGTAGAAGAGAAGGGAACTGAGAGGCCCATAAAAGGTGAAAACCAGAAGGGCAATAGATGTTCCTCATTAGAGCACATGCACAGAGTGATCGGAGTGGGATGAGAGGAATCGTTAAGGGAAAGAATCCTCTAAGCCAAGGGATGACAGGATTTCCAGAAGAGCTTGATTAGAAGTGCTGAAGTTGGCTGGCAAGCCGCAGGGAGTGAAGATAGAGTATAGATTTGGAACTTTGGCAAGTGCCTTTTGAAACTGTGAGGAGACGAGTATGGGAAAAGAAAGGAAAGGATTGATAAACAAAAGAATACAACATGGAGAAAACCAAGCCTGTTGATGGGAGAGAAGGAAGATACAAGTAGGAAGAAAGACAAACTGGTCAAGATGTCTCTAATGGGAAGGAGCAGATGCAAGATCCCTTTCAAGCAGTACTGGAAGAGTACTGCTTGATGCGTGCCACTGTCCCCTTGCTGAGCCTTCAACGAGGATCTGGCTGAAGCGTGGCTTTCCTGCTCTCTGGAAGCTGGGTGTCAGCTTGACTGTACCTTTTTTCTTGCGTTGTCTTTTCTGATAGGTTTAGTCTCGTTTCTCCTCTCCAAATTGGCAGTCCTGTAGTACACGTAAGAGGCTACCTTTGGAAGCAGTTGCTTCTCAGAGTAGCCGGCCAGTGGGTGATAGAGATGTTCTAGAGCCCCCTGAAGTAAATGCAAAGACTCCAGCTGGTGTCAGTAGTATTGTATCTGTCTATACCTGATTAAAAATCACTTTTCCTTCGGCTGTTTTCAATCTGTCTTTCTCTGATGTGTCTAGGAGAGCTGCAGTATGAAAAGTGCAAACCAAAATGTATCTAAAGGAACATGTCAAGAGGTAATTAGCAGTGAACAGAGTTGAAATACAAGTCTTCTGGACTTAACATTTTCACACTGTTGGTCTTGTATCTTGAGAGTGGGATCAGTGTTTTCCCTTCCGAAATATTTAGCGATGATAGCCTGTTATCGTGTTAATCCTACCTTTTAAAACAGGTAACCTGGGGTGTATAGAGAGAACAGAAGTCTGAATGGGCAGCAGGAATAATTTCAGCTGGTTTCCCAGACTCCAGATAGCTTGGTTTGAATAGTTCTCAGACAGACAGAGATGGGAGTGAAGATACACTGTCAGACTAACAGAAGCATTTCCCCCTCCCTCTTATGGGGCAAGAGGAGTCAGTAAACCAAAGCCAGCTTTGACTGTAACCCTAATTAGGGAGCATCCCGGGATCTTTGGAGGGGCATAAGAAAGCTCTGTTACCTTCTGCCCTGCTTCCAGGCTTGCAGCAAGGGGGATGCAGAGATTTCCCCTTCCGGGGAGGATTTCCAAAAGACTTCAGTGTGCTGTGTGATTCACTTGTAGTAGTCTCGTGTGTGCGGTGTGTGTGTGTGTGTAAGTACATCGTGGTCCCCTTGGGAGGGCAGTGGCAGCAGATCTGCCCTGTCAGTAGCCAGTCACAGCTGTGGCTGTGTGGGTTACCCAGCAGAGTTCAGTCCCTGGGGATTTTCAGCCTGCCACCCCTCGCCACCACGTCCATGCGCTCGCTCACATACGCACGGTGCCATCAGCGAGGAGTCATCTGCCGGCTGCACGCCCACAGAGCACATCAGGAAGGAAACGGCTGGTCTCTTAAAGTCAGGAGTATTAAAAAAAAAAAAAAAAAAAAAAAAAAACCAACAAAACTGCAAGCAGCAGGCAGCCTGTGTACCAATTCCTCCCGGACTGCAGGAATCCTTTGCCCTGTGATTCATGCTGAGCTGTCCGGTCCATCCGGCAGCAGCCGTGTCAGGCAGCCACCCACTTTTAACCGGGTGCCGGTGCTGCCGCTGCTGGCACCAGAGCCTGCAGCGTTTCAGGATTCTTGTGTTAGTCAGGGCACTGGCACTTCCTTTGGCATTTGTCAGTCTGCAGGAAGGCTTGTGTGCGAGCGAGGGCTTTTTTTTTTTGTTGTTGTTGTTATTATTTTGTTCATTTACACATTTGGAACCTGAAGGTTTGATTCAGACGTCTTCGTTGCTCTCCGCTTCCTGTAGGTTGAAGTCTGTTTTCTGATGATTAGCCAATACCGGCTGTTCTGGCAATGAAGATGTCTCAAATCAATCCTATCCTGTCTGGCTCTCAAATCAATCCTATCCTGTCTGGCTTTCCAGGAAGAGCTGCCCCTCCCCTCTCCCTCCACAACCCCTGTCATCCAAGACTGAAATTTATCAGAGCTGCTGTGAGCAGGAAATTAGCTTCTTTACAACTTGTTCTCCACTGCTTCTCATTCATTTTATTGTTTTAACATTTTCCAGAAAATAAGGCAGAAAACAAACCTGTTTCCTCTTTAGAAAAGTTGTGCTGTTAACCTGTGAAATGCTCATTTCCCTGGCAGGCTGCTTCTTATCTTTATAGCAGAATCACAAGATTGAAATCAGTTAAAGTTGAACTGAGATAAAGAATAAAACACTGGAAAACATTTAGTCATCCTTTAGCATCCTGAAGATAAGGATTTCTGCACATAGGCATCAAAGCAGTAATGAACACCGCGGGAGGGATTGGCTCAGGAAAAATGGAGTGAAGGGTGCTACCTACTGACTTAGGAATGTGCCTGTGAGAACTTACTTGCAGTTCTGGGGCTTCAACACCTACATTAAATTGACATGATTTTTCTGAAGAGCCGAGCACCTGCTACTTCCATCCATGGGACACTCTCCTTAGAATTGCATTCAGGTAAACGGAAAGTGGTTTTAGCTTATTTTATGTCTGACTTTAAACGTGTATATTTATGTTTTCTATGTGTATTTTCAACAGCAGCATTGGAAGATTTTTTGAGGTATGCAGAAGGAAGACACTCTCTTAATTAACATCAGACATTTTTGGTGCTATTCAGCATTAAAAATAAACCTCGGCCTTTGCCAGAAGTAAATTTGGCAGTTGTGTGCTCCCTGCTGCAGGAAAACAATGTCTCTCTTCAGAGCTCAGAACCAAGCTTTGGCAACGAAATGAGGCCCAATGTCCATTGATCTCAATGGAAAACCTATTATTAGAAAAATCACTGTGACCACATCCTGCCATCATTTTGTACTGAGAACCACCACTGAGGTCAGCAGGATTTTTCTGCAAATATTTATGGCAGGATATGGCCCACTTCAGGGCATTCTGAGGGTTGACAAGCCTTCAGCTGAATTGTTCCTGCTTCTTGTTGATCCTATCAGTCCAGCAAAATCAGATCCGTGAACAATTCAAAATTCCACCATCTAAGCTGATGTTGAGTGAAACTGAGTAACTTATTTTGTGCGATTTGAATGCAAACATGAGGCAAGACTGTGGCATTGCACAGTGTCCTAACTGGGCACGCGGTGCTTTGGGCACTCAATGGGTTGTATCCTTCTAACTTCTCAAGAAAGCAGCAAAGCATAAATTGCCGCTGTGTCAGATAGGCCTGGGGCTTCGGTGAGTGAAAACTGTTGTTAATTGAGTAACTCAAGATTTTTGTTTTCAGCAAATGCTCTGCATATGTGACTAGTGCAGCTAATTTCCTGCTTGCCAAAGTCAGTTCTATCAATGCTTATTGGAACCACAAACTCAGATAGGAGAGGGAACACACTCTCATTTATCCTTTTGATATGGGGAATAAGTGAATTCTTTTTGGCTTACTGTACATCCGTGTTTTCACTGGACAGCAGAAAACTGTGTCACTGACTCATTGTTTGATCTCGGGTAAATCATCCAGTCCAGTCTATCCCAGTACCCTCATGTACATAAACAATGCAATGACTCTCATCTGGCTTTACAAGCTGTTAGAATAACTTCATTTTATATAGCTTTAGCTTTCCCTCAGTCTTTTCCAGAATGCTTTAATGGTGAAAGAAGGAGGCTTGTTCCTGAGTCAAGCCAAAAGGTTTCTCGTCCCTGGCTGGGTGCTGAAACAATCAGTGAGCACAAGTTTTTATACTTTGCATAAGCAATACTATTTTAGCTAGAGTAGACGTTTCTGGAAGCTGTAGGGCCAGGCTGTAAGGTTACACAAATTTGGCACTACAGAAATTGCTCTGATAAAAAGACAACCCAGCACTGCCAGCAATAGCTACTGGAGTCCAACCGGGCATTTCGGAAGGGGAGAACATACCTGTGCTGTGAACTGAAGTTGCTTCTTCTGAACTCTGTGCAAAGATTGCCTGTGTAGGGTGAAGTAGACACAGCAATGGATTGATGCTCACCTGAAAGAGGAGTTATGCTGTTGCCTGGTTCATATGAAGAATGTATTTTAGATTGTAGCCTAAAAATTATAAAACAAATTAAAAGCTTAATCATTTCACTGTGGTTCAACAGCTATAAAGGAAAAAAAAAAAAAGGCTGTAAAGTGACCTGTAGCGATAAATGAGACATTCCACTCTAGTAAGCCTTCAAGACATTTTCAGGTATAGACTATGAAAAATGATCAGCTACATTTTGAGACCCAGGACTTGCATTTGGTTTATGGCCTCCTCGTCCTGTAGTTATATACCTAAAGAAAATTTTACTTTAAAGCTGGGAAAGAAATGTCATGCTAACAAAAGAACTTTTGGTGGGATTGTATTAATTGCAAAGAAACTTGTCTCTTGTAAACTTTCTTCACTCCGAGATAAAACTTCTGGAGGGAAAAGACTGCAAGATCTTACGATTTGAGCGTACGAGGGATGTGTGGCATTCCCAATAAGAGCACTTCTAAGGGATTTGAGAGGGAAATGTTTGCTGCATCTCTTCTTAAATGTTTACTGACTTCTCTCTTTGGCTTTTGCGAAGAAAATTTCCATTTTTCAATTTCAGTATTATCCCAACACAAGAATGAAACTAAATGCTAAAACCTCAAAAAATATCGCAAAATAGAATTCCTGTTTTCCAGCCAGTTCTGGACTAGAACAACTACATGCTTGTGGATGGTGCTGGAGAGAAAAGTTTCTCTTAAACATTTAATGAAAAGTGTAATCCTGCTACTGCACCTCGCTCAGAGATGCCTGGCTGCCTGATGGAGCTCTCCGTGAAGCCACGTGCGTTCCAACACCGCACAGCACCCAGCGCATAGGCACTGAGAGCACTGCTTTGTGGTTTGTGTGCTGAACTGGGACTCGGACTGGGTTCAGTTCTGGCTTGCTCAGAGATTTCTTTCTTAATCTTGGGCAATTCATTTAATCTTTCTGTGCTTTGGTTTCCTGTCCTTGAGAGTTTGCCTGCAAAATAGATTATTTTCAACTTAGAGTTCATATTTTGAACTCTAAGTTTTTAGAGTTTTTAGTCTAAGTTTTAGAGTTTTTATTTTGTATATAAAAATTGAATCAAATCAAAATAATGAAGATGAGAGGTCCGTGTGCTGTGTATGCAGCTAAAAAGATTTTTTTCTTTAAGGCTCTCCTGGAAGAACAGACAATACCTTTTGTCAAGCTCTTTAGACAAACAATCAAATAGTTTCTAGGCAATTCTGGAGGTGTTGGGTCTACCAACAACCTTGTTTGCTGGGGTTCTTATCCTATGGGCAGCCCCACCTCAGAAGGCCCTATATTCATATATGTTTTGGTCAGAGAATGAGATACTTGGACCTCAGGAGAGGCACAGACCTTATAACTGAAGTTTCGTACAAGACTGTAATAGAAAATGAAAGAAAGACATTGAGAGAAGTCTTGACGTGGGTCTCCACCATTGCAGAGGCTGATAGTAGGAGTCTTCAAAATTCAGTAATTGACGCCCTTTGAATGAAAATGTGCAAGTTCAGTCTGTACAAAGAAGTCACATCATTGAAACAAAAGAGGATCTTTTAACTGTTTCCTTCTATTGTCTTGTCTTGCTATCTGCTTTGCCACCGATGTTCTTTTTTTGTCGGAACGAACACCGTGGGTTTTGTTCCCGGGAATAATAATAGCGATAATAGAAAATTACTGCTTTGCAAATCATTTTGGAAAGTGCATATGGAAATCTTTAGGAGTGAAAATAGCTGCAGTGGATGATAGTAGGTACTAGTAACAAAAATGTTTGGCTTAAGATATTAAAAAAAAGTCAGATACTGAAATTTCATCTGGATAGATATAAGCATAGACTGAGTGCATGATCTCAGACGCTGGAAGGATGGAGGAGAGACTGTGAATACCCCGAAGTCCTGACCTGCCTTTGTGAAGTTCTCCTTACCACAGGCACTAAGTGTTCCCTAATGCAAGTCAAACACTCTGAACGAGGAAAGAGAGAGAAATTAGTCTGAACAGGAAGCTTCAAATATTCTAACTCTAATTGAGTTTAGATAATTAAGGGGGTTTAGAGCAGTAATTCAGAGGAGAATGGGAGGGGAGGACAGTTTAATTGAGATTGCCTGTCCATCTGTGAATTCTCCGTGCAGCCGCCTGTGGCACGTTCCCGTTGCCATCCGTTCTGACCCGCGGGAGCCGATGTAGTTTGCACCGACCTTACGAGTTAGCGACACTGCAGGCTTCCCTCGGCGCCGTGCTATTCACGCTCTGCTTCCGGAGCAGGGCATGGGTGACAGTTTTCTGTGTTGTCCTTGGCTGGAGGAAGTGCCCTGTCCTGTCATATCTGCCCTTTGGGGACCTCACAGTGGGCCTGGGGTCAGGCCAGGAGCTGGGGGAATGAGGAGCAGCGTTTGAATGCTGCTTTGTAGTTCAGCAGAGGCTGCTGGCAGGTCCTTGGAGCTAAGTCTTCATCCCTGCCACCGCAAGGAAGCCAAAATGGGAATCAAATCCCAGACCTCTGCTGCTAGGAGCAGGCTGATGGTGACCATAAGCCTGGCTGGTTCAGTAGGTAGGAGGAGATGGTGGCCGAGCCTTATTGCTTTCCACGGGAGAAGTTCTCCAGTAGCTTTGCACTATCTGCCTTTAGGAAACAGCTTTTTTAAAGGGTGCCATCGTACATCCTGCACATCAGGAACAAATGCCTACACTAGCTGTGGCGAGGCTCCAGGGATCCCCTCCTGCTCTGCACACCCCTGTGGAGATGCAGCTGGCTGATGTCTCACAGACAAGCTGCCCTGCTACCTTTAGGGTGGCAGAGGGACACCCTGTGAGGTTCGGACACCACGGGCAGGAATCAGACGAGTTAGACTGCCCCGCAGTGCACACGACGGGATTGTCGTTGAGGACGGTGCTGAAGGGCTCGCAGCTGAGGCAGGCATTGGCATGGCTACCATCTGACAGCTTGGCCAAGCCCAGAGAGCTGCAAGAGTGGTGTTGACAACTGAATTTTGATTTAGTATTAAATAAATGAGAAATATGATGCTGGAGCTGTGTCCTGCTAGACCGGCCCTCTCTCTGGCTGTCCACCCTGCAGGCCAGGGGAGTGACTTCTGATTGTATGCCCATTGACACCCCAGTGATTTATGTGGAGCACCATGCCAATGTCATTGAGATCAAAATGTTGTTAAAACTGCAGCAGATCACACTTCTTAATTTAGAAAGAATCTAGCAGGTATTGAGAGGAAAAACCTTGAAGCCTGTCGGAGCGCTGACAAATCGTGATAAACTCGGTGTGCTTTGTTAGTAAATACAAGCAACCCAATTTGCTGCTCTCTCACCCTAAGGACCTCCGAGAAAACAACGAAGGCACCTGCAGGTGGCTCGTCTGGGGTTTTCTTCTGGTCTCCTTCAGCTCTTCTACGAGTGCCTCAGTGGAGGAGCTGCGGTGAAGTGCGAGGGGACGGTTTCTGACAGACCGAGCCACTCGTGCCAGAAACCTGCTCGTCAAAAGCCAGGAAACAAACTCGAGGATGTTTTCACGTGGAGAGCTGGGCAAACGCTGCGTACTAACCTGCTACCATCAGGTGTTTTCCCAGTGATTGTCATCGTTACTATTCCTCTGGGGCTATTCGGATATGGGGAAGTGGAATAAATAATCAAAGAGGATGTTTCTGGCTGCTAATTTTCAGTCAGATTTGATATTGGTCCAAGATTTAACACTTCCTTTCTCTGCCAACCACATACTAAAAATAACATATTTTCAGGATATTGGAGACCTCTGGTAATCTGTGGTATTTGGCACTTGAATATTGCCTTTCATCTGGAGGTCTCAAGGCAGAAAGTTGGAGCCTCACGGTGTCTGCCTGAAGTTGGGAGAATATGAGACATTTTTGATGTTTGATGTGTAAGCGAACAGGAGGCAAAAAGCTCAGAATGGCTGGGAAAGTCTGCATTTCCTTGCTGAGTGGCATCTATTTAAAAAAAGAAAAGGCAGTTTTACCTCAGCAGCACAGTGAATCCTTCGTGGGGCCAGGGGAGATGCAGGCGGTGTGTGCAGCAGGGATGCACTAGCGGGGAGGACAGTTCACCCAGCAGAAAGTTGCAGGTTGGGAAGAAGCTAATTCATACTTTGTTAGTTTCATTTTCTAGTTAAGGCTTTAAACTGGCTTCCAGTAATCAGATTTTTAACTAACACTTTCTGGCAAAAGGAATGCTTTTTGACAGAAGTTTTTTGTTTGTTTGTTTTTCTCTTCTCCTTCTCTGTACTTTATTTTTCTCTTTTTTTTTCCTAGTCATTGGTAGGTCAGAGATGGTGAAAGAAACTTTAAAAAAAAAAAGAAAAAAAGGCATTGTTGGGCTGGAAGAAAAGCCAAAGATTGGTTCTGTTTGTGTAGATTTATTGTAATGTCACCAGAAGTGAGGAGTGTTCCCTGCTCTGCCCTGAGCACTGCAGCGCGATGTATCAGGCGGGTCTTCTAAGGCCTTGGGAAAGCAGCTGCTTTTCCTCTGTTGGGAAAACAACACATAGGTGGTGGGATTCAGCCAAAGGCTGCGAGTCCAGTGAGGGAGCGCTAATAGAGACTGATCTAAAAGACGGGCTGAGAATGAGACAGGAGTTCCCCAAGGAAACTGGATTTATTTGGATTTCCTCTGAGCAGTCGAGAGCTTTTCTCCCAGGACTCGGAGTAGCAGCAGAGCCTCTTCCCTCCTGAGTTGAAGGAGCGTTAATGATTCCTTGTGTTTAATAGTTTTGATTGCTCTGCTCATTTTGATAATTTGCTTAAGTCTCTCGAAGCAACAGTAATTTAATCAAACTGGCAGCACTAGTCGCTTGCCTGGAAAACAGCAAGCCCATTTGTCCCGCAGCAGTGGTGCACGCAGCTGGCCCTCCTGGCCCCGAGCAGTTGTGAGAGCAGAGCGGGCTCTGCGGGGAATTACTGCCATTACTGTCCCCAGCATGTCACATGTCCGTGGATTTTCATTTTGTGCCATCTCTCACAAAAACTGGGGGCACAGGCTGATAGCCACAGCGCTCAGAGCCCATGGAAAATAACCTGCAGCCTGTTAATAAGCAGGGACATGCCATTATTTCATTATTTTTGAGTTGATACAAGAACAAGATATGATCCACCACCTGGCAACCTGGCCAGGCATGCACATGTCCTCCTGCCACTGGTCAACGTTACTTGTTTCACTTGCAGGCACTCGTAGCTCGAAGTGCCAAAAGCTGCTCTGAGTAATTGATGCTGTTTATATTTGTCATTACAACAAATTTTACATCTCTTGTGTCCATTTAGCCTTCCCAATCCACCTGGACCCTCTCAATAAACTACTCCTCATGGCCTGTCTGGCCGACTCTGAGAACAAATTGTTTTTTATTCCTAAAAGGCTTTCTCCCATTTGGATACTCCGAGGCTGTTTGCCTTGTGGCTCAGCTCTGGCGGCCGTCCCTGCCAGCACTGCACATGCTGCTCTGGGTGCTCTGAATCATCAAATTTTGCTGGATCTTAGAGCCTTGACCCCGTATGAAGCCATTCCTCTAGTGGGAGGTGGATCAGGCCTTGGATTCCCACAGGCAGTGGGCGCTTTCCATTGCAGGGAAGGAAGGATCCTTACTTTTTGGTACTCCTCATGTGGTGGCACAGAGATGACTTTGAGAGCCTCCCTCCCGTGCATGAGCACTGCATTGTTTATTTGGCGTAAAGAATGAAGTCACCTGCCTGATGAGAGATTTAAATGTTAGGGAAATGGCAAAACTGCCCACAGCTATTTGGTCTGCCAAATCTCGGGGAAGTTATCTTTTCCACCCTGATTGGGGGAGCTCCTTTTGTGTTTCAGCTACTACACTATGTTGTCTATCTGACTGGGCACTGAAGCCATTTCTAAGCTTCTGCTTGCCTCATCTGGCCCCATCTGGACAGATGTGAAGGAACACAGATGGATAATAGGATCCCCCCCCCGCCATTGACAGTAAGGTACAAGTACCGGGTCTAATCGGATATATTTCATGCCTGACTGTTGCATCATTCTTAGTGACCTTCAAACTCTTGATTGTGTAGAGACTGTGGGGACCTTTTGATTTACAGCACTTCTATTTAAGTGGTTGTACACCTTGGCAAGGGCCAAATTACTATTTCAGTTCAAGTCTGTGGGTGATGAGTGAAGAGACACATTTTGCACTCCTGTCACACTGCTGAGAGATTTATTTATTTTTGAATGTTACAGATTTCATTTGAAGTTAAAAAAAAAAAAAAGAGAATTCATTGCCTAAAGAAGAAAATGCCTTGATGAAACATTTCTTTGTCTCTTGCTTTACTTCTCGTTCCTCAGGAATTGCTTCTTGAAGGAATCTCAGTTCCAGCTCTTTCTCCAACTTCGATTGTTCTGGGCCTTTGTCTCCACGTTAGTCATTTCTGGCTCTGGCTGGGTTTCTCCCAGTACCCTTCTCTTCATCTCCACTTAAAAAAAAAAAGTCTTTCCTTTGCATCTTCACTCTCTCTTCTCCCTTGGCAGGAGACGAAAGGTAGACACTGCTTGTGGAAAAGTAACCACTTTTAAACCTGTGAACGCAGAGGGAGGCTGAGAGAATCAAATGCACTCTAGATCTGGAGATGCCGGTGTAGAGATGGAGAGATAGTAGATGTTTTGGGGACTCCTGCATTGCTCCTGGGCTAGAGAAAGAGAAGTGAAAGACAAGACAGCTGTTGGGGAGCAGAATTCATTCCCAGCCTCGCTGTCTGCACTCTCTGGCCTTCTCGGACGACGAGCAAGCAGGTGCCTGTCGGTTGAATTGCAGAGAGGATTGCACAAGAACTGTAGGCTGGTGGAAAGACTCCAGGGAGCCAGCTTCAGCCTACGGACAGTAGGTTTGACTCCCTTAGTCTAGACACTCTCACAGGGATTACGTCAGCAATAATTTGTCAGTCTCTATTTATTTTCCAGTGGCATGGTTAGTATTTACTAGGGCTGAGATTCTCCATATACTTGTCCGTACCCTGTCACACACGGTTTGCTTCTAGCAGAGTGGCTACCTGGGCCACAATTTCCACGCTTTTTTATAGTATTAGTGATACTAATCCTTAGAGGAAGCAAAGGCGTGTAACATACCTAAATATCCAAAACCCTTTGAGAAGCAAGGGGAACATCTTTCCCATGTTTTGAGAATTTCCACTTCCAGCTGATGACCCTAGAGCCTCAGATACTCTAATAAGAATTGTACGTAGTCAGATACATGCATCAGGTTTGGAAATAAAGGCGCGAGTATACCTTGTTGTCACATTAGGAATAAATCCTTCAGTCTCAAAACCACTGATGATTTGAGTGTCATAATTCCCTTTTTTTACACAATAAACCTCTCACTTTCAGATACAGGACCTTGAGCAAAATTACACACAGTTGCTGGGGACTGTAAATGCAACCCTACTTTAAACCTTAATTTAGGTGCCTAACAAAAGAGGGCACTGTCTCTGGGTTCCCTGTGTAGTAAATGAAGAGATGACTCTGAGCTGCCTTTTGCAGAAATTTTTCAAGTAAACTTCTATTTTGAATCAGTCTCTGGAAGTTTTCCTCTTCCTATGGACCAGAGAGGAGGTCTGAATTAGGTAGAATAAAGTTTTAAAGTAAAGCCTTGTGAATAATCCCCTTTTTACTTCCTCCTTTCTTTTTTGCAATTAGGATAAAAAGTTCAAGTGCTGACATTTTGCACCCCAATTTGTAGACTCCGTTACCGTCCAGTGACATTGTGTCAAGTCTCCATAATGCAGAGAGAGGGTGATTGAACAATTGCATTTGTAGGGTCTGATATGGAGTAAGTCTACAATACAGACTCCTTAGAGTGTGTTTGGTACAGCACTTGGCTTTATAGTATGTAGCAGGATAATACAAGTTTTGCAAGACTTGTCTTTAATCATTTGGATCCACTCCCAGGTACCGAAAGGGCATTAAACGCTGCAACCGGCTGGTTTTGGGGAGAGGGGGAGAAGGGAAACCCATGGAAAAATAAGTCTTCAACTCAGAATGAAAATCAAGGGACTCTCTCAAGCTCCGAGGATCGATGTTGTTTTATTATTAAACCACTGGGTTGTTGTTCCCATGGAAACAAAGAAACAAATATTTGGAGCTGTGTAACACCTTCCACCAAAATTCCAGTTAAGAATGTTTTGGAAAGTGTTTCTGTCAATGTGAGCCCTCCTGTTCTCTGAATGAAAGCTTTGTGCAGCCTTCCTGGACTCCCGCACGGGCCACAAGGTGAAACTCTGCGCTCAACTTCACGAGCATTACTTGTCATTGCAATTCTTTAAAAGGAATTAATTTCATCGGGAGGTCTTTGCCCGGTACAAATGATAAGTGTGAGGCTCCAGGAATAACCCAAATGAAATGTGTGACAGCGGTGGCATTTGGTCGTTTGCTGTTGGTTTGGGTTCTTTTTTCTCCCCCTTAATCCATCATTTTCTACAGATCTACCCTAGCAAACATGCCGAATGATTTCACCTTGAACCCAGCGTGATCCATTCAGAGATGGAAGAAAAAAAAAGGATGAAATACAACTGAAATTTTGGCCAAAAATCATATTTACTTTACTAAGATAATATGATCCATCTATTCATTAGCAGTGGGAAGAAATCTTTCCATGCTGCCAGATATCTTTTACCTGAGGCACCCCATCTGTTTATATTTGCAGTTTGGGATGAGGGGAGGAAATCTGATCAAATTTAGCAGGTGCTCCTTTTTTTTTTTTTTAATTAAAATGGTGCTGTTGTCTTCTCTTTGTCTGCATACTTGCTTTCACCTGCAGGTCAACCATCACATTTTAACAATTTAACCACCAGAAAGTTGCCTTGTTACCTTGTTATCTAAACACCGAGTTTTGTCCAAACAAGAAGTAATAAAATACATAGACTCTGGTTTTCTGTGTTGGATTTTTTAGCGAATATAAGGTCAAAACTGTAATTAAATATCTCACCACTGGGAAAAGCATCATACTTCTCATTTCCAGTGTGGAAAAAAGTCGGCGATGTCTCATTAAGTGCAAGCCCATTTTGCAACCTTTCCCTTGCTGGAAGCAGTAATCATGCTTTTCTCATCTACCCACCTACCTATTTTCACACAGTTGATAGACATTTAATATCTTAGAAATCTCTTCTGCTTTGTTAAATATCTTTGAAATCTGCTAGTTGGTTCAAAAGTTATTAAGGATGGGTGGGGAAATGTACACATTTACATAATGCTTTTGCACATTAGGCTAAAATGTAAGTTTCTGATGTGTGAGGAGACATCGCGATGAATTTGGTTCTGTATAAAATTGTGCTTTTCTTATGAACTCGTTCACTATGCTGCATTTACTCTGTGCAATACCACTCGTATGAGGATGCTGAAGCCCTCCAAATGTGCAGTAAAACAAATGCAATTGTCTAAAACTTTCTAAATTCAAATGGATTTTTTCCTCGTATTCCCCACCCTAATGAACGTTGACATTATTTGTCCAGAAACTGCTCAAAGTTGGAAGATTTAAATTGTAACCAGCTCTAAAAATCACCCTTTTCAAATTACAAGCAGGCAAAAGTATACCAGCATGGGGAACCTTCATTCGCTGTAGGGTGAATGAACTGTTGGGATGCCTTTGATGGACCACACACTATAATACCTTTCAGCATTATCAAATAATAACTCAGAAACCCTTAAGCCATATGCTATTTGAACTGAAGTCAGAGGGCATATTCGGCATGTGGTTTGTGGTCCCTGGAACATATCGTGACGGGTGGAATATACTTAAATGAGAGGCTAGGAGGTAGTGCTTTTTATTTGTAAAATCCTGCTTAAGATAATTAAAGTAGTGTAGAGCAGAAGGAAGTCTTTTGCCTAGGCTAGTGGTTATCTGCGTATCATGGCCTAGCATGTCTCCTGTCTCGTAGGAGTATGTAATTCAAGAAGTGTCCCTATGAAAGGGAGAAGTAGCTTTTGTTCTCAAAACCCAGCGTTGTCGTGATTGAGGCCACATGTGCCTTTATGGTCCCTAATCAGTTAGAGGCTGATTCCTATTTAGTTCCTTTCAACCACTATTATTCCAGCTTTATGCTATTGTAAATTTGCTTGTTCTCATCAAGTTATACTGGATTGACTCTGTGGTGTGTCAGGCTCTAGGTACAGAGATACCAATAGTCTTCCTAATGTACTTTTGCTGGCTCAAGCTTATATTTTTCTACAGAATGATTCACAGTAACTGCGCCCCAGGCGCTGGCCTGAACTAGAAGGTTACGCAGCAAAGCTACGTTACTTTAAAATATCAATTCTGGTTTTAAAGAGATGCATGAGAAGGGAGGGGTTCTTGTGCTGGAAATAGTCTATGTGTTTTGAATGCTTTGCAGTATGGTGAAGGATAACCCGTCGTCTTTGAGAGACATTGTGAAAGCTCACGTCTTCTAAGCGAAGATCCTGCTGCAATTGCAAAGTTACTGGTTGTGAATGTTAGAGGAGGCTCGCTCAATTGATGAAGATGTCTGTGCATTTATACTTTACAGTTATAGCTTATCTTTCAGAGCTGTAATTTTGCTAGAAAATGCAGTTGTTATTTCTCCCTATTAGTTTCAGCTTTAATTTGTCTGATAATTGATAATAGTTTCTCTGTTCTGAATGCACCGCCGTTTTTATCAAACACTAATAAAATAATGGATTTATAGTATTAAAAACCAGCAAATCTGATAATGAGAGTACTTACCCAGGCTGTAGGAAAGTGGAGTTCTAGTCCCTTTTCTTCAGAGGTAGTTGAACCCCCCCTATCTCCAGCTTCCAGGAATGGTCTTAATCACTACATTTTAGGATCAGGTTTTCATTTTGAAGAGAGAACATTATGTTTTCTGGATCACTCACTGGAACTGGTCTCTTGCCCTCGAGGTGTGTGTCAAGTCCACAGGGCCGCTGATTTATAAGTCATTCTCGCTGGCTAGCTTGATGCTTGTTGAGGTTCTTCAAACAAGGGAGGGGACCTACAACCAGAAAGGGTTTATTGGGGCTCTAGCCCAGAATATTGTGTACTGCCCGGTTGGGAAACTGGTCCAGATGTACTTTCTGGGTATATTTTGATTCAGGGGCAAGGAGCCAACGTGTCAGTTGTTTGCTCCACTGACTTTAAAGGATGGATTTGTCTGCCAAGCAGTTTTCCCCCAAGTTTTCATAGTACTAACATGAACGAAAATAATGCACTCTACAATTGCTGTTATTAAACCCAGCATGACTGTATTTCAGCCAATGCATTTGTGTTTAAACCAATGAAGTAATGATGAAATCCACAACTTCTAATTGCAAGCAGTACATGGTGTTATAAACATGATGCAGATGGCCTTGCTACCCTGCTAACTTCCAATTCAAAAAAAAACAACAACAAAAAATTCGTTGGTCACTTAACCCTGTGTGTGTAAGTCTCAGCCTGACATCATTAGTGTGTATTTGTTGGCGGGAGGAAGGCGCTAGAATTTCCCCTTTTGCACTTTTACTCTTCCCTCTGTTAATGTGTTCATTTGGAATTTGATGTTGGCTACAGAATTCACAGAACTTAAACATGTAATTTTAAGGAAAAAACAGAGTTGCTATGGAGTAGTAAAAATGATTATTCCTTCTCTTACCTAAGTTACTCACTTAGCAACAGTCCTAAACTATCTGCTGGGCCTGAACTGATGCTTCTGTCTCGTTGCTTCCCTGTTAAAGGACATGCAAATATCTTTATTCTTTCAAGGATGCTAGTAGGATCTTCGTTGTTTGGTTTTGTTGAAGACAGAATTTGTCCCAGCTAATATTTTCCTGGTCTGATCCAGCTGATCAGTAAGTACATGCCTAACTATAGGAACTTGAGTGGTATCACCAACTGTGGTATGATTCTTCCTGTACTTAGAGTTAAAAGATTCTGAATATTTGGGTGTGTTGGGACTGTTTTGAGGTGGTTCGTGCTTTAATGTGATTTTTTGGTGGGACAAGTCATCCCTATCGTGCATCTTATTCCAAATATAGTTCAGTGGTACTGCTTTTTTTTTCTTTTTTTTTTTTCTTTTCCCAAATCAGAGATGTGGGAAAAGAGAAAGTAAGCAGTGGAATGTAGGAGGAGAAATGATGTTCCAAGGGAGCACGGCAGATCTGAGAGGCTGGCCACCTACACAGGGGTCAAAACCACTGTAGGAGTGCAAGCAAGAAGATATAACATTAGCTATAATTATGGTAGTGAAATATCTCCTCATAAAATATAAGTGCTTTCAGACCTTGAAAGTCTGTTGCAGTTCTTTATTTATGCAGCATCTGAAACGGCAGAGCCCTGATCTCTGAGTGGGACTTCTATGTGCTGCTGTGATATAAAAAGTGTAAAATACTGAGAAAAAAAAGAAGCTGCTGGGACAAAACATGAGATTCTATGTATTAATGACATTGCAAGATGCAGGAGTCTAAGAACATGTTTGACAATCTGTCATTGTAACCACTGAAACCTTACAGGTCCAATTCAAACCTCATAAAGAGTAATTCAGTGATGTTTGCATATGTAAAATAAAATGCTTCATGGCTCAGCTTTATGAGCGTGTATGGACTCTGAGAATTCTGAAAACTTTCGTGTATTTTTATGAATGTCATGAACTCAAAATTATTTAGCAAATTTTGTCACGTTTTTTTTCTCCACAAGCTTTCACCATTGCTTACAACCCAAACCACAAATAAAGCATTAAAATTATTGATGTGAGCTAAGCAGGAGAGCTATTGCCAAAAATAGCAGTATTCACTCAGGCTCATTCTATGTAGCTCTGGAAAAATTATTCCCAAGCTACAGCAAAGATCACATTTTTTCCTTTCTTCACTAATAGCAAAAATATTACCTTTCAAGTGGTCTGTTATTCCTGCAGCTGGGGGATAAGCAGGTTGGATGAAGTTTAAGGTAGCTAAATGAGCAAGGCTTGCCGATCCAGCCTCCTGCTAATACGGTGAATGATTTATGAAGCTTTTCTCTCCTGGTGCCTTCCCAACCCCTATTTTTGCCTTCAGGATGACGGCAAATTGAGGCAAACGGGAAATTGAAACCCCGTATTTGATCTAACTGAGCTCCAGGAGCATTGCTCTTTGTTCTTTCCAATTTAATGAAGCGCATGGGAGCAGTTTGAGTACACGGCTGCGCTCTCAGGGAGCACGTTCAGAATTGATGTTCACACTTCTACCTTGCCATGACCAAAAAATACCTGTCAAACGTCAGAAAAAACACAGAAACTGATTGTTGAAAAGAGTACAGATGGACACGTGTGAGACTTCTCTTGTGTAGTGTGTCAGTATCCTCTCAGCCAGGTTCGGCCTGCTTTGCGGTGGTGGAAGGCCGCAGTAGCACCAGGAGGCCCCAACTTCCATGGGGCTCCCCCATACACACAACATGCAACGTACGTTGACACTGGGGTCTCGGTAGTGGAGCTGTGGGGGAGAGGAGCACGAGCAGCCAGCCTTTGTGAGTGAAGCATCTCCTACACGGGACCGGACCTGCTTCTCCTTCCAGGGAGCTCAGCACCTTGCTGACAGGTCCCTTACTAGTTTGTGTCAGGCCCTCGTCAGGTGTCTGCATGGGGGAGCTGAGCCAGCACTTGGCATGCCGTCTTTCAAGCCTCCAGAAGTGAAGGAGCTGTTTTATGGGGCTCAAACTGCGATCCTGGGAATTGTAGTGAGTTGTGCGTGGTCCCAGAGTGCCGCTGCCAGAGGTAGAAAAGGCCCACCAGTGCTGTCGTGGGGGCGCCAGGAGACTTGGAAAGGCAAGAATTTATAGAGAAATATGCGGTCCAGTAAAGTGCTGACAAAGAAGGTGAGACGTTTAAAGGAGTGTTTTCTAAAAAGAAATTGATGATCCCAAGGTATCTTACATTGTTGGAGGGAGTGAGAGGCAAAGAATTGATATTGTCCATTGTGATAAATTCCCTTTGATAGAAGCAACCTTGATTGCTAAGAAAATGCACTTTGGTACCTCCTCTGATCGGTGAGAGTTAGCTTTTGTGCTAAGCAGTGCTGCTTTCTGCCCTGAGAGTAACCACGGCACAAAGAGTCAGATCATTTGTTAGCTGATGCTTTGAGTGATTTAGAAAATAATTTTGGGAGCTAGGTTCTCTTACCACCAATGCCAAGGTTTGTTTTTTTGGCAGATGTGTAACTACCTCGCTGTCTGTAGTAGGATAAGTACAATCATTTCTCATTTCCCCTGGATGATTTGAAAGGGTAAGTTTATTTGAGTAAGAATACAGGTTTTTGAGATCCTGGAATTGGCTGTATCAGTACAAGGAATGACCATTGGCAGTTTTAAATCCATCCTTGAGTCTATGCTTCAGGTATAAGAAGATTGTGAGAAAACGAATATCCATGCCAGGCTGCTTATCCTGTTGATGAGCTATTATGGGAGGTGGGATAGCAGGGAAAAGGGACAAGTGTTGCACGACGTTGTGGCAGTGACCCTGGAGCCCATTCTGCCCCTCGTGAAGTCACCTAGCCTTTTGTGGCTGACTTCAGAAAGCCCCATGTACGCTCAAGCTGTGGACAAATACACAATGAACAGGAACTCAGTGAGCACTGCACACGAGATCTGATGTAGAGAGATGGAGGTCGTTTTGACACTTGCTGTGTGTAAAAGGTTTTACCTCAGGGAAGAATAGCAGCAGGAGGGCAGGTAAAGCGTGGGCCCTGATGGATGCGCGGTGAGAGCAAAAGGAAAGGATGCAGCTTTGGGGCTGGGGGGCAGAAAGCTTAGTAAGCCGAGAGACCAGTGGCAATAAGGATAGGTCCTACAGAAAAAGTAGGACCCTGGGAGAGATGTGCCTTCAAGCCCTGCTGCTAAATAATATGGGAAGAAACACATGCACATCATTGTTGTAGGAGTGTTTCTCATTAGATCAAAAGGACAACATCACAGCAATCTGTTGCTTCTGTAGAAAACACAGCATCCAAGAGGAGGAGGAGACACATGTGGGCAGCAAGAAAGCTCTTGAAAAACAACTGAGGAGACAGCATGGAAGAAACAGCTTAAGGGGTGGGGTCGGAGCAGTCCCAGCGCAGCCAGAGAGGAATGAGAAGGCAGATGAGTGGGTGAGGACAGACACCCTAGTGAATGTTGATTGTGGCACAGCCTCCATCTGTCCTTCCTTGGTGCACCCACTCCTAGTGCTAGGAATAAGCTGCGATACCATGGAATCAGATTGCTGTTTGTAATGGCAAAACTGCTGCTGAGAAACACAATCTTTGTTTCCTAGTGAATGGTAAAGAAACAATAATGCATGGGGCTTGCAGGACTGAGTTTATCCTTCTTTGTAGCAGCGCTTTGTTCCTCTGCAGACTGTTTTGGCTGTGCCATCACAGACTGGAGACCCCATGTGCTGCATGCATGGCTGACTTACCCTTCTTAAGAGACTCAGACACCAAACATCCTCCATATTAAATAATAACCACAAGAGTTGATGCTAATATAGAGTTATGTCCAAGAATTTAATAACTTTCACCCTTGACAATCTGGTAGAGTTTCAGCAATTATCAGCTTCCTGTTGCGAAGATGCTCCTCGAGGACTATGGAGTAAAATAAATCCAGAGCTTGTTAAATTATGTATTACAGATCAGGCATTGATCTTAAAATGTAAATAACTTTCAGAAGGTAGATTAACTTCAGTCTTGTTTAATTCTTGATACATCCATCAGAAAGACTAGTCTGTGCAACCACATGTGGAAGTATATCTTCCCATGTAGAAACTGCACAGGAATATCAGATGAAAAAAAGTGTTGTTGTTTTTTTTTTCCCTTTTTTATTTTTCTTTCAGATAGTTCATAGGGAGAGGGCAAAGTTGTTCAGAATCAGCTGTGCTGTGCTGCCTTAGTTACAGAGCAAGTCTCAAATGTCTGCAAAACTAGCACATTATGAAAAACAGACAGAAAAATCAGACCAACTTCCAGACCCCAGGTTTGCTGTTAGATTAATTCTCTCTTGACTTGTATACTTGACACTTTCCTTATGACTGCCCTGGTACTGAGGATGGCTCTACAACTCCAGATGTCTGAATTTTGTGCTGCTCGTGGAATCCTGTTTCCAAGAACAAACCTGCTTAAAAACCTCATGAGCAGTTGCACAGAGACACAGTGAGATGTCAGAAGAGAGTACAGAAATTTATTTTTATTTTGGTGCTCAATTTCCTTTGCCATCACCCCCGGTAAGAATGTGACTGACTGGTCTGCATGGGGTGCTGCCACGGTCTGAACCTTGCTTTCCTGGGGTCCACATCAGAGCCAGGAGAGGTCACCAGCAAAGGTGGGCTGTGTGCCCTCCCTGGGGCAGCCGTGTGTGAACCTGTGGGGCTGGTTTAGGCATATTTAAGGTGAGAAAAAAGAACCCCAGAGGGAAAAAAAAAGTAAGTAGATCTTTATGTGTGTTTTCTTTTAGGAGCAAACACCTGTCTGGGGTAACACTTCATTGCAGGCATTCATGAGAAGCAGGAAAGCTGCCCTATTTACTTCGACTTCATTAGTGGCAGACCAGCTTCTCAAATGAGCACAAAGTTTCTTTTTTTTGCCAGCTCCAAACAGATAAAATTACTACTTGGTAAATTCCACATAACCTTTAAGGCTTTCAATCACAGCAGTAAATGCTACTGTGCCCCAGCTCCTGCCTTTACTAAATTGTATTATAAGCACCTTAATTACAGTGCAGGCTGCCTGATGGGCCACGGAAAAGGTCGTCCTCCAAACATGATAACAAGGGTGGAGCGATACTGGTCGGTTTTTCGTCTGTTGAGAAAGAAAGAGCTTTGAAGAGAAGAAGATTAATAGTAAACAATGTTAATCTAAATATATCTCAGACACAAAATATCACATTCCTTCAGGCTTGCCTTCTCGGGGGGTGCTGGCATTAACCATTTTGCTGGGGGAACAGCTAGAAGGAGACACGCTCCTCCTATTCAGGGCAGAGCTGGAGATGAGGCACAGGTTTGTTGTCATTTTGCTGTTGAGGCTGTACAGTGAGGTCTCTCACTTGCTCTGATTTTAGCTGTTGGGTTCAGGCTTCCAGGCTGAGCTGTAGTTCAAGGGCAGAGAAGTGAACAGAAATATTCGCAGTGGCTTCACGGTGGTTTGAGCGAATTCTTCACGCCTCTGCAGAAGAGAAGAATCAGACTGGGGGCTTACAGCTGGGTTAGTCCCCCATTGCAGCCCGTGTCTGTCTCCTTGCTTATTTAATTATTCTTATAGGTCAGATCAAATAGAAATTGGAGGCAGCTCATTTTTAAAGTCTCTGCCGCAGTCGGTATAGCAAAGCATCTGGCAGGACGATTTCATTTCTGACTCCCACTGCTAATGGCACGGCTTTGGGCCTTTGAGTAGGCAGGCTATCCTTATCACCTTGGCAGGCTTCCAGCTCCAAATAATAATCCATTAACGTCTGCCCCGCTGGCATTCTTGCCAAATACAAGGGATATCTTTTAAATAAACATTGGCAGTTCCCAGTCAGAGGAAAGAGAAAGGGAGTAGAGGAAAAACAATCCTTGACATTTCAGTGACTTTGCAGGGCTAGCTGACACCTGGTACCACCCTTATCTGCGGGTGTTTATGTGGAGCTGCAAAACACAGCTTCTCCTGTTGGCTCCTTTGCTGTCTTTAAATAGAACTGGAAAGACTTATAATGATAGGAGTAACTTTCTTGGACAGGCACTCTTTTCTGTACCTTTTTATTTTTATTTTTTTCCAGGCTGGGGAGACCCCTGTGTTAATATTAACATCTCTGCTCCTGTTTTCCTCTGAAGTTAGCAAGCATAGTGGAGCAGGCTTGCGTGCCTCGTTCTTCCCCAAAAATACTTTTTCCCATAGTTTTCTTTCCTAACGGGTTAGATACCATGCAGCTTTACTTCCATGGGGGCATTTTCCCACACGACTTCTTATCTCTGCAACCACCAAACCGAACAGCCACATCGATCTGCCAGGAATCAGAGCAACTGGGGCTCACCCCATTCGTGGCGTTTCTTGTGAAGCGTTTTTGCTGTTTGTTTCAACCATTTCACTTTCTCTGCAGCTGAACTCTCAATGACAGCTTGAGGTTTATTTTTCCAGCTGTTATATTTTGCTTAATAGCAATAAAATTACTTGTTTGGATATTGCACAGTATCAATAAATGAGCTGTCTAGATTTTATTTTTGCAGTCCAGTTAAGATCTGGGGTAGGATTCCTTCTTCCAGAATGTGACTGGGAGACAGTAAAATATTTATTGTTCAAAGAATAACATAGGGTCAAACCTAGACCCAAAATTTGCTACCCAAGTCTGGAACTGGATTTCATTTCTGCTTGCTTTGCCTTGATTCACTGGTTGTGCTGATGCTACTTTAGTGTATATCGGCCATAGCTATGGGCACACACACACACAAAAATCTTTTGCTCATTCTTTATATCAAGTTAATTGATTGGACAGTAGTTTGAAGGATTTGAAGTCTTGACTATAAGAATAATTTGGTATTTAATTCTCTCCTGCTAATGACTTGGGACTTGATTTGCAACTACTCCCATGCCAAACTCTTCAAATTTTAATTTTTTAATTTTATTTGCAGCATTATATTTTGCTTGCGACTTTCTATCTGAGTGTTTGAGGCTATTCTTATACTTTCCCCAATTTCAAAATAAATACTATCCCTTCCCATGATTAAACTTCCTATCAGGTTAGCATTATTGCTGAATTTTCTGAGGCTCAGCTAAAAATGTCACCTAACCCCCTTACTTGTGCATGGGATGGGGCAGGGGGAGACACCCTAGCTGCAGAAGGGATTGGAGATAAATTGACAAAGTGCAGAATGTGCTTTTGCATGGGTCCTCATCTGGGGGCATTATGCTTTGATGTCTCAATACTTCCCTTTCTGAAGCATGGTGATATTTGAATACGTGAATGTGTTTTCAATGAAAATAACTTTATCACCAGTACTGGGAGCTTGAGTGTTTCCTAGTTAGAATGGAACCAATCTGAATCTCCCAAACCCAATCTTCGCTGTATTTTTAGTTCAGTGCATCGCTCCGCCCCTGCCCAGACTGTATATGGTAAACCTTCTGCTGTTTCCTGCTCAGTTATTTAATGCTGGAGCCAGGCTAGTTTCAGTTCCTGAAGCAGAACCAAGCAAAGCAAATGTGGTTAGAATGGAGTTAACTGGAAACATTCCCAAAAGATAGCAGATCTACTCCCAAGCACGTACTGATCCACCTACAGTGGAAATGAAACATCACTACCTCTTCACTTGCTGTAGATTGTGGCCTGACACTTACAGACCTTCCTTAATAGTCTGTACTTAAAAAGAATTATGAAGAATTACTCAGTTTGTATGCTGTAGGCTTTTTCAGAATCGAACTATAATTGAAAATACTGTTCTTTGCAGTGAAAATTATCCCCTTTAGTTGTTGAAATACTGCTGATGAAGTGTAAAAGGGACAAGAAGAGAAGTGTATAATACTGGGAGACTGCTTAAAATGGGCAAATGCATATTAAATAAGTATAGGTCCCTACAGTGGATTAAGGTGACACATCTATTGCTTTTCTTTCTTCGTTTTATTAGACGCTCCAAACCCTCACTGCTGGAACATGTAATGTCTCTAATTTTGCTGGCAAGGAAGATTCTTAAATACAAGTGTGCTCAGGTAGGGAGAAAAGAGACAGCTGCAGTTGCTGTGTGGGCTAATAAAACACTTTGGCAGGCGTATTTACTAGGGAGGAGCACTCTGTGGTAGCATCCATCCGAGTCCAAATCTGGAGCTGTGAATTGACTTCACGGTAGTCTATCAGAGTCCTCTCTTCCTGGGGAAGCAATATTGTTAGCCCCACCATAAAGCATGAGGGGCAGAGAGAATTATGCAGCATGGTTTGCTAAAGAAACATCTGAACTTCTCTTCCAGTAACTTGCCAACCTGTTCTTCAGTTTCAATCAAATTAGAAGGGCAGAGGTATTGAAAATAAAGTCCTCTGTGTTGTGTGAAAATAAGAAGTCAAATACAGTGCGGTGGCCCAATTTGTGTCTCCTACTTGTGCCTTCCTCTCTCCACAGGGGATGATTGCAGTAGACGTGAAACACTTCTTAGACACTGGGGAATCCATGCAGGAATTAAGTCTCGAGGAACAAGATCAATAACAAATCTGGCTTCTGTAGCTCTTCTACTCACAGAGTTAATTGTTTAAATAAAGAATTTAGTAACAGAGACACTTCTCTTCAGGCCTGTCTCGTTTAGAGGCTTAAGTATTTTCTAACCCAGATCTCAAGAACAACAGTGTGTAACTGTGCTGGAACAAGTGCTATTTTTAAGTTTCCTGTGGTTTGAGAAATTGTCAGATTTCTCTGTCTGGAGGATCGAGGGATCCAGAAAACCAGTTCTGAGTTTCTGGTGTAAACACAGAGTGAATACAAAAACGAACAGGCACTGATTTTCTGGATTGCGGTAGATGAAAGAAGATCACAGATCTCACCTCTGCTAATGTTAATCCAGAGCAGCTCCAGCAACTTCAGGCTTTCGTTAAATATTATTCAGTTCAGGAAAAACCCTCTACTACTACAAAACAAGTTTTTCCACTCTTACGGGTCGTGACCGTATACGGAAGCAACCCACGCCGATAACCTGTTGCACAACTGATACCGAGGAAGGCTTCAAAGAGCACGGCTCTGCACCTGCTGACCCCTGGCCTGTCTGGCAGGCCTGGCCAGGCGCTGAGCGACACGAGCTGCCACCTCCTCTGCCACCAGCTGCGTGTGCACCAGAGATGCCTTTCCTGGTGCGTTCAGAGACAGTCCACGTGCAGAGATCTGTGTAGTCTTGTAAATGTCCCGTTGTACATGGGAAGACACTGTCCGTCTGCCAGCAGATCCGTGATGCCGTGGCCTAGCTGCCATTTTGTGGTTCTCCACTCCTGGGTTTGACGTGCTCCCGATGACACAGCCTTTCTTGTTTCACAGCTGGCAGTGCCTATGAGCATGTCTCATGTATTCACAAACTCCATAAATATCAATAGTTATGATTTAATATAATAGCAACTCAGTGCCAGTACTTCTATATTGGCACAGGGGGAAAAGAGAGTGCACAAGAGGTAAGAGTTTTGTTCTTATGCTGACTGAAACATGGCAGTAGCAGAAACGATGACGCTTACAGTAAAGTCACAGTCTCCTGAAGAATACAATTCCATCATTGCCTGGAAATTTAGCACTTATGCAGGGATGTATTTCACCCTTGAGTAACATTACAGCATCTCAGTGAGTGAGTATGACTTTATACATCCAGGAGATCGTGAGGGCTTCCACCTTGACCAGAAGACTTCTTTCCAACAACGCTACTTGTGTAGGCAATCCCAAGCTAACAAACCCCTTGGGACTAGACTTACTTTCTGTACTACACGCCACCCTGTGACCTCTGCCTCTGTGGGTGGAGGTGCTGTGGTGGTGCTGCGATGGGAGGCTATTGCTCACCCTTCCACAGACAAGGAAAAGCACTGCATTCTTCCTTACAGTCTAGTGCCTGTTACTGGAGGCATAGACAAAACTCCAAGGGATTTTTTTGTCTTTGGTTGATGTTCTGCTGTAGATGCCTGAGTCAGGGTTACTTAGATTCTCCAGTTTTGGAAGGGTTTTTAGGTAGAAGGATCAGGGAGGTGAGGTCAGTGCTTTCCCTTCCCTCAGTGGGAATTGGGACAAGGTCCCTCTGACAGCGTTTGTGTCCCTTTTGTTCTCCCAGAGTGCATTTCCTCTCTGTTTCCTCATCCAAATGGGCTTTGAGGCACTGACACCTTTCCCACATCCTATGAGTCTGGCTAAAGTCTTTTTCAAGACCTTCAGTAGTGAAGAACAGGAGCAGTCTCTTCTGTTTTTTATGAATTTGTAGAAATCCAGAAGCCTTTCCTGGGTGACAAAATAAACTGGGAGCGTGGTTCTGCCCATCTGGGCAAAAAACAGCATACATACAATGCTCTTGTATTGAGGAACACCACATTTTGTGCCATACGATGTACTGATCCTAGAGACAGACTTTAAAAATATGATACGGGAATGGCACACAAATAAGCAGTTGCATGGCTTATAAAATTCTGGTGTGGCTTTACGGTGAAAAATGACACATCTGGCATCTAGCACAGGGAGGTTTTTCATTTTATTTTCCTACCCCAAAGTGCTTTCTTCAGGGAAAAAAAGTAAAAGTCAAATTGCCCTAAATAATACGCTTTTAGTATTAACAGTATATGGCCATCTATGAAAGTGGAGAGAATATCACATATACAATCAGCAAATACTGTTGTTGGCCAAAACAAAACTGGAAAGTTTTAAGAACAACCACCGTATAATGTCAGATTACCACAGTGTCTGTTTTTGGGAGCCTCACTCTCTTCTTTGAGAGTTATTATGCCAACATAGGGAAAACTAAATGGAAACCAAGAAAGGTATCATTTTCCTTTCCCCCTCCTCCTTTCTTTTCCTGTTGGGAGTGTTTCTGTTTGTCTGGATAAAACTTACCCATTCCAGTCCCTAACTACTATTTAGGATTACATGCCAGCTTGAGAAGCTGTTATGCAGGTTGCCCTTAAATAGCTCAAGTTTGAGGGCAGAGCACCTGCTGCTTGATGGGGAGACAATAAAATTCAGGGCAAAGGCTTCCCAAACACAAAGGATTGCTTGTGGAAAAAAGACCTTGTTGATCTTGGATGAAGTTATAACCACTGTTTGATGACTTTAGCGAGGCATTGTGTGGTGTGCTAAGTCTGTGCATGTGTTTCTGTGTGTGAAAAAACACCTGAGCTAAACAGAAGAGAGCAGAATGAAGCCGAACCTCCTCCTAACGGTCTTTCTTCAGGTGCATTTTATGGAGCATTTTTGAAGGGGCTTCTTGTATGAACCTGTTGGAAACTCTTTCCAAAAGCTGTCGGAGCCTGTGGGCCACCTTCCCCCTCTGAGTTTGCATCTGGTAGCTCACGGCTTCCAGTTCAGCCGCTGGTCCCTCCATCAAGTGCTCCAGACCCTGCAAGACTCCTTTGCCTTGTCAGGAGATGCAGGAGCTTGAAAAAAGGAGTTTTTACAGAAAAGTGTTCTCCGCTCACCCCAGTCCCTCTTCATTCACCTGTTACCACGCACCGCTGCGCCTTTAACTTTGCTCCGTGCCTCCCGTCTGCTGGCCTCTGGAGGTATTTATCCCTTCCCTTGGAGTCAGCTTTGTGTTCTGACTCATTCAGTATTGTGTTTGTGGTTTATTTTATGAGGCAAAGCAAATGGGGTAACCTTGTGAAGATCAAAACAGGGTATTTTAAATGACACGCAGTTGCAGTATTAATTTTCAAATACATTTAGCAATAATATTGGCATTCACTCATCCTTTACAGGAGCGTGCTTGTTTTGCAAGGAGAACAGCAAAAACTTTTATAAGTTAACATGGTTAATCTATGAAGTAACCTGTTCATTTTCAGAAATTTAGTTTAAAGGGGGCAGCTCTAAACTGCCAGGATTTATTAAGCTGTTCCCTGGAAGGCATCAGTTTAATCCAGAGCCCACTGGAGTCTGTGAGCATTTTCTTGTTCTTTTGACTTGCTTTCCAGTGAAGGACTGAGTTCTGAAACATGGTGACATCTCTTGGTCATGCTGATTCATATACGGAGGATCTCCTCGCTCCTCAGGACCTCTCTTTTTGTTGTTCAGCTGTAGTCTGCTGGAATAATTTTGACTTGCTTAGCAGGAGTTGTTACTGCAAGGCTTGTCAAAATTTTCACACACTTTCAGAGCTAGACGATTTAGTGAACTGGGGCAAAATTTTTGAACAACATCGCCCAAAGTGTTTATGGTTAACAAAGACCTACTGTTCCGTTTTTGGCAAACAGCTGTGTTCTGAATACTTGTAGGATCTTTTCAAGAACCATGCAACCTTTCCCAGTAGCTCTCTCCGAGGCTGTTGCAGGCTGGTGCCTCTGCTTGGTGCAGAGGTGAGATTTGCCTCTGGACTGGTCTGCCTGCTCCATCCATGAGTGTGGGAGCTGGGTAGGAGCTCGTAGTCATTTCTTACCATCCAAGTTGCTTACTTTTTTTAGCATCTCAACCAGAAATGAATTATTTCTTGCCATTGTGCAAGGCAGCCCCTCTGAACTCTTGCCGAGTTTGGGATTTACCACCCCACCACACACACTCGCTGCCTTTTACCCCACTCCAAGCGCCAGAACAAACACAGCCCATGTGTTTGGACATCAGGCATCCAGGCTGAGGATGAGGGAAAGCCATGCAGCACACCGATCACATGCAGCAAGCGGATCTTTTGCTGCAGTTTTGGTTTAAAACTGGACGATTTGTGCAGGCTGGTTTCGGAGGCATTCGGTTTGGAGCAGGACAAGCAGAGCTGACAAACCGCATGATTGCCTGGCGTGCTACAATAAAGCAGAGAAAGGAGGAGCCTTTGGTGTCACTCAAGAGCTCGACTGTTTTTTTTCAGTAGGTATTTTTCCAGTTCACAGCGGGCCATTGACACTAGAAAGTGCAGCAGCAGCAGCAGCCTCAGTGGTGAAACTGCCGATGTTACAATCGGAGGGAGATAAAGTGAAGTGTTTGTTGGAGGGGCAGTACCAGGAAACGGCTGAGACATCACATGACGGAGGTTGTGCACGCCGTAGCAGGGGGACGTATTTACTTACAGGCTAGACTTCTGCCAGACTCGACCAAAGGCAGTTTTGGCTAGTTATTTGGATTACCTGACCCACTTGCAGTAGGAAGTCATTAGATAGATGGTAAATACCTACCCCACCCTTGGTAGGCAGACAGACTCTTTGCCAAAACAGTCTAGCTTAGCTTCACGTAAAATAAAATATTGTGCCTTTCTAGTTAAAACTGTCCTTTCAAAGACATCAGAAGCTGCTGCTGTTCCAGTAAGCTGCTCCACTTCTTGGCATTCGATCATTACGGAGAAAGCCTCTAGGATTTACCTCGTACCACCACCTGGGACACAAATCATACGTAAAAATAAGCCTGAAAGGCTTTTCTAAGGTGCAAATCACTCACTTCTCCCGCTGACGAGAAAAGCTCCTGGGCTCTCTGGCAGGCAGGGAAGTTGCCTGTGATGGGGGATACTGATAGGAGCCTTACACAACCGTTCATTTCAAGTGCTAAATAGAGACTCCGCGAGAGTTTTTGCTAGACTTTTTTATCTTTTGTAATGATAGCTGCAGCTAACTTAGCCCACATAACATGCATAGTGATTAATTATTGCTAATTAATTAATGGGTTTAAAATTTGAAGCATGGTTCCTGAGACATTATGTACAAGTTATCATTTTTAACAATCTATTTCTATTACAGTAATTCTTAACTCTGAATTCTCTTCCACATAAATAGATGAGATTGCACCAGAATCTGTGGCCCGCACCGATGCTGAGCAGTAGCATAATGCTGTGAATTCTCACCAAAATAAGATTCTGGTCTTGCTTACATCAGAATATCATTGGAGAAAATCCATGAAAAACCAGCAGACTTGTACTAATGTGGCAAGGAACAGAATCTGGTCCAAAATAATTCTGGTTGTATTTTTGGTGTGTATGAGTCTTCAGGTACCGATACTTCAGACACTGGGGTGGGCTGGAGCAGTGCATTCAGCAGAAATGGAAGTGAAATTTTTATTTCCTTCACAGGTCACTTCTCAGACGTCAGGGAGCCATTTCTCATTTTATGGAACTGGGGGACAATCTTGCTTGTCCTCTTCTGCCAAACCAGAGACTGTTTGCTGAAACAGACCTGATCTTTCTGTGTGCACGGGGCTCATGTATAGCTGCTGACTTCTCTGCACACCGCATGCTTGCTGGGTTGGACAGGCTTAAGAGAGAACAGAGCTAAGTTAAAAAGGATTTATGCTGCTATTCTCCAGGATCATTAGCCATGTATCTACAGTGTTAAGGACAATATGTCGCATTGGGCTCAGCAGAGGATTGTAATGCACTAAGGGAAAGATCCATAAAGAACACAGCCCCCCAGCTCTGAGGCTGGGATTCAGAAGCTTTAATTAGGATGCTACTTTGCCTGCACAGTGTGTTGGGAGAGTTCAGTGTCTAGTAATGGGATTCATAGGAACCAGTACTCTGAGCAGGGGGATTGAGTTAGCGAGCTGGAAAAATGCTGAAGAAAAGGGTAAATTGCTGCGCTTCAGTAGGTACCTAAGCCCTTTTCTTGGATCTGACCCTGAAGCTGAAGTTTTAGTAATATGTACCAGTCAGCCTGTGTTTACAATTCCACTGAGTTTCCTTAGGGAAATAAATCAAATTAAACTTTTTTTTTTCATCTGACCCTGTTATTAAAGTAGAAAGCTGAGCACCAAGCTGTACTGGAGGCCCGATGTTGTACTGGAGCAACACTTCCCTTGTTTCTATCCCATTTACGAATGCCCTTCATCAGCTAATCACTGTTTGGCACAGTATTAAATTTAATCACTGAGCTCCAAAACGTTGTAATGTGTCTACCTACTCCATGGTTCCATTTGGATGGAAATTTTCTATCTCGTTTAAAGACTATTAAAGCCCTGCTTTTCTTACGCAGAACAAAAGGGTGTTGTTTACTTTGTTTTTCATTATTTTTGTATTCAACAAAAGATGATTATTCTGTCTCCTCAGTGCAGAGATCCTTGTGAGCATGTAGACCTCCTCTACTTGCTCTTTTTTCCCTGGGTGACTACAAAATAGAGAGATTTCCTTCATGCTGAAGCTTAGGGTTGAAATGCAAAAAAAGCAAATCTTATTTATCTAAACCTTCAAGGTTTTCCTAATGAAGGTATTAATTAAAAAGATGCTGTGAGGCATAATTGAATCAGGAAACAATGTTGCAAGGCACACAGCAGTTACGATGAGAATAATGCACATTTATGATTAAGAATGAATCGTTCATGATATAAAAGCATTTGTTTTAGCCAAAACCTTTTGACCTTTTAAGATAGATGCAGCAAACCCACAAACATGTCATTGTTTGTTTGGCTCCCATTGTTGCCGTCACATCGTAAGATGGAGAATAGCATTTCTGCTCCCTCCGACGGGCGGCCTGTGGGCAGGAGAGCCGGGCCCTTGCTGCTTGGGAGCTGGCAGCCCATTCACAGCCGGCTGATTTTCTAAAGACCCACTTATTGAATGACGCAAGGTGCAAATTATGACTCACTCTGCATAGGTTAAGTTTGTAAAAATCAACCTATATTCATCTTCTTAGCACCTACACAGCTGCATAATGTATTTATTATCTCTGGGGTCCCTTTAACCCTTTCAGAGGCCTAAAAGCAATCTGCAACACAACCCAGACAACCCGATGATGCTGAGTGAATTTAATTTTTTCTCTTATATCAGCGGTGGACTGGTGAACAGGGCAGATTTTCTTCTCTCTGGCCTGGATTAGGTCACAGGATGGCCCAGCAGTCTGGTTTTGAACATTTCCTCCTGTTCTAACAGGCCTCGTAAAACACACGTTGTTTGCTGTTGGTGTTTGCTGATATGTGACACTGTGTTTTCCAGGTCTCAGCCAGAAGAACCAGGTACCCTTCGATCTCTGAGTCCTCTAATGATCTTGCAATGACACTGTAAGTAATCATTGTTTATTACAAACAGCTTTTTAAGCAGAAGTTTGGTGCCAGTCCAGCACATTTTATTAGCTGAAACATTTCCTTGTATTTCCCACTTGTATTGCAACCTACTTTTTATGGTAGATTTAAGAGTATGGGAGCCGTTTTGCTGGGCCTGAAAGGCCTTTAAAAGGACAGAACCACCTCTTCACCTTCCCCACCCACCTCCTTCCCCATCATCCCTCCTTTCAAAGGGAGAACATCAGGAAGTTTGGAGATTCAGATGTGGTTCCTAAACCTGTGTCAATAAGGAAAGTCTCCTACCCTGCTGGACATGGTGTGCAGCCGCTTGTTCCTGTATTTCAGCTCTCCTTCCTCTCAGGAAACCCAGACTTCAAGGGAAGGAAATCCCCAAATGACCCTTGTACATATCATTACAAAAATGGTGGATGCTTAAAAAAAAGGGTGTTTACCTTAAATGTATGGCTTCATTTCTCCACCTATATTCCCCTACTGCGCATGTTACAAATAATGGTGGCTATTACAGGAGAGCTATGTGGGATGCACGCTGGGAAAGGAAGCTTCTCTTTCTTTAACCCTTTGTCTGTAGTCCTAACTCAGGAATTTTCCTACCCTAGTAACATGGCTGGACTAGAGGAGAGACTACCTTCTCTTATTTCTGTGGGTAAATGAATACTGCAAAAAGCTTTTCTCCAATGTTGAATCAAACACTGAAATTAATTTACTTCCTCTCTGCTCATAAATACTACATGTCAGCTTTCTGCAAGCCACACTACGCTAACCTACTTGCAGAGAAGGTTAGGTAGGAAGGCTTCCTTTCCTACAGAAAGGAAGTAGAGAAATTGCATGTGAAATTATTTACAACAAATTAACGTGAAAAATGAACATTGGCCAGATCCTTGTCTGTGTCTTTACTCAGGGAACACGTATTATCCTGTGACATTCATGGCCAATCACTTCTAAACATAAAATGTATGTTGCAGAACACAAGTAGGGAGCAGATTGGAACTGAGTATAAAGATATATATGCTGTTTCTCAGCCCATAATAAAACTTATTGAATCCTGATGAATAATAGATGTATTTAAAGGAAATTATGATCTGCTCCTGTTTAATCCTCGAAAGAAAAAAGCAAATTTGCTCATGAATTCTCTGTAATGGTTTACTCTTTAAGACAAAACAATGGGCACTTGATATGAAACATGCTGGAATCAATCAAAAGACCCCCATTTTATGCCCCAAATTTGTAGGCTGCCCAGAAGTCTGTTATGGCAGCTGCCACCTTTACTAACCCGCCAGGGTTAAGACCAGGTTCCTCTCGGGCTATAGCAGTAACGGCTCTGAAGTCTGGCTGAAACAGCCTGATATTCCCGAGGGATCGGGCACAGAGGTGGAGCTGTAGCACGCATTCACCTGTGCGTTACATCAGTGAGTCTAGTATGTGCGGTTCCAGTTGTAGCTCTTGTAAATTAAACAGAGAAATAAGCTGCTCTTTCGCTTCTTGCCACTGCTGAAATATGATCCAGTATATGATCCAGAATATGATCTCAGGTAGATTCCAGCTGTGATCTCGCTCCTTGGTTATGAACATACATTTATGTTCTCAGGACATTATAGCTCCTTCTACACAGGCAGAAATTGTAAAAACAAAATGAACAACGTTCTCTGTGTACAGTAGAGTTATTTAAAGCGCCTGAGGGTTTGAACATAAGCAGACACTGTTCACATACAATATAAGCAAGACTTCTGGGTTTTGGTATTTAAAATGACAATTAAAAATACAGCAGGCATGTTTCAGCAACTTTATGGGATGCCATAAACATCCAGAAAAGGATTCCAGACAAAAGTAAAGATTCACAGAACAGATTCTTTTCTTCTTTTTGTTTCCTACCTTGGGAATTAGTGCGATGTGTTGTGACACACCACAAAACTAACGAAACCAAAGGAAAAAGCAGAAGGTGTTTTGCTCATTGGAGCTTATTGTAAGAGGGAAAATGCATCTTTGGGAGAGTCAAAGTTTATGACCTGTGGGGCTCTGTTCAGGTAAAGGTTTAGCTTCCTGCTCTTCTGAAAAGCTTGGGGAAAAAAAAGCCCCATACAAGTCTGGAAGGGGGAACACGCTTCCCATCTTCAACACAGAGATGGACACGATAGACTCAAAATCTCTTCCTGGCACAAGTTTGCATGCCATGACACTTCCTGAATTTTCTTACATATATTTGTCACGGGAACAATGCCACTGCACAGTCAGTCAGCTGTTCCCTCTGTAGCCTCCTGACAGTGTGCCTACAGGACTACAAACCTTTGGAGTCTATCGTGTACCTTTAAGCAATGTCGTGTTTGCACACATATAAGGCACCTCCTGTTGTGAATGCTTTATAGGCATTAAGCTATGGTGAGAAGAAGAACCTGAATCTCAGGTTAAGGATTTAATTACAAGGCTCTTCTTCCTCAATAATTTTTTTCCTGCCTCTCGTAAACCTTTGACAGAAATGGTAGGGAGCTGAAGGTGGGTTCCTTGGCTTTGGTTTGGTTTTCCTTGATTTTGGTTCTTTGTACTTGAGTGCTCTTTTGGAAAAATGCTTTGAAATGTTGTTATGACTCTGAGTGAACTTTCCTCTAGGATGGTCAGCGCTTTCCTAGCCTTAGGAAGGGAGACAGATTGCAAGTCAGCAATGCCTTTTGTCCTGTGCATGCACTGAAACCACGTAGCCATCAACTGAACCAACTCATGATGCTCAGCCAAAAGAAATTCCTCCCCAGCTTCCCTGGGTTTTGCTCAGTCCCCCCTTGCCACAAGAATCAATCGTGTGGCTCCTCTGAAAAAAAAAGAGGATTTTTTTTCTGAAAAACAGTACGTCGGATAGAGCTTTTTGTGTGTTCACAAGGAATTTACCTTCTTCATACACGCAGGGGCCAAGGAACAGTTTGTCTCTTCTTTCTTGTCACTGAGCATCCAGCACTGGGATTGTTTTTCAGGAGTTGGGGCTAAATGTGAATTGCGTTCCTGACAGCCCAGAGGTAAGCAACACCCACATTAGTGAGCCAGAGCCCCAGTCAGGGCAGGAAGAAGTAAGGAAACTGCCCGCTCTCTGCACACAAATCAATCTGCAGTGGCTGGTAAAGAGGCATCTTCCAGAAAAGAGGGAGATACAGGGTATCTTAGGGTTACATTTGTATCCTATGGCTGTGCGTTTGCTTTGTTTTAGTTTTCCTTTCTCCTCCCCCTTAACCTCAATTCAGGACTGCGTACGTAGGAGCTGTTTTCTCCCCGTTGCCTGTATTTATTTCCTTGAGCTAGGCGACAATTTCACAATCTGAAGAATTCAGAGGCAATCCCATTTTCCATCTCCACCTTGCTAGTTGTAACCTCCAGTTCCTGCCCATGCCCCAGTTGCAATGCCATGCTGTGAACCAAAGTTCAAAGGTCTTTTTTTTTTTTTTCCAGCCAGTTTATTTTTCACCTTGCATTCCTTCCCTTCCCCTTGGTTTCCTTCTCAATTAGCCCCAACAGCAGTTTTGCTCCAGCAGGGGCATCAGGCACATCCCCCAGGGTTTCTCCTGGAAACACAACCTTGGGCTGGTTCTCACCCCTCACACAGGTGCTCAGCACAGAGTTAAGTTCACGTCCATTTAAGAGCTATCTCAGGGGCTTAAGTGGCCGTGAAATAGGGTATAATTTTAACACATCCTCTGTGTAGCATAAATTTGATGTTGATTGTAGTGAAACTGCTATGGTGGATAGTCTTTCTAGCTATGAGTGATCTTATGTGCTTACTCGTTTTCAATAGCAGCTATGTGACTTTTTCATTTCTACAATCAACCTGAAACTTTCTTGATAAAGTAGGGTTCATAATTGCTGCTGACACAAAAATCATGATGGGAAAAGGAGTTGCAGCATGTCTCCAGAATGCTGTCTTGAACCCCTATACCTTGCTTACCATTGCAGATACCTTTTTCTGTGATGGAGAAGTGGAACCGACCTGAATGTGGGGCAGATTTGAATAAACCCTTTCACCTGTCCAGCAGTGCAGAATTGTTCTTTGCCTTTTATTTGCTCTTGCTGTGCTCAGGCTAATCACAACCAACAAAACTTCAGCTGTTTGGGCAAGCGTATCACAAGCCAGTGCACCTCAGGCTTAGGAAATTTATCTTACTTTTCAAGATAATTCCTCAAACTCCTTGACATTTACTCCCATGGGTATTTGTAGACTGTTATGTCTGCCCTTACTTGTTGTTTAACCTAGCAATAAGCATTTAGCTCTGTCCTCATAAATCATTTCCCTTCAGCTCCCTGGCTAGAATTACTGTGTGTGCTCCTAACTATGAAAAACCCAGGCTAAGCCCACCGTTTAAATGACTGCTCCCCGCTGGGCTTTATTGGTGGCACAAAATCGATGTTCAAGCCATGATTTCATTCCTGGCTCACTGAACGATCCTTTGCTGATTACACTGACCGAAGGATCCATATCCGCAGTTCACCAGATTTCTTTCCTGTGTCCTCCTGCATACTCTTAAGACTTGCTCCACCTCTTCTTCCAACTTTAAAACCACCAGTTTAGGGTCCCTGCCTCCCTTTCCCCAAGAGAACATCTTCTGGGAGTCCCTGCAGCCTCTGCTCCCACTTTCTTTGTGCCTCACTCTTCGCTGGAGGACTTCTTGGCAGCCAGAAGTTGGCTCCTGGGGGGTAGGCAGAAGGTGGGCTCCCACAGCACATCTCATGGGATCAGTGTCTGGTGGGTGCAGCTCCCTGCAGCAGGGTAAGCAAGAGTGACAGGCTGGATTCAGACCTCCTCAGCCAAGATCCGTGGCAGGAGCTGAGACCTGGGCCATGTGTCTCCCAGCCTACTGGGAGAACATGGGAAATCCTTGCACTCTTGTCCCCCTTATCCCTGCATGTCGGCGCTGGGACACTTTCTGTGCCCCTCCTTGGGGACCTCTCTGCATTTTGGGAGAGACTTCTTTGGACTGCGTGCATGTGAGCCTCAGGAGCTTGGTGGTGAGGCCAGAACGTGCTGTTGGTTAAGGAGTCTTTGAAGGTATCTGGATCTTAAAATAATTGCTACAAAACATCACCTGGATCAGGAATAATTCAGGAGAACCCTGAAAAATGCAGGAAATTTTCCTCGTGTGCAGATTTGCCAATAGCTGCCTAAACTATTCCTTTTACAAACTTCCTTTTACTTTTTTTTTTGTTGTTAAATTTTGGTAGTGGTCACAACCACAGATATGAGAAAACCCAGAGAGATCTCTCATCTAGCATACAACATCATCCCATTAGTATAAGGTATCCTACCACCATGTGTGAAGTAGAGTGTTTTCTTTCTGGCAGGTAAAAGTTTGGAAATTGCAAAATTATCTTGCAGGCAAGAGACGGAATGTGACAGAAGACATTTCCCTTCCTAAAACTCAACAAATTTAGATAAGCCTCAAGCCCACTCTCTCTTTCTATCCTACTTGCACATTCATTTTAACTTCCCCACTCTCACCACATTTGTTGCTGTGTTAAATGTGGCTGATTACTGCAGGGCGTTTTCTTTCAGGACCCTTTTGTCTCCCACGTGGAAGAGTCGTCCATTTGACTCGTAGCAGAAGAAGAGTTTGGTTCTAAGTTTGGGATGACTTGTCCAAAAGCTACTTCTGTTTCACCCCTGAGCTACAGACCTACTCTTTAAAACTCTGAACATTTATTTTGATTTTTATGAAGGCAGAATTGTCTTCAGACATGAGCAAGAGTCCTATGTAAGCATTAATTAAGTTAAATTGTGTCTGGAGAGTTTAGTCTTGTTTAATGGCTTTGTTCAGTTATTCTACCTGTTCATTATCTTTACATAAACATTAAAATCATACAATCATTACATTTTCTCCTCTAAAATAAAGGAGATTCTTATAACAAACTTAACTCTGCATGTTTTCTTTGTTTCCGTGTGAGTACACACATGCACTTTTTTATTTTATTGAATAACTCCTTTAGCCATGTTTTTCCCCTCTCTTTGCATCTCTTCAGACATGGGGCAAGCACAGAAGAAGAATTCCATGTGTAACCAAAAAAAAAGAAAAATTGGGTTCCCCCTCAGATCTTCATAATCATGGGAGTGTTGTATGCCTGTTGAAGCTGTTGCAGAAAAAGCTACTGATGTTCAGCAAATTGTATTAGAGTTTTCAAAACCATGGCATCATTTTCTGAAATGTGATTTTCTAGGAGCCAAAATGAGAAAGAAGAAGAAATGCAATAATACACTTGGGAGTGAGAGTCTTTCATTTTGGCCTTAGTAGTTTAATAAAACTTTTAGCTATGTAAACACTTGTTCACCAGGAGAGGTTAGTCATTGTCATGCTTTCTTATACTCTGATACCTGGTTTCATATTCTTTTTCTGGGCATTTCTCACCAAGCCCATGAAGTCTGACCTCTTACTCGCTTCTCATATTCATTTATTATATATCAATTATGCTGTAATGATGACCTTTATAGAAACTCTTCAAGGTACATCCATTAACTATTGGGGCAGCCCTGGCACGTGCTGCACATTCATCAGACTAAATCAGAAACAGAGCTGAAATCCTTTCCAAAAGCGAGGTTGAACATTTAAAATGAACCAGAGGAGATCTCATCGGAAACATCCTTGTTATCACTGTCCTTTGTTATATAAAAATCATACAGACTGAAATAGGCTGCCTGATAGAAACAGATTCTGCACTAGAATCACCTGAATGAATATGGAATCCGTGCAGTGTAACAATAGACCAGGATTCGCAAAAGTATGCTGTAATCCCTCTGACCTCCTCAATGAGGTGTGAGCATATTATAGGAAGAGATGTTGTGGGACCAAGCTAATAAACTTTTATTACCTTTGTATTGGCTTTGTGAACCTGTTCCAGCTTTCTGTGCCGTGAAAACAAGGGAATCCCTGGTTTAATGTTGATCGCATGAATTGCTAAATGGCCTCATGCCCACTGACTCAGGGAAGCATATATAAACTGGGTAAGCAACAGCTAATTACCTCCCGTAAAACATCTCTCCTCTTGAATCTGCTTCTGGATGAGCCATTTTGTTCCAGAACTGAATGAATGTCTCTTGACTTACATTTAATCCAGCCTCTGCTGAAGGTAGTAAGAGTTAATAATCTGATTTTCCCGGGAAAGGATTTGGACTCTGACTTCAGCAAGTTAGTTTCTCAGAGCAGACCGGTATGTGGTGTGCTGCCTAATGGCACAGCCAGAGCAGGAATTCTGCTGAAGCCACGGGCTGATGGTAATTCTCTCGATCCCACTCAGGAGAAGACATTTGGCAGACAGAGCAGAGTGGGCTGATCCATCCCTTCTAACAAGCAGAAGCACAACATTTCTGTGGTTCGCCCTGCAAACACCTTCCCCTTCAGAGGCTGTGCGTTCAGAGCACCAATGGTTGAGGGAAGTGTAGGAAGGTTTCTGTCTACTTCCCAAACCGTTTCTAAGAAGAAAAAAAATAGAATTCAGCTGACTTGAACATAAAATAGAATTCATTTAAAATGCTGTGACATTTTTAAAAGTGAGGATTCATTTAGAAAACTTCCATTTTTTAACCATGTTTATACTGGGAGCTGTGGACACAAAATTATCACTACTTCTTACCTGTAGCTGAAAAAGGAGCTATGTACCTCTGAACGTCAAACATGGCTTTAATCTGCTTCGCAGCTTATTTGTTTTGGTTTTCTCTGTTTCATTTCCCTTTGCTGTGTTAAGCTCTGACCCTGAAAGGTGAGGAAGTGAAGGAAATGGAAGAGTGAAATTTGGGGAGTCTGACACTAAAAAACCAAGAGAACCACAAGGCAGTCTGTCTGGTTGTGAGACTGAAATGTAAGTGGACTCCTCAAATTAATTACTTTGGAACCCACTTACTTGGGTATATGGACTCCCTTAAGCATAAGTCTTACATTATGTCACTGAGATGGCATCTGGGCTTGATTTATGTTGGCACAAAAGTAGCTATAAACTGCACGTGTGCCCATAGTAGCCCCTTTTCAAACAGAATCTGTTTATAGAAACAGGAAGCATGGCTGCAGCAGGACTACACCGAGCCTCTGCTGTGTCAATAGCATCACAACTACAGGTATCCAGGATCTGCACCGTGCATTCATTTTCCACGTATTTACGCTCAGCCAGTAACTTGGAACACCATTACCAGAGATTAACGGTGGGTTGATGGAGCAAAAATGACTTATTAGGTGAAATGTACTCTGCCGAAGATGTGTATCTGAACAAGAGCTCCCTTAATCTTTCTCTTTCATACTCTATCTAATCTGTGGCTAGTATTTCATGGTGATAATCTCTCTCGTTTTTTTCTCCCTTGGAGAATGAGGCCACACTATATTAATTATATCTGATTCTGTAGTCACGCAATTTATCTTTTAAAAGGTATGCTCCTTCCTGTCTGAATAAATATGAAGCCTTCAGGACATGTTCAGGGAAGTTTGAACTCCTCACTGTTCCTAACAGTACATTTCAATTTCAAACAGTTCAATACATATAGGCAACATTCAAGATTTCTTTTAAGAGGTAGATAGACAGACGTAAATGAAGATCAAAAGCTGTAGGGCATTTTTGGTGACCAAGAAAACTGTATTTTTTGGTTCCTCAGATGCATTGATTTGCATATTCAGTCTTCAAATTGTGTGAGTTGTGAGGTGCTATAAGCAGGCACAAATAACTCTGTGATACTTCATCCACTTGGATCTCTCTGCCTGAAGTGAAATAAGTTTTTTATGCTTCAGGAATGCAGCACCCCTGAACATCCTGGTGACACTGACCAAACCCTTCCTGGAGAGGGAGAGATGAAGGTGAAACCACAAGGGCCCTGTCTCTTCTGGCTTCACCTAAAAGCAGACTGAATGAACAGCACACTGTAGGAGTTCCCTTTCGTAACATCCCTTTCTTCAGTCTTTAAAGAAGTCTGTAACAGAGACAGTGTTGTTGTGCACCGAACAGTCTTCTCTAAGTTTCTAAGAAGACTTGATGATGCAGAAAGATATATATATTTCATACTGTATATATTTCCCTCTTTTTTTTTTTCCTTCAGTTGGGAGAATCCCTATGTTGGTATTTAAACAATCCAGATTTTTTTAGGGCACATCTCATCCTGGCAGTTGGAAGAAAAAAAGATTTTCGTGTTGTCTTGGAGAAACTGAGAGGAAATGCATGTGAATCTTAAAGCCCACCTTCTAATAAGAAACACAGTTAGTCGATGAAGATTACCTTGACATAGGAACTGGTACCAGAATCTTTTAATGAGAAATGTTCTACCTCATGCATTGAAAACCAGTAGTAACTGTGTTGTAGTTCTTGCTCAGTGGCTATAGGTAGTCTCAGAGACAACTTGAGTAGGCTGTAATAGGACTATTATATTACTCATTGAAGACTTCCACTCCCTTTTGAGATGGTGTGGGAATGTATTTCCCTCAGGGAGATGTATTTCCTACAGCACATTACTTAGGACTCCTTGCTTATTAACTGGTTGCAAGTCTGATAAATTTGTAAAAACATCTGTAGCCTACAGCATGAAAATCAGAGCCAAAGCACCTGCACGTAGTGTTTTGTTGCATGGATTTGTTCACGTCTGACCGCTGAAGATTGCCCTCGATGTCCTGATGTGGTCACTGTTGTTAGGATCATGGTGCTGAAGACAGTAGCTGCGATGCTCTGTTGGGTTGGGATACCTTTTTTATCCCTTTTGTTGGAAAACTGCTTGCAGGTAAATGCTTAGTCTGAATTATATAGAGCAGTGTCAACACAGACATGTGGCCTTCAGATGCAAAAAGATCTATTTTTCAGAAAATAAAACATTTCTTTCCAATAGGTAAGAAGCATGGTTTGCAGAGTTCTGCAACGTGTTCCAACTTCTGTCATTAGGACAATGTTTGAGAGAAATTTTTCCCTTCAAAGTCTCTTGAGGCCAGAGCTTGTATCTGTTGCTGCTCACTGGGCCTTTCTCACTGAGACCCACTGACTCCAAAGGACTTACGCCAGTGAAGTTTACTGGGATGAATGTGAGTTGCTGGCTCTAGCGTTCGATTTGTGGTGTCTGTAAGGAACGTGAAAGTTGGGAGGTCTCCAGAGGTGCATCTCAGAAGGCTGCTGGAAACCAAATGACTTATTTGTGTACCTTAAACTTTCATCTGAAATACAACTCATGGTGCATATTGTCCATATGTATTTGTGCAGTTGGGAGCATGGTTTTAACACTGAGCTTCATTAAAATCCACCCCAAATTCTCATACTTTACAATCTTTATGCATACCAACTTTAAATATTTTCTCTGTGCCCTTGAAATGAATTTACATGATAAATGTAGAGCGATCAGAACAGGATATGAAAAAGGAACCTCTGGAGCAAGCACAGGTAGGACACAGATATAACAGCCCTCAGAAGCACACGCTGTGCACTGACATTTCTCGGTAAGGGGACGGCATTTTGTTCCTTTTGCCCAATCCTAGTCAGGGATCACGGCCCAAGCAGATGTGTTGCAATAGGCAGAGGAAGCCATCAGTCGTGTCCCTTGATGGCTTCTCCTGAAGATTTGGGGTTATGCCAGTTGCTGCTCCAACCTCCAGCCTTTGACGGTGGTTCCAGCCCAGATCTGGAACACCCCGTTTCCTCCCAGCCGTGCTGTGTCCACGTTTTGGTATCTGTGAAGCAGAGACTGCGTGTGAACCGGGACCAGGGAGCAGCAGCTTCATACAACTGTACCTTGCCTCTATGTATAAGAATTACCCAGAGGAATAAAAACATTTCTACTCCTTTTGCATGTAAAGGGTAGGAGCTAAGGAGATTAGAAAGCTAAAGAATGAGATTTGTCAGCTGTGTTGGTCAGAGGGGTGTGCAGGTCACTCTGGAAGGCTGCCCCAGAGCCTCTCAGGCTACAGTTAGCTCCAGCCTCAGGTCCTGCGTAACCTCCTCCCTTTCCCCCTGCCCTCCCCCAGACCCTTCAATCTTCCTTATCTCGGATACCCCCCATCTGACCCCTTCATCCCTGGTTTCGGAGCATCTCCTCCAGAAGCTGGACAAATCAGCAGATCTGTCAGGAGATGCAGGAAGGCAACCAGAGGTTATCTGCGTGTGCAGGTTATCTCGGGGCTCGCTCTCAAGAAACAGTATCTGTGAGCAGTACAAGTTATCCCAGGCTGGAGGCAAGTAGAGCCTGGGCTGCTCAGATCATCCGGGCCAGCTGTCTTGTGGATACGGGTGAAAGACGAGAAGTCTGAAAATAGTGCTAGGGTCGTCCTGGAGCCAGAGAGAAGTGCCTGTGATTGAGAAACCTGGAAGGAAAGTTATTTTCTTCTCATGTATTTGGGGACTTTGAAATAGCTTCCTGGGCAAGGAAGGGCTTCCTGGAATTCTTCTCAGTGGTTTTATACCCAGAAGGGAATTATTTGGACACTGGTTTCAATATAAATGTGGGATTGGGCTTTGCAGCGAGACAGCCCTGTGACAACCCCCTCCAGAATATAATCAGTAAAGTTTTCCCTTGATGCAGACTCTGTCTGCTTCCAAGTTGGACTCCTGCTTGCTCACTCCTTGTCTGGCTTCAACAAAACTTCACAACATTTAGTCTAGCTTTTCCTTGCAGTGCTGAGTCACTCTCTGATTTGAGTGAGAACTGAAATGTTTGTTACTCTAAGTTTTGTGAGCCTCTGTCTGAAATCCAAGTGAAAAAGCCTGCAAAGTCAGTTTGCTCAAACAGAAGTTTTTAGAAGAATTGTTATGCCAAATGCTTCTGTGTATAACACTTGGAGAAATTTTGTTTTCTCTGTCACTTCTGGTCTCTTTAACTATACCATGGGAATCTGAACTGTGGCAAGATCAGTCACTTAAGAAGCATGACCAAAGTAAAACTGAGGTTTTATTGGTTTTAAATAGATTTTTCAATGTAAGAGATGACTTCAGAAAAGACAACACATCATTCTGTCTGCTAAGTTTTCTCCCTGTCCCGTAACAGACTGTAGGGTTTTTATGTCTGAGCTCTTTTTGGGTGTTGTATAATGCACTGTTTGGGGTGTGTAGCAAATGCTGGTCTTTAATAGCTCCTTAGAGGCTTGACATTTATCTCTTATGAGCTAGAGTAGTTCCTTATTTCTGTCGCAGCTCATCCTGGTCAGTCAGGAAGCACATAAAAGTGGTTGTAGATCTGTGCCCATTGAAATCACATTGCAGTGCAGATGGGGAGCGCAGCTTTCTCTGAGCAAAAGATGCTAATTTCAAGCAGGCACAGCTTCCATCCACTAAAACCCCAAAGGCACACACAGCCACAGGAGAGCTGACTCTGGGAGATGTGCTGGGGAGCTCTGAACGTCAGACATCAATCAGTGACTGGAAAAAAGCTCGGCAACATCAGTGCTAGCAGGGCTGTAGCTCTATGGGCAGAGCATAAAGCAGGGCTCTGGTGCATATGCAGTGACTGGTGGGGTATGTATGCACCACAAAGATTTTGCAGGGTATTGGGGATTGTGCAGATATAACCAAGGCCATAATTTTCAGGACCATACTCATGCACACAGAGGAAAATTTAGTTTGCAGAATTCTTTACTGGTGATGAAATGTGAGCCAGAAAGAACTGTTGGGTTTTCTGATGTCAGCGTGAGCTGGCAGAGTTGGCAATCAGAGAAATTATCCTTCAATTATAGCCTAAACGAGTTTAAAAGAAGTCACCGAGACATGGTTGGTATGGAGCCCCATATTGCTATTTCTCTATCTGCCTCTCAGAAAAAAAAAAAAGACATGCTTAAGAGTCCATAAGCTGCTCCCTCTCCTTCTCCCTCCTCAGCTGAAGAATTAGCCTCTTTGTCATACGTGACAGCTGTACAAGTAACAGGAACAAAACATGTAGGTGTTGGGAATAAAGTCATTAAACAACGTGCTATTTGTTAAGCACATCAAGTTCTGGACAAATTCATACTATAGCTTCTCTGTTTCATGTGCTCAGGTGATAAAGAATATTGAAGAATTTCCAGCAGTAAAAATTGAATTTCTTGCCTTGAATCAAACTGTGATTCAGAATGTGAATGTCACTGAGATACGGGCTACAGTGAGAATATATGACCACTGTTTCCATTTACCCTGTAATTAGAGGGGCTTTTTGTTGTTGATGCATGAGCTAAGATAACCTCTGCAGGACTAAGAGGAATAACAAGAATTAAAGTCCACTTTCATCAGAAAAGACAGTAGTTGATAAGCAATTAATTGAAAAATGTTACATTCAGTGGTTCTTCATTGAAAGGGCTGTATTATTGACATGGAAGTGTTTCATGGTAAGAATTGTGCTCCCCCAAACAATAAAATGGAATGGAAACAGCCTTTTTATTTTTTCAATTTTAGCATTTTTTCAATCTATGTAACCTTAATTATAAACTTTTTTTCTGAATTTTCTGTGATCTATGATATGATAATGACTTCATATCATTATATGTTATGATCAGTAAAGATAAATGATAAGATTAAATATTAGATGTTATATATTCATATATATAACATGGCTCCAGTTTGGCTATGGCAGTTGCCATCAATACCTATGTGCAGAAGGAGGCATCTAGCCTTTAGGCACCGTTCATACACCAGGGAAGTTTGGGAACTTCTGGTCTCAGGTTTGAAGGCACCCACTAACATTTTTTTCTGCGCACTCCCCCAGGTTTGAGTCTACCTACCTTCTCCGTAAAGGTTTTAAAATGCCATTACTCTGAGTGATTCATCGCCCACACAGGGAGGGAGGAATTCAAATCAGATGGGAAGCAAAGTACTCCCCACTGGGAAAAGGAGGAGATAGGGCTTCTGGCAATGGGACGAGTGGGGGAGGAAATGAAACCACTGCTGGGGAGAACGGGGTTCTGTGTAGGGGCATATACTGATTTGGTTAAATTGGGCCGGGATGTGAGAGCAACAGAATGGCACTGGGGAAAAGGAAAATGTATGCACATCAAACCCCATCCATAGGAAAAACAAACAAACAAACAGCAAAAAAAAAACAACCTGGGGGACAATGCAGTGATGGGAGAAGGAAGCCAGACGTTTTCCCTGAGGATACCCAGCTTGCCTGAGGTAACACTTGCCTTTCTGGTTCGTTCCAAACCTGATCCCTGTGTTACAGAGACGACGGCACCTCTGGCCATGGCCATGTGGGCTCCAGCAGCAGCATGGGCAGTGGGAACCCACCCCTGGTGGTACCTGGCCCACAGCTCCCCGCGTGCGATCTTTGGCTGCCCTGGCTGTGCAGCCAAGATGCTGAAAACAGGGGGTAGAAGAGATCTGCAACAGGAGAGGATCGAGGGAAAGGAGATCTGCTTGTGTAGTTAGCTGGAGGTTTTTATTGTTACAGATGAATGTATTTTTACCTGATACTTTGCCATATCCCTTTCGTGGTGAACTGAGCTGTTGCCTCCCATTGCTTGCATTTACTACAGCTCGGTTACAAGATAGAATTTCTGCTCGTTGTGCTATAGATTTGCTCCTGACCTGGTCATTGTCCTAGAGGCTTATTGGAGAGGGAGCGCCTGGAGCTGGCCACCAGTGCAGGTGTTACCATGACACAGTCCAAGGCTCTAGGGGGTAAAGTGGTCTATCTTTTATTTTCCCATATAAACATCACCACACTTGTCTCTGTCAAGTATCCACAAATCCGAGGTAGGCTTTTGTAAGATGTTTCTAAGATGCTTTAAAAAAAATCACTTAAAGCGCTCCCCGTTTGCCTTCTTGTTTACAAGTCCTGAGCATGCAGATAGGTTGCACTTTCAAGCTTCTTCATGCAGTCGGGGTTTGAGAAAAAAAATTTAGGCATAATTATATACCTCCAGGAGCTGGATCTCATTCAACTTCCAGTATAAATCACAACAGTTAGTAGGATTTCACACATTTGCCAAATGCCTCAGTTGCACTAGTTTCCATCTATTTATGTATTTACATGCTTATTTACTGCAAAGATGCCGCAGAAGTACCAGCTATTTTGTTTAGATAAAATCAAAACATGTCCATTCCTAAAAGCGAGAGAGGGAAATCGGATAGATTCTGATTGCTAAATTTAGACAGATTTGCCACCTTTTTATATACTTGAAGGAGAAGGTTCAGGTGCAAAATACCTGCTCTTCGTTATGCAGAAACTGGAAGCCAGCCAAAATGTTAGCCAGTCTGGGCAGTCTTCTGGGCTGAAAGTGTCTCCTTCTGTCTCAGTGGGAGCCCCAGCCAAGCTCTCCATGATACTTAGGCACCAAGGAGCTTTCCTCGTCTCTGGCTGCTCCTATTTCTTGGTCTCTCTCCTTTCGGAGAAGGTTCAGAATGCTTCTTGAGTATATTTTCTGTGTTTTGAGATAACACGTGGAAAGGAAACTTCTTGATTTTTTTTTTTGTCAGTTCTTGGGGAAGTCTTTTCTTTTTTCCCTTCTGAAATTCACATGACTGTCAGGAGTCGAGGAGCAAATAGGTAAGTAAGCACCAAAAACAAACGCAGCAGAGCAAGCCATCTGCTGTGCGGAGGAGGGCCGACTCCTACAGCTCTGATCTCAGCACGAACGCACGGCATCTGTGCGGGGCTGGGGCTGGCGGTGATGGGGATGTGCCGCACAATTAGCCAGATGAAGATCTGGCACTCACACACCTTGGGGGATGAGGTGCCTGGTGCCCAGGCAGCTTTCCACAGCAGCCGAGGGAGCAGAGGCAGAGGGGGAGAGGTCTGGGGGCACGCAGGGCTCTTGCAGGTTCCTTACTGGAAAGAGGTGTTCATGGACAAGCGGGGCTCTGTGCCATTGCTGTTTTAAGTGTTGTTGCGTCTGTTCCTTGGGATATAAGGAAGAGTCATAACAAAAATTCAGAAGTGGTTGCTCTGGGCTGAGCTTCAGCTTCCTTCCTCGACGAACCTAATGTGAACAGCGTTCCCTAATGGCCCAAGGGGAGGCCAGAAGTTCCTCGTTGTGGCTCTTGTGGGAGCTTCTTCAGGCTGTGTGGATGCCAGGGTGAATGGGTTCTTGGCCTTAGCTTCCTTGAAATTACAAGTCCTGGAGTCAGAACAGCCCCCGCACAGCGCCAGTCCGCGCTCTGCTCTGCCGCAGCACGGCCAGCCCTGAGGCGAACTCGCTCACTCCTCACGCGTCCATCGGGCAAAACGAGCCGGGCTTCTGACAAATACTGCTTCTGCTCTCTGTTTTGGGGTTGTATTCAGCTACTGCTGAGAGGAACTTTTTCTTTATGGGAGCGAATCTGCTGATTTATGGGGCTGGGATAAGGTGGGCTGTCAGCTGTGGTGGAGCCAGCAGTGGAACTGGGAGTGGACGTCAGGCTGCTAGGCAGTGACCCCCTGTTCCGTGCAAAGCCTTGGACCTGCTGTTATACTGCCACTTCTGAGTGGAAATAATGATGATATTGCCTAAGGATACTCCTGAAGACTTGAGTAGTTTGTATTCCAGCAGGCTTCAAAGACATAAATGTCTGTGCAGTTGCAAAGTGTTATTTTCTGCCACTTCTGAAAGATGCTCCAGGTTTCTGTGAGATTTATAACGCAAAGTAGAAAATTAGGCTATTTACTCTAGAATTCACTGGAAAATTAAGTTTCTATAGAAACTACCACTTCAGAGGTATTTACATTTCTCTACTGTGAAGCATCTTGAGAAAGCATTCCCATAAATAGAAGTTATTACATTTGTTATAATAAGATAATATTTACAAAAAAGCGTTTGTGTTCTAAGTATTATTGTTAGATTGCTATATAAATCCCAGATCCATTGAATATATTGTCATGTTTATAACAACTGAAAACTATCAGCAGAGAAGAGACTCAAGGCTCCCCATAGGAAAAAAGGCTGTGACGTGAAAGTAATGTGTGAAAATTCCTTCGTGCCCTCCCTGGTGATGAATCGGCACCAAAACAGGAGATTTAATCAAATATCTCCGTCAGAACGGATTCTTTAATAACTCATTTCTGAGTAAGGTAACTAGGAAAACGCTAACATTTTTAGCTTTAGATGGGGTGCTGGCTGCGTATGCAGTTAGAATGCACGTATTTGTTACTGGTACCTAGCTTTGCAGTCTCCTTCAGCTCCCCAATGCACCACGTAAGTGTAGTTTATGCACCTCATCAAATAGCTGTAGCATCTATTAGTGGTAACAGTAGAAATAGAACAAAGCAAATATAAACAGCGTTGGCTGTATTTGCAGTGGGGGATTGGGGAAAGTACGTTTGGAAAGGCTGCTGAGCAGTGCCCTGTGCACGTGTATCCCTGCTTCCATCCTGCTCCAACCCTTTCAAGGAACAGATTAAGCACTGCAAGAGCTTTAGAGCTTCCTTTCCAGTAAGTAGGCCCAGTGCAAGAAATGAGATTACAACCCACAGAAAACACCACCTGCCAGTGTCTGCAGGCTCAAGCTGAATTTTGTAGAGAATCTGGGTTGCCGCTGCTGTGTACAGTGGAAACAGGAGTGTGAAACTCCCTAGGGCAGAAGGTCTGGGTCCAGTGTCACGTCCTTACAGCTCACTCTGTTGCTCCTGCAGATTGCAGTGATTAGAGTATGAAAGAGGGAAATATGGTGCTGGATTAGGAGAAGGGACAACCCTACCCATGTCCTGAGGGGATCAGTCCTCATAGACACTAACGAAAAGAAGGTGAAAAGCTGTCTGGCAGTGAGCTGTTTCCAGATTTCTTGGTCTGGAGGTTGCATCCAACCTGTTGTGTTTATTAGATGTTGGATCTTACCCTCAAGTTGAGTCGAAGGAATTACAGCTGTGTTGGGAATAGGAAGGTGCCTTGTCCTGGGCATAGCCCAGCTTCCTCAGGAAAGCTTCTTTAAAAACACACCTAAGAGATTTAGGTGCCTGAACATCATTGATGTCCTTTTTGTCAGTTGAATGCTTTGAAAAATGTTAACCAAAGCCTTTAATCAGTCTGGTAGCAGTGAAAGTCTATACTCCAAAAGTAAATTACTCACTCCATTGATAAATACTGGCTGAAGTGGTTCTTGGTACCAAAACATCTTATGATGCTTGCTGCAGGTGCATGAGTAAAAAACCCCTAGGTGTAGTGTAATCACTTCAAGGTAATAGTTTATGTCAATTAACTGACCAATGCAACCCCCAAATAATAGCCAATAAAAAAGGAGGGGCTGAGCTGCTCTCTCCTAAATCAGATTTGCTCTCAGACAAATGGCTGAATTACAGCTCTTGATAGCAACGAATGCAGCATATTGGTGCTGTCTTGACCCATTTAGTAGATCGTGGTGTCTCTTCCATGCCTTTGTTTTGTTGCTTTTCTTGCCCAAGACTTCTCAGAAGCCTTGAATACGCGACATAACACAGATCCTGCCCTGGTAGCAAATTGTGCAGTCTTTTGTTTCAAGCACACAGCATGCACCCAGACTTGCTCATAAAATATCCATAGCAAAATCATGCGATGCCTGTCTCTCTTATACATTTTTAAGAGCTGTACCCTAAATCCATTAAAGGACTGAGAGGCATGAATAGAAGAATAATCCATCCTACCACATGTGTGAGAAAGGGGTTGGGATCAAGTAACTGTACGTACAGAAAGAACCATGTGAATTTGGGCACTCCCAAATTCTGCTGGGAGAAGGGAGCATCTCTTGCAGTCTCCTTCTTTTGTCCGAATTGTTGGAAAGTATTTTGCAACATGGCATGGAGGAGCTTCCTACAAAGGAAATGGAGATGGCATAAAGAGAGGTCAGAGGAATAAAACTGCAAGAATCAGAAGATGGTGAGGATAAGGTGTACCAATAAAACGTGCTTTCTGATTTAGGGACAACAAAGTGGAGGGCGTGGCGTGTTAGGTTAAAGCAATTACTTTCACATTATGAGGTGGCTGCTCTTATTTCAGAAGTGAGCCTTGGAAATCCAGTTTTATACCTTGGAAAAAATGGCCTTCGTCATTTTACCCCAGGAGAGATGCAGAGAACCTAGTGACGTCCCAAGTAACATAGGCAGATGTTCAAAGGAGAAGGGCATTAGCCACTCAGATTGAAAGAGAATTGGGTGTCTACCTCACTAAGGTGCTTTATAAAATTACATACACCAGCTCTTGCCTGGAGTCCTCTCATCTGATCATTTCTGTAGAACTGGAGTGTCTTTAATTTGGAAAACTGACACTCCGCCTACGTGTAGGCACCAGGCACTTCCTTTTCCTATTCAATGCCTTGCGTCTTGGCATCGCTTGCTGGTGCCCTCAGAGATACGTTTCACCCTTTAGCCACGTCCAGGATCATCCTCAGGATGTCAGCCATACAGACGGGGCTCACAAGCAGCTGCCTTTGCTCCCCAGAAGCCAGGAGGTGGGGGGGAAGGGACGGAGGCGATGCTCTTACTTGGAGCAAGGTGCTGCATCGCTGCTCCTCTGCCACTGCTGGGCCATGCAGGGTGCCTTGCACTCACCAGGGCCCATCCTCGGTGTTCCTCTGTCTTCAGGCAAGTTACAGAAATGAGTTGTGTTGGTATTTTTGTGAGAGCTTACAGCTGTAAAGCTCAGTGCAGATGTCTTTAGTTGAGCGGGCGTGTGCTCTGAATGCAGCCCCACACAACCACTACCACGGGTGAATTCCTCGGTGAGTCGGGAGCTGCCAACAAAGCAGCACAGCCTTATCTGTGCAGAGGGGCTGAGAAAAAAAATGTGGCTTCTGCGTTTAGGAACTGATTTCCATAGAATTTACTCCTCTAAACAAGTACTCGAGAAATAGATCACGTATCGACTCTTTGCAATTGGGGTCACTCCTCTGAGTTTGTTGGAATTCCTTGCCTGAGCAGAATCGGTGGTTTTTATTCAGAAAAAGGCCAGAGGACAAGGCAGCCTCCATATGCTCTAGGATTTCACTCTGAAGAAAATCCCTTTGACAGAATCTTCAGTAACTAACTTATCACACAACTCTAAAAGCAAAATTTACTGTAAATATTAATTTGGGATTTTTCTATCTTGGTCATCTGCTTTTTAAAATGACTTTTTACTAGAATTGCCTTTGCAGCTTGTGTTTCTCTTTTCTACTTTCGGTTTCCCTTCTGTACTGCATCAGTTGTAAGTAGGCTGTGGTTTTCTCAAAATGTAGCTGTGATGTTTGCTGTGTTTTCTTCTATGATACTTGTATTAAAAAAAAAAAAAAAAAAAGGGACCAGCTATAAAAAGTTGCTAAAATCTAATTCCTCATGCATTTAAGTTTCTACCATTAAGGCAAGTTTAACATGTACGGTATAAATGCTTCACCAAGATAATGCATTTGTATGTTTATACCACACCTTACGTGTGCTTATTTTGAGATTTTTGGTAACAGTTTTATTGTTATGGGGTCCCACTGTTTTACAAGTGGGAACTTGGATCCTGCATTTGTGTTCCTGGATCCCAAGTAATGTCATTACGCTTCTGCCTGGAATAGGAGCCCACCCTTCTGGTTTGGCTGCTGGTGAGGAATTACAGTTAGCAAAATACCTTGACTTTCTGCACTGCTCTCAGAAGAGAGCCACTGGTATTTTAAAGCTTTATTTTCCATATTTCCATTTTGATACCCTCTCCTATTCTGATCATTTTCATATGGCAAGGTTGATTCTCTGTTCTCTCCGTTTTAAAACTCTTCAGGTTACTTCAGACAAATTTTCTTAGTAAGTGACCTCAGCTCCTGTTATCTGCCTCTACTAACATCAGCAGTACCTGTTTTGCAGGCCTTTCTTGTAGGGTTGTTAAATGTTCTCAGAGAAGTTGGATCCAGTTTCGTGCTAGATTTCTACATGCCTTGGTGATATCTGGTGCAGAAATAATTAGAGGTGCTTGCCTGATCTAGAACCAATGTCTTCTTTTGGTGATGAACAGAGGATATCTGGGAATTTCAACGAGGGCATCAACCAAAGGGCAGATTCTGCCACTCTTCGTCAAATCGGGCGCTCCCGGGTTCCCTGGGCAGCGCCACCCCGCAGGTTCCTGTTTTCTGTGTGTAAGCAGAGGTGGAGCAGCCGTGTCCTCCGCACGGTGCCCTGGCATTTGTGCTGCAAGCACTCTTGTCCTTCCTGTGCAAAGCTGCACCAGCCTTTTGGGGCCTGGCAGCTGCCCGAAATGAACCATTTCCTTCAGATCTCGTTCGCCTGTAACAATCTTGAACTTGTTGACCTATGTGCCTATTAATTATTGATATAGCCTTGCATTATTTAGGCTTGTTTCAGCAGACGGATACATTATTACCAGACAGACATTTGCCAGACAGGCTGATAGATAACATCCTAAAAAAAGGCTCAAGTTGCATTTGTCCAATCAAGCACTGTAACTTCATTAGTTTCTCTCCTGACCCCTGCCTCTCGCTGGCAAATTAGTGCTCCGCTACCTTGAAACCTTAATAGAAATCTGAATATAATAACCATCTCTTCAGGCAGCAGGATTAATCTTGACCTTGGTGGATCTGTGGTTCTGATGCTGGTCCGTCCTCAAAAATACAGAGGAAGTCTCTTAACCAATCCTCTGAAGCTGTTTTTCTTAAGATACAAGAAATTGTTTTGTTTGTCAAGCCCTTACCATGGAAAGGAGAACTGATTTCTGCCTGGTTGCTACGAGCTGTATTGCAACACGCCAGAGACTCAGGCAGGGCTTGATGTGTATCTCCCAGGGAAACCTGCCTTTGATTTTTTAAAACCCCGCTGCAGTCATGTTGTCTATGGATCCCAGAAAAAGGCATATCGAAACGAATTAGCTGTAATTTAAAACATGCACGCTGAGGGTTTCAGAGCCTTTATAGCTACATTATAGCTTCCACCGAAGCAAGAACAAAGTAACGCAATCGTGGCAGTCATATCCAAACTGCGAGTGCCGTACGCAGGCAGAAGTGACGAGCAGTGCCGAATACGTGACAGGCGTCTGTGTGCTGCCCTCTTCCCTCTTTCTGTGCTCGTCATGCTTCGCTCTGTCGCAACCAATTTCTCCTGTGATGTCAAAATCCCACTCACTGCTCAGTACACTGTCCACATGAAAGCAGAAGAGGCAGAAAAGAGGAAGGAAAGCAGATGAGGGAGGATACAGACAAGAAATACAGTCTCAAGTGTTTGGAGCCAGACAACTCGTTTGTTTTCCATGGGTCTCCTCAGGAGGCACAGTCAGCTTTGGGGGAACAGTTTCAGAAAGATGTAGGTGCTGTTTTCAAAAGTGATGCAGCTCCCAGTTCTTAATGTCACCTGGGTACTTACTCCTGCAGTTAAACACACCAGGGGCTTTCAGCCTGTGTAGCCTCCTAACTCCTTGGATGCCAGCGGTGAATTTTTCATCCTTTGTGAATCACTTCTGTCTCATTTCTGATTCACTGCTACAGCAGAGCCGTGTCCAAGCGCCTGGTCAGGCTCCCTTAGTTCAGCCTCGACCCGAGCGATATGTTTCACCCCACCGCTCAGGCTCGTTTTTCTTGTATGCTGCCCTTACTATGTGGGCTAGCATTTTGCCTGGCTTTCAGGAACACCAGCCACATGTGCTACCCTTTCCAAAAAACAAGTTCCTCACCCTCAAGGCCTTTGTTAATCCCTTCATTTCTCCGCATTCAAGCACACCCTTTCACAAAGGTCCAGCCTTGTTCAGTTCTCATTGCCTGGCACAGCTGAATGAAGCGAAGCAAAGAGAAACACATTATTTGGGAGGGAAGCATCAAAAAAACATCTTCAGGTTTGTCAAATAATATTAACAACAGACAAAACAACAAATGAGGAAACTTAGGTTGTTTTCCTCATGGCTCTGCAGTGTATCTTGGGTCTTGGTCAGCACCTTTAATAAGACCAGGTTTCCCCCTGTTTTTTTGTTTTTTTTTTTTTTCCCAGTAGTTCTTTATTTGAATAGATGAGCATCAGAGTGTAATAGCCCTCCCTTCTAGTCCTGGATAAGATGGAAGAATTTATCCTGTGACACATTGTGGGTTTTATTTCCATATAGAGACAAGGAAGCAACTAACTCCAACACTCCAATTAAATTTCAAGTCTGACATCAATAAATGTGTAAAAGTCCCTAACACTGAATGCACAAAAACTCCGTAGACTTTCTAAATTATTTCAGGCTAGTTTACTGAAATTAAATTACATAACAGTCACACAAACCAGCACATTCTTATGTAAAACTGTACAAAACAAGTGCTGTGATTTTAACTGGGCTGAAAAAATAAAACATTAAGTGTAATTTTTGTCCAGGGACATGTGGTAGCTTTTGAAAACAAAAAGGAAATAAATGATCCAAGTCACACAGAACATATGTCTGCCAAATTATGATAAAACATATACCATATCTGGACATTTTACGTGTGGTTAGTAATTCTTGCTGCTGTTGTGGCTGGAGGCTTTTGCAGTGCAAAAAGGCACATGTTACAGTGCAGAATGATTGTTATTCCTACTGCATCAGGAATAATATAATCTTCTTGCAATAATGTGGTGGGTTCTGAGCCCTTCAGCTGAGGGAGTGCTGGAAACTTGCAGGAAGACGTTGTGCAGTCCTGCTGACTGTGGTATGGATCACTCATTATCCCACCCAGGATATGCAGGAGACAAACTCAGCCTTTGGCGTACAAAACCCTAAACTTAGAGACTGCAAGGTCCAAAGGAATGGTCAGCGTGTGATCGGCTGAATGCAAGCAGTCTGGTACCAGGATCTCTGGCGCTATGCCCTGGAGTTGCTTTGTTAAAAAAGCCGTATGAGAAGTGGTGTGTTTCTGTTCTCCCTATCGTGTGTGGGCTGCATTTTGGGAAGAGAGGCTGTGGTGGAGGCTCCTGCCATGCCAAGAACACTCTCCTGTTACGTAGAGGATAGAAAGGCACTCGCCTGCATCGTCATGTCACAATTCATGCCACGTTTAACCCAAAAGGCACGCTCAGAAGTATTACCAAGGTCCCTCCAGTAGCTAAGGATCTGTTTGTTCCCCAGATTCATCATCGCCTCCATGCCCATCATCCTATCAGCTGCCTGAACTTGTCTTCTACAGCTGTCACGGCAGCCTGAACCCCGGCTCCTGGAGGCTGCTCTTGGAGCACAAATGCCCGGGTCTTGCAGCTCTGCCGCTGCATTCTTGCAGTGCTGAGGGCAGTGCAGCCGTGGTGCATTTCTGCCTTTGGGTGCAAAGTATTCAGGGCATGGGCCAAGAGTGTAAAGTCTTAATTAGTTTTTTCTTGTAGAGCATGATCTCATATTGTAGGTACATGTGTTCAGCTGTCAGCTTGATTCTTGCAACAAAAAGAAAAGCAAACCAGTAATAAATAGAGAAGTTGCATAAGCCAATCTTCAAATAATGGCGTTGGGTGGAACATGTGAAATAGGAGCTGTGGCTTCAAAGCACATTGCTGCTTCCCATTCCTCCTTTGAGTGTGGTATAAATTACAACTGTTTAAAATAATGCAGCAACCAAGGAAAATACTGAAAGCCTAAAGATGCCTCTGTATTCCTCCTACTAATCCTGTTTCAGGTTTGTAGACTGAGAAAAGGAGAACCGAGCCCCAAGACTTGTTCTCTTCCTGTGCAGACCAAGTGGTTTAGTTCTGGTGTACTGAGCAAAAAGCTTCGTGAGTTCACGTTCATATTTACTGGTGTGACAGTCACTGATGTTGCGCAGGGCTGTGAGGTCCCAAGTCACAAAGAACTGAGTAATCAAGCACTGACTTTTTAATATTCTTTTGAATGAGAGTGGGAAGGTGTTCCTCAATACTTGAAGAAATCTGGCCTTAAAAACTAAGGCATGGCATTCCAGAAATATGGCAATACAGCTTGTAAAAAACTTCCATCGTTTCAGTTTTTTAAAGGTCTTAGTTTAGATTTAGATGGTAATGATTCATTTTTGTAGCATTTCATTGTATCACATGAAATTTTTTTTTGGTGAAGGCAGGTTAATATGACCAGTAGATGCGTATTTATCTATCAGTACATTAGTATTTAAATAGATGAGTAGTTTAAATGATTAATACCGTTCCAGATTTCTTTAAACATCATCATTTAACTTTAAGCCACAAATATCTTATTTTAAAAAAAAAAAGAAAACCAAAACATTTCTTCAGATGTTTGGTTTTAATACCGTGGTGGTATGCTATACCTGAAATGGGAATGCATTTAAAGTGGCAGAATGCCCTCATCCTTTATGGTAATATAAATGCTCCCAAACACGTATTGTAAAATCTAAATTTCAAAGCACTGAATTCCACAGGATTCTGTAGTTCTTTCCAGACTACATCCAGAAACAAAAGGAAATACTGAGTTTTAGTCTTTCTTAGAGAAACCCTTGACACAACTTCTGACTTCTTACGTACATGGCAGTATCACAAAATTCTGGAAGGAATATGAGAGGAATGGGTTCTTTGGGAGAGAGGTATCTGACATATTGATCGCCAGAGCAATTCTCCTAGCCCACAGCTTACTCTTTGCCGTACTCATTCCTGGGGACCTCTCTGACATGGAAACAGAATTACCTCAATGAATTACTCTCATGCCCCACAGCTCACTCCAGGCCCTCCTCTTTCTACAGGGCGTCACATGCCATTAAGTACAAGCTTCATGCCACAGAGCAGGAAGGGACAAAACCACAAAACACTGTGTCTTTATGAGAGAAAAGCAGTTTCAGACCTGAAAGACTTTGGTACCTACATTTTAGGGTATTTCAGCTTACTAGTCAAGTTTAAAACTCTCATCCCTAATGTATCTTTTTATAGAAGTATCCTACATTTAATGATACTACCATACAAATCCTTAGGACTTTCTTCTTGCACAGGTCATAACCTCCTTTTGGTTGTGAAGTAACTTGCATTATCAGGTAGGGCAAATGATGCTCTTGATGGAAATGTTACCAACAAATTTGTTTACTTGAATCTAGACATAAACATGACCTTTGAACTTTCTGAGGAAGAAGCTCCTTTTTAACACATATTTTTCAGCAGAAAACGAAAAGCTTGGGAATGATTTTATCCACGATTATTTGCGCAATCGTCTTCATCTTTTTTTAATGAAATGGTAATATTTTATGGGGGTGGGATGAATTATTTTCTGGGCAGTCCTGTTCTGCCCAGAAAACCATCTAACATGGATAAAATCAAGGTTTTACAACTACATAAGTGGATCAGTACAAGAGGGAGTCATTTACACTCCCCTGGAAGCGGGGAGTGGTGCGTATGCACTATCATCAGAGATTCTTTATTGAACCTCAAGAAAAATGCTGTTATGCTTTTTGCATTAATTATGCTTAAAAACATCCCTCTAGTGATACCGATGCCAATTTTTAATTGATACACTTAAATCAATTCCTTCATGGACAGACATTTGTTCATTAGGAGCTCGTTTTTACGCATGGCCAATCTCAAAGAAAGCAAGCTAATATTGTTCCGTCAGCAGCCAGGTACATTAGGGAAGCGATTGCTATACGTCTCCTTCTGATGTGTTTTGATGGTGTTCATTTCTTCTGGCATGCTTTTAGCTCCTGGTGATTCAGATGTGTCAGCTACTATAGCTGTAAGGAAACACTGATGATGGATTTATAACATCCAACTTAGTGACCTGAAAAATGGCAAAGTATTTGCTTTTGAAGCAAAATTGGTTTTAGCCATGAAAAAAAAAAAAAGAACATGCTTCCTAAATCCCCCTATCTGTATTTTAATGAAACATTTTATCTTGCTTATAATTCATGACTCTTGCCAGATGAAGATTTCTCAATGAGACCGAGTTGGGGTAGCTACTGAATTTAGGGGAGGGAATCAGCTTAATCTCTTTAAAAGTGTCAATTAATCTGTATTGTGTAATGGTTCTGAAATGTCTCCCTGTGTATATTAAGGAGGAGTTTCTCCAGGCAAAGAGATGCTAGAGCTCTGTCAGGGCAATGGTTGTCCTAGGAGGGATGCTTTTCAGGTTGCCTTCTGGGAACAAATGAAGCTTACTCGTGGTGGTGGTGGTGGTGGTGGTGGTGGTATACTGGTTTTAGAGCAGCTTCCATCTGAACTCAGGTCTTGCCATGCTAGGTATTGAAGAGGTACGAAGGAGATCACAGCCTCAGTGACAGATGTTAACACTCCAGACAGAGGTAGGTTAGAAGAATGAAATGATTAGCAAAAAATCGGAATATTTGCAGACAGAGCTTTCTTCCAGCAGCAAGATCGGATATCAGGGCTTCAGTCCTGATCTCCTCATTCAAGCCTGTTGTATTTCTGAGCAAGCTGTTCCAGCTTAAAAAAACACCATAGGTTATTAAATAATGAATTGGATGTATCTAGTATTTATTTTCCATGTAAGTTCTTCCAGTGGAGGAAGAGCTCCCCGGGACAGTGTCAGCTCTGGGCCACTCATGCTAGATTTGTTGAAAGCTTTGCTGAGTCTCTTGAGAGAAAAAAAAAAAAATCTGCCCAGCAACAGTCCCACTGGATGAAGCCAAGAGATCTCGGTTCACTTTTTGGCCTGACTACAGATTCTCCCATGTCTTTGGATAAGCAGTTTAACCCCTTTCTTTCCCATTTTACCATCTGCAGAGTGGCAGTGACAGGGTTTCCCTCACTGATGAGTCACAGCCTTGTACTCAGGACTCAGGTATTGTCCTAAACTGTAAGACAGTAAGACAGATCTGTGATGCATTCTGGACTGTTTTGTCTCAAATAAATAGGGTCTCCCCGGTGCAAGTTAAATGTGATGTCTCTAATACAGTCCTATTTTGACGGCTAGCTGGATTAGGAAGGACAAGTAAGAGGGACTGTTTTTTAAATGATGTCTGTGCTGCAAGTCAGATGAAACGTTTTATAAGTTGAATAAGGTGATGTTGATGTTGGACAGAAGGAGTCAGATTATTTGGCTTTGAAGTACATCAGAAAGTGGCTTCTTCTCCTCCCTTCCTTGTCAACTACTGTAATTCTCCCACAGGGAGAATTTAGCTAGTACAGGCTACCCCTGGAGCACCTCAAAGTGCATCTCTAATAGGGCCACGGGGATTTTCTAGTCTATAATTCATAACCAGAAACACTTCCCTTATGGACAGGTTCCTTGACACACCCTAGGCTGAGGGCAGACAGCTGTGGTTTTCCTCCAGCTTCAGGAGACTACGTTAACCACCTTCTGCAAGTCACTAATGGAAGTATTTCATTCTTGTCATCACTGCTGCTGCAGTGGTGAATGGAGAAGAGAAGTTACTGACCACCTAGCAGGTAGAGATCACATAGAAGGACAGCAAGATGCCCATATGCACTGCTCTCCTTGAATCTTAACTTGAATATTTAATCTTCAAATGCATTCTGACTTTGGCCTCCGGATTGAAGGTGATAGTTTTGTGTATGGTTTTATGGTACAGACCTTTCTGGATACACTGCAGAAGCAAAGGCCAACCTGGCCATGGTCAGACAGTCAATGGCTTTTGGTCACTGCTGCACCAGCCTGGGTATTGACCAGTTGCTTGTGCAGCAGGAGGATGAATAAAGAGCTATTTCCTTCCAGCGAGAGGATTTAAACGGGTGATAAAATGGACTGCAAAGGAATTTGGATGCTCCTACAAGGAAAGTAGAGCTGCATCTTCATCAAGGTGCTCAGCTTTGTAAGTTAGTGCCTTTCCTTACCCATGGAAGGGGACAGGAGCTGGCAAAGAGAGAGATGGGAGGTGCAGTGCCCAGCACCTTGGCCTAAGGACACAGCAGAGCCCAGGAAAAGCTGCTGCAGCTCTGGGGGAGCAGCAGGCAACCAAATCCACTTGTGTCTCCTTCTCCCACACCCTCCCCATGGGCCAAGCTCTTCCAGCCTCCCTGGAGGGGGCTGCAGACATTTCTCTGGTGTGCGAGGACCTGTGCTGGGAGCTTTACCTGTTCTTGTTTACAGCTCCCCGGCTCAGACCTGATGTCTGCACTCTACTTTCAGCTAATCGGCAGACAGAGGCCTCAGGGTTTTGGTTGAGTGCCATCAGACTCCTGCTCACTCCGGCTGTGGTGTTCTTCCCCAGACAATGACTTCAGTAGCCTCCAGGCATCCCAGAACCTCCTAACAAACATCTCTCCTAACTGCCTTATTAACTGATTACTGTAGTAAGATAATAATTAACACGCTTACTTGAGTCTTAGCTCAGCCAAAGATATTCTCAAGTGGACTAAAAATGCATAAAATGAATAAATGATTTATGTTTACTATTTTTAATGGAGCTACTTATTAGCAACGCTCTGATACAGAGCGCCATAAAACACTCTGGATTTCGTTACGGATTTAGAATGTGGTAATGAAATGCTGCAAGGAATGAAACGGGGAAATACTCCCTGAGCCAAATTCTGCTCTCAGTTGTATTTAAAGATCTTGATGAGATGAATCCTAGAGAGGATTTTGGCCAGAAAAGCATTGAAATGCAAAGAAATCTCTGTCATCTGCTCATTCCAGCTCATCCATTCAGAGCCTGTACCAGCCAAGACAAGGGCACCTACCCTGTAAGTACACACAAAAAAAAAAAAAAGAAAAAGGTGCAGGATGTGTATATCTGCAGCAGATCAGAAGGGCTGTGTTTACGCATGCACTGTGCATTGCTGACTGTACGAGGCATGAGGCAGCAGGGAATTCGACCTCGGCGGAGGATGCGAGAGGGAACATGTGCCGAGCTTTTCCACTAAAGTTTTCCAGGGCACTCCTTTACAAACAGAGCAATGCCACAAAACCAGGGCCTGGTGTTCTTTGGGGGATTTATTTCTTCCCTCATTTAAAGTGCAAATCACTTCTCTGTGAAATTCACTTTTCCAAATAACATGTCAGGAACAGTCTTGGAAAGGAAACTCTACCTTTCCTCTGCCTTGGGTGATGTAGTGGCTCAGAGCTCCAAACTCCAAAGCTTTGACCAAAGTCTAGCTATAACTGGAATGCCATTGTCTGTGCTAAATTCCCAAGACCGTATTTTGGGTACTGTTCATCTGTTAGCAGAGGAATGGCCACAATGGTCTCAGCAGACTTCTTCCATCTCGGACTGACTTCCTGATTCTTTGTATAGGTTTCTCCCCACGTTAAAACAAATCAGTGCTGACCACATACTGTTGGATATGAGGGGAAGGCAGGCTGGGGCGGTGTGCTGGAGGCAACAAGTGAAAAAAGCCACTGGGATGATGAAAAAAGTCTTACACTGGCACTTGAAATAAATTCTGTTCCACTTTTCCCATGGCAGATGAAGTAGTTGTGCTGGCTTCAGGAGGCAGCCACACAGTGCCGGCAACTCTGACCTCAATGGGAGGTGGAAAGAGTGGTGGTTTGTGCAGCAGATCTTTACTAATTTGTGTTGTTTCTTACAGTGATTTGAACACTAATTAGACAGGCAAGGTGGCCCTAAAGAGAGCCCAGGAATCAGGGGACATGAATGCTGTTGACTTGCACCATTGCTGGGTGACAAGAAATGCCACCCTTCCTCTGTGTCCTCTGTACAAAAGTGAAGGCACTGACCTTTGTAAGGTCCAGGTGCATTTAGGATCCTTGACATATAGGAATGGAGCATGTGAACTCTTCACAGTGAGTAGGTTGACTTGACTTTAGTTCCTCAGACAGAAATATTTTTTGCTGTCTTGCTCCTGAAGCCAAGAGATGGGTGTCTATCACAAGCTGCTGTGGCCTGTCACTGTTGTGTGACACACAAGACACACAATTCCCAAATGTTTGACAGACAGTCTAAATTACATTGGTTTCTTCCAACTCTGAGAGAAGTCCTAAGCCCTACCTCCCACTTATCAAGATCTTCCACTGATGTCTCTTCAAGGAAGATATTCGTGCAGGCACATATCCAGCCTGTGATTTTATCCTGAGATACATAGTATTTAGGGTATTTCTTTTGGCATGCGGTTTATCTAGTGAATGCTAACAGAGATATTTTCCAAATACCATTAAATACACAAATATTTTCTTGCCATATTAGCTTATGTCTGTTGTGAGAATTATTAAAGTTCTTCAGCTGAAATTCCCCAAGAGAATTTGAAATGCCTTGCTTGCAGCACTGTTGAAGGCGTCTGATTTTTCTTCTAGATGGAGAGGTTTTCAACACCGTCTGAAAAATCAGGTCACTCTAAGTTGTTAGAGGTGTCAGATTATTAGTCTCTAGAGATGCTGGAGAATTTTCCAAACTACCATTTTTTCACTAACATGTAAATGAAAGATCCTGTGGATAATATCATTTCTTAGACATATCATTTCTTAGACAGTCCTATCAGTCAGTCACATACATACTAAAGGCTACAAAAGTGCACTTGTCATGAAGAAATACAGTATTTTAAAGATAACTACTGTTCTGACCTCTCTGATGTGTCTTCAAATGAAGTATTGCTCTATTTTTTTTAATTTCCAGAAATAAAAAAGAGTTTGCTTCAGGGCAGAGACAGTCTAAAAGCTTGTGCTAATAAATCTATGCAAGTTTAGTAGTGCTTAATACATATTCTGCTTCAAGTGCTTTTTAAATGCATTACCACCTTTAAGTAAATACAGTGGAAGATTGCCAAATGCCTGGATGCTGTTCTCTGTAAATTTATGCATTTATATCATTAATGCAATGAAATGTTTAAACTTTCATTGAATTTTGCTAACTGATTTGCAGTTTGAATGGTAGTAATTTTATGCATTTATCAGTTACCATTTAAGTAGCTGCTATAATATTTCTGTTTAGGCAGGCAAAGCACACTTCCCAAAATACTTTTCATCTAATTAGATTTGGTATGAAGTATTCTAGTAATCCGAAAACAGAGAACACATCCAAAGTATGAGGAGTTCAGAGCTGCTTGTTCCTGATACGAAACAATATTGAGCCTAGCAAAAATATGTTTGGGGGGAGAGGAGGAGGCCCAGATTCTTAGCCTACTGGGCAAATCCTTTTCTGCTGCACACTTTGTGATGCAAGAGGGTCTCAATACTGCCTTTTCAATTAGTTTTATCAATATATCATGAGTTACAGTTATGCTGAAAAAAATGGCTTTTTTTCATGGTACACTGTAACAAATGAAGAAGATAACCTTTGCCCCTAGGAGCTGATATCCTAAGTCTTCGTGTCCACTTTATGCAGCTGTGTATGGCTGGGTAGTGGTGAATTAAGGCTAGTGTGTTTTCTGTTGTTATACCACAAGTTGGCTCCTGGGGGCCATACTGTGGCCTCTGGCTGCCTCCCCACCCAGCTCTTGGCCTTGTCCTCACTGCTGCCGCTGCCTGAAGTACCAGGCATGGCCATAACCACGGAGCAGCGCCTGGAGGAGGGAAGGAGGGGATTTGTGCAGGGCCCCCATGCCCGTGCCCATGGCTGCTGCTGGTGTGAGGAGCAGCAGGCCCAAGAGGCCTGGCCTGGAGCCGGACGACACGGGCGGACAGGGCCATGTCCCACCGCCACCTCAGGAGGCTGCAGATGGCTCCTGTGTGCACCCACCTCCTCTGATGGCACCCGTGTGCTTGCCCTGGGCTTTTCATAGCAGAGGAATCAGACAAAGCTGCAGTGGTGTTGAAATGAGAATCCTTTGGTAATGGGTTTCACCAACTCTTTCATTTTTGTAGTAAGTTATGCAAATTTTGTTTTGAACTGTTTTTCCCCTGGTTAGGCAGATCGGTAGGTTTCATGAGGGCTATGTATATTTGGCTGAGAGATTTACCTACAAAATGGCAGCAGGGATGAGGATCAGTAGGCTGAGCACTGTCAGCTCCAATAGATGTCAATAAACAGCAGCAGGCTGCGTTGACAACTTGTTTAAAAGCCAGCCCTACCTGTTGAGGAGCCACCCTCAAGGTACACATTAGAGCAAAGTAATTTAAAAAGAGCTGTGCATTGTCTTTTTAGCTTTATGCTAATTTTATGAAAGGTTTATGGTAAAAGATTAAAATACGTGTTGTGAACAGTCTCTAATTTATAAGTGAGCTGATCCACCTTACTGTATGATAATTCTTCTTGAATTTTGACTATAAGAAAAGAAGATGTAATGATCCTGTATGTTTTTCTGCCTGTTTTGCTCAAGTTTTAAATTCAGAAACAAGTGAAGAATGGATCAAGTGCCTTATTTGAAGATACAGAAAAACATTTTTCAGCTCCCACTTGGGTTTAGTTTTCAAGTGACTAATAAGAAGGTGATGATCGCTTCATTAATATGCTCTGAACGGAGTGCACAATATAATTATATATTTCAGTTGTAATTAGGACATTTAATTGGTTTGTTTTAACTAAATTAACAGACATCAGGGGAAAAAAAGATTTATGGCAGATTTTGAAATGTTTTCCACACAGCCAGCTGGGTTCAGCTGAACAGAAATATCTGTCTTATTTCTGGATAATGTTATGAAGATCAAAAACCTTGTTACTGAGAAACTGTTATGAAATAATCTTGCATTTTTCAGCTCTGTCCTTTATATGACAAAAATTTGCCAGCTGAATTTCATAGATTTCTTATGACATGGGTATGGATGCCTTTGGGGAGAGAGAAAGTGACGGCCAGAAATGACTTGGAGATGTTTCTATGTGTTGCCATAAGAAATAGAGTTAAATGCAGAATTCCTTTTATCAGATTGGTTAATTGGTAACTCTGCTATCCATTTAGGCAAATACAAACATTATTTAGAAACCATCTTCTTCCTCATTTTTGGTCACTGACTTCCCTCTGATTTTTTCCCTAGTTTTGTAACCTGGCTCCATACTTCTTCCTGATTTGGAGTTATTCTAACAAGATGGCTTTTCACTTCTAGTTTTTAGCATGGAAGCCGAAGTGCTGATACAGCATCAGAGAAGCTCTACATGCAGTGTTGCTGCTAGAGACTCAGTGCAAGTATTACAAGACATCCTCCATCATTTTTTCATCCAGCCTTTTGTCTTGGAGGAGAGGGAGAACATCTAAAGGAGAGCTTACAAAGTCTGTAAGTTGAATTCCATCTACACTATTTACATCCAGTCAGGTGCTTTAGCTACCTGGGCTGCATGATCTATAAGACCCACGAGGACTGCCAAACCCGCCACTGACCCAAGGGCTGACAAGGCTGGCTGCTGTGTCCCAGAAATGTATTTGGATCATTAAGTTTCTGTGTGAAACAGTTTGGCTTGTCAGTTCTGTTTGCATTGATCATGCTCTATTTTGCATTTTACCTCACTGATTTCAGTACAACCATGTTGCAAAAATAAAAAAAGAGACTCAGAATCTGCCCCATGCAACTGGTCCAGAGAAAATGCTGCAAATAAGCATGCAGACAAGACATGCCTTAGAGGCAGTGGTGGTTTGCTGCTCATGCATATCTGTAGTAGCTGACTGTAAGGAGTAGTTTAGAAACCTCTGGTGTGAGAATGAAGTGGAGCTGCTGAAAGTGCTGTGGTTCCTAAATTTATTCTGCTCTTACATTTACAAGAATACGTGGAAGTGAGCATATAGCTAAGTGCACGAGGAACACAGAGAAAGAAAACCTAAAGGAAAAGCAGTAGCTGGGCAGCCTTCTGGTAAAACCTGTTCTAGTTTTTAGGAACAGCTCATAATCCACTGTTTACAAACAGCAGTAACATAAACGTACAGCAGAAATGACTCATATTGAGACACAACCAGAAAAATGAAAGCAAAATCCCCAAATTGCCACCGAGTTCTGACACAGGGCACTAAAAATAGGCAAATTCAGAATGAAAGTTACAGCACAGCAAACAGCTCCCCTCTGCTAATGAGTTGAGCAGAGACTCTGGGGCAGAGCTGCACTAAGTGTGTGGGGGGCAGATTTTTCTCTGAAATGTTTTCCTCTGAAAATATGGTTTCATTTGAACTAAAAATTTCCTCAGGAACTTGTCAGAAGCAATTTAATTTCATTCAGATATCTTTAGGCAAAGAGATCTTTTGATAATGTCAATCATTTCATGTCAATATTTTCAGAACGTACGCTGCATATTTTTGTCTGAAATGATCGTTCATATTTACATATTTCTTGGTTCCTTCAAGAAGTGTTAAGAATTAAGTTTGGAAATCAGGATGAGATGGATTCACTTGATCCAACGGAAATAATTCAGTTGACACATAATGCCTTTCTATTTTTAGTGTCTTTATGTAGGAAATAACAAAACGTCTTGCAACCCTGATAGTACTAACTCTAATGTACTAACTCTAACTCTAGTATTAATTCTATGGAAAAATATTAGCTTTACGAGCAATGTGTGTTACTGGGATATCTTGAAATGCATGGTTTGTTCTAGAGAACATTTTGCGTTATGCATGTTTGCACTGAGAGGGTCGGCTGGAACATTAGGGTTCTGTATAGGAATGAAAATGAGTTTCGAAGTAACAGCTTCTTATGAAACAGAAATCTGACTTTTTTTCCTAGCTGTAGGAGAGAGCAGACAGCATGTTCTGAACTCCACAGTCAAACCGTATGAAAGTCGTGGGGGACAAGCAGAGAAAACTTGTCCATGTGCTGTTCATTTGCACATGGGCTGTGAGGCTTTGGTTTCCTTTGCTGTGAACTAACAGCTCGACATTTAAAACTTGGCAAACTTTGGGAGGGAGCAAGGGTGTGCCCCTGCCTGGGCAGGGCCAGCAGCTGCATCGGGGCCGGGATGCAGCAGCGAGATGCTGCGTGGATGTGGTTACGCCTACAGTGAGACCCAGAGAGCTATTCACCCATGAAACATTGATCCTGGCTCTGCTACCAGCTTCCTATGTTCAAATCTTGTTTTTCAGATATTCTGAATACTCCTAATTTTAATGTGATGATAAGATGTATATGACTTGAGCATCTTTGAATATATGGCCTTTTGTACTTAGTGCCATATTTCTGTTTCCAACAGTAAAATGAAGAGACTGAAACTGTTGTTCCTTCTTGCCCTCTCCCATCCCATCAGGTTAGACCATTGGCTGTCTCTTGCTAGCTGTTATGAGTCCAATCCCCATTTAGGTCTGTAAGGGCAGTTCTGTTATTTTTATTACTAATATATCTTATGCTTCTGCAGAAAAAAATACAGCAAAATAGGGAAGGAATTACATATTCAGATCAGCAGCACATCAGGCTCATTCATAACAAGGAAGGAGTTGGTCCATTTTACTATTCTTTCTACCACTTAGTAGTCAAAATTCATAGTTTATAAAATACTGAAAGTATTTAATATCTCTAATGTAGCACCATTGTAAATATTTATTTATTTATTTATTTATTTCCTGAAAGGAAATATGTGTAGTTAGCCCCTTGTTTCTTTGCACTCTAGGAAATCCAAACTTTGCATTTTGGTGCCACATTGCAACAGGAAGTAAAAAAGTCTAGAAATGGAAAGTGAGAGCACATCAGCCCATTTTGCCTTCCGTTTGGGGCAGGGGAGTAGAAATGCAAACTTCCAAAGCACAAATACTAGTCAGATCTTCACTTGGCACTTTTAATGAGTACAGATTCCGCAGCCAAAGAGTAAAATTAAAGAACAGTCCCGTGTGCCCTTTTAAATGTTTGAAGTTATAGTCTTTGCTGGTTTTATTGTAGGAAACCAAGAATCTGTTTATTATCTGTTTATTGTAAAGCAAAAACACTTTGAAATGACATGTTTTTAAATTGTAAGAGACTAAGTCTCGTATTAAATAGGAGACTCTGAATGCACTATTGAACTCTTCCTGCATTCTGCTAGCAGAATACAGGAGTTTCTGGAATCTGGAGAGAAGTTGATGTAAGAGTAACAGTAGTAGTAGTAAATTGCTGTAGGCTTTGAGCAATAAATGTGTGTGTGAAGAGTGTCAGAGAAACCTGTGAAGCTGACTGAAGTGAGTTTGCTATACTCAAGAAGCTGCAAGTATCGTTAACTTCAGTGGTAGCCCACCACTTTGCATCTAACTGGTGGACAGGTCTCTATACTTCCCTGGGATTCAGGAATTTGTCCAAAATATGGAAGGAACAATGCAGATGGCAGAGTCAAATACATGGACAGAGTACCAGGGAGCCAGTCTTCACGCCAGTGTATCAGAATCCACCCAGCACACAACTGACATCAGTTAGGACACTTTGTGTGCCTTTTCCCATCTTGTGAATGTTGAGGTGGGGTGGAACGTGCTTTGCATTTTGTTCGCAACTTCTGCCTGGTCACAGCTCTTTGTAGGCTGAGAAGTGTGTGCTGAGTTGTGGGCTTGTTGTAGCACATTGTTTGTCTTCAGAGTAGTCTAAGAAAGAGAGGGCTGTAAAGAGAACATCCTACAGCTACTCTGCAGGAGAGTACAACCTGGGTATGACTTAACACCTGTGAAGATGAGGTTCTTGTGGTGTTGACTGTGCTTTTGAAATGTAAGGGAGTGTCTGAAGGAAGAGAAGCAACCTGGATGCTGCGTTGGATGTAGCTTATCTTTGCAATGACTGATTTTCCTTTATTTAATCAAAGTTTTTGTGTTGTTGTTGGTGGTGTTTGTTTTTGTTTGTTTGTTTGCTTGTTTGTGTTTTGTTTTATTTTTGTTTTTAATCCTGAAGATGAGATCATTTTACCTCTATCAGCTGGCGCAAGAGCAGCATGTTTCTTAGAATATTCTATGATGGACCCAAACGTTGGACTCCACTACTGTGGAAAGCAAGCTGTGAGTTGAGTTTTGCAGGCTGTTAATGGCCAATACGACCACGCAGAGAGACACTGAGGCTGAGTGTATTGCCAAGAAATTCTGGGGATTAGAAATGAGTCCAACAGGTATTATACTAATTACTAGCTCTCACAATGTTACCCTTTGCTTCGGTCCATCCTGCAGGAACATTTTATTTGCTTCAAGCCCTTAGGTCTGGTGTTTCAGAATGGAAAGGTGCTTATCCACAAGTAAAACTAGCTGAGGAAACTCACTTTTTGCGGTCTTTGGATAAAGGCATTTTTCATTTTTCAAAGGAACTCATTAGTGATATTTTCAGAAAGCTTCCAATAGCACCTGGCACAAGGGTTACTGGAAAACACTTAACATCTTGTTAGCTCTGCTCATTTCCAGGGAAATGTTGAGTCTCCCTGTTATTGTAATAAAATTTGGTAAAATAAAAATATCTGCTTTCAAGCCCTTCCTGAAAGCATTAAGTGCTGCTTGGTAAGTTAATCGTATCAAACAATTATATGAAATACTTCAAACTGAGGAAAAAACTATCTGTCTGGAGAATAGTGAGATACCACAGAAAGGCACAAATATTTGCATTGGAAAGAATATTTTTAATAACCCATATTCTTCCAAGAAATGTCACTTTTCGGTGCCTGCTGGTTTTTGTTGTTTAAATCAATGTAGTAGTCAGTGTGGATTAAGCTTCCTATCTAAAGTGTTAAGTGTAATTAAGCAAAGAAATGCATAGTCAAAGACCCCGATTTATGTTGAGAGATAAATGGGATCTGTATCAGAGGAAGAATGCACTTTATGTAAGGCTGGCTCATGAAGTATTTTGCATTAACACTCTCCTGGTTACTCTGCTCTGTAGATTCCCAATCTCATTTAACTCGATTTACTTGCCTCTTGTGGGCAGCTATAGCACCTTTTGCACCAGCTTTAAGGGCTATAAATCCTGTATTCATATAGTCAGCTACTACTTTCCCTGGGGGCTTGAGGGAAAACTTAGATCTTAAAGCATGCGAAAAGGGGTGCTTTGACCTGCGCTGAAGAGTTAATCTGATGAAAACTTAAGCACGGCCTGGGCTGAGCTCAGTGCTCAGTTGTGGTATTGAGCCAGGGAAGGACCAAGCCAACGAGCATATTCTGGCATCAGCTCCTGGAGGTTACAAGAACCTTATGTATCATTTTATGTATTTTCTTTTCATGTGTATATAATCAATTCCAGTGGCGAGGCTTGTGTTTTGGTTCATACAGCCAAGCCAGGCAATTGACTTGGCTCCCTTTTCAAACCTCTTGGCTTGCTAAATGTCAGAGCCGAAGTAGGGCTTCTCTTTGTACTCCAATCTCATACAATTGGCCTCAGCTATGTGTGTTCCCTGAGAGCACATGCACAGCCGTGAATACAAATCAAACTCCTTAGGAGCCAAACACGGAGGTCAGAGAAGCAAATATTTTTGTCTCCCCAAACTACCTTTTTTGCATCCTGGCACAGCTTTGTGAGGCCCAAGCTTGACAAGACTTCTAAGTCCCACATGCTAAGAATTGAAAGTGAAGTAAAGTAATAATGCTAACAGTGTAAATGCATTGACAGTCTCTGTTAAAGTTCCCCAGTGACTTACTGGAATCTTGCAGTTCTGCACCTAAGGGAAACTATAAATCCTCTGGAATACGGAGGCAGTGGGGAGATTCTTGTGATGGCTTCTTCAGAGCATTGATTGTCTTAGATCTCCTTAAACAAGTGGTGGAGAATACAGACTGCTGCAAGCACAAGTGATCAGTTTGCCATGAGATATTTAAATTTCCACTAAAACCTAGGGAACAAAACAATGTTTAGGGAACAAATATTAACTGCATTATCCTTAAATGAGTCCCACAGGCTTTGATTGAAGAGACTGACATGTAATTTTGCAACAGTTTTATTGGAGCATGGTCAGAGATGCTATTCCAGTTGCAGCCGAATTGAGTCAAGAAACTATCACTCTCAACATGCGCTAGCTGAAAAAAAAAAAAAAAAAGCCCAAACAATAAACCTACTTAAAATTGTTCAAGCTAAGCTGGATCATTCTGACAGAGCCAGATTTGGGAGTGTCTGCACATGCAGTTATTTGGCTCATCGAAAAGGGTGGTAACCCCTAATGGGGGGCAGTGGATAAACAGCTGTGGGCAGGCTGGAGGTGGTAACCTCTTAACCTGGCTCAGCTGCAGCTGGAACAGCATGTGGGGCTTTGCCCATAGTTACACAATACTGGGATTTCTTAATAGACCAGTTCTTAGATCGAAGAGCAAGCTGCTGTCCAAGTTTGCAATGAGATGTGCTGCATCCCAAAATGTATGCATAAATATACATTCCCCAAACGTGTGTGCTAAGTGAACACTGAGTACTTAACAGCACCAGCACATAATACTGGCTCCAATTCCTCCCATAGCCATCGTGGTTGGAGCACAGTATGTTCCAAACAGCACATTTTGCTGCATGAGTCTCAGCTGTAGATCTCGAGCAGAGAGAGGCTTCTATTAAATGCATCTGTACTTGTGTGTCTTTGGTCTGTATCAGATTCTCCTTAGGTTACTTAAACTGCTTCCAGACCAAGCTCTCTTATGTCCCCACTGCTCTGTGATATTCTTAACCCTCTCCTCACCCGTGATCCATCAATCAGGACAAGCTGCCTGCCTGAGCTGGTACAGCACTGAGCACTGTTTTGCCTTGCAGGAAGAGATATTAATTGGTTAAGCATGAAGCACACAAGCCAAAAAGAAGGCACTGCTCCACGAGCCTCTCCAAACACAAGGAGGGACGGAGGGCTGGGCCTTGCTGAAAGGTCACGGTGAGCTCACGCCAGCAGGAGGATAGCATTTTGGGCAGGGCTCTTGCTGGGTGGAGGGAGCTGCCTGAAGCATTCCAGGGCTGAACTGGCGAGAGGCTGTGCAGAGGGAAGAACCCAACCACACCAAAAAAAAAAAAAAAAAAAAAAAAAAAAAAGGGGGGGGGGGGCAGGGGAGAGAGAGAACTGGGTATGCGGGCTCCAAGCTCTTTGGGTTGGTTCAGATTTGATGCAAGGACATGGAAAGATGTGGCTTACCACTGTTAAAACCTTTTTTACATTTTTCCTTGGAACATATAAAAAGCTGTGAAAGGGGAATGATAAGACACACCGTATGCTTTATCATGAGGATTTTCCTCAGACTTTTTGTCCCATATGATCTCAATCTCCACTCCACCACAGGACCACAATGCCTGTGATTATGTGGACCACGGAGACCCTATAGTGATTAGTCCTTGGCCAGCTCCTGAGAGTCCCCGTACCAGTACCTTGCTGCCTGGCCCTGGGCTCACCGTGTGTCCCCTGCTCTGCTGGCTTCTGCTGTGCCTGGCAGTAGGTGGGAGAAGATTGGGCAAGGGGGTGGTGGGGTGGAGAACACCCCTAGCTGTCCTTCCGACCTCTCCCTTCATCTGCTGAGCTTCTTCCAATGTCCTGTGAGGAAAGAGGCCCCACGACACTGGGGTGTCACCCTGAGGTACAGCCACTGGTAGTGTGTCCTGAGCTTAGTGGGTCTCTAAAATATGTAAGATTTGGAGTTTGTGTAGTCTTAAAAATATACAGCTCCTCCATGGTGGAGACCTTCTCTGTTACCTTCATCCTGTACTCCTGTTTAGGAAAGGACGGTATGTCCATGAAACAACTATTTGTGTCTCTCCAAATTTCTTTAACAATATGAACCTCCACGGCACCAATTCCCCTTTCAGTGCGGATGTCCAGCACTGCTGGGATAGATCTCAGGACATGGGTGAAAAGCTGATTTTGAATTGTATATTTAGATAAGGTTTACAGGGAGAAGTTCATGGATTTAGGTTAACAGGGTTCAGTCAGGTGTTGCTGAAGCAGATGAACGAGTATGAAGGGTAAAAAAGAGTTGTTACTCTCCCGACCAGTGAGTCCTGCGTGGCTTACCCCAGCTCCCAGTGGGCAGCCTACAGCAGCCTGCAGCTCTTCTATCCCCAGGTGTGGGTGCCCAACCTGGCTCTAACTATCTGTTGTTTTTTTTTTTAAATGACAGTTTCAATGATGCTTAGAGAGACTTGCATCCTTCAAACCTGCTGTTCTACCAGGCTTCCCGGGCACTGGTGCTCCTGGGGAGGGCCACACATGCCAGAGCCTGCTGGGCTGGGAGAGTGAACGGCCCGGGCCGTGCACAGGAGCTGCAAAACCTGTTGGTCCTATTGGGAAAGGAGGATTCCGTGATGTATTTGTACATGCACAGTGGGGGAAGAAGAGTGTGAAGCAGCTCTTGAGAAAGCAAGAGAGGAAGTTAACAACCAAGTGGGAGAGGGAACAGATGGGTTTGAAGGCCCAGAGAGGGAGTGGGGCTTTCTGTACGTTGTTTTGGAAGGCTGGCTGTGTATTTAGACCTGTACAGAGACAAGAAACACCACTGTACAAAGCTTGTATGATTTTCCAACTTGAAAGGCAGAGGTCCAGCCTTGATACAGAATTACTTGATTAGAACAGACTTTATCCCTTCCAAAAATGAAGAAAAATACCATCTTTAGTTGTAGAGAGAAAACTTTATAGGATCAGCTAGTCACCGGAGTGGCTTAAGAAAGGCACAGAGACAAATCCTTTGGGGTGGTGGGGAAAGCAAACTATCAAGATAAAGCAAAAACAGTTTCTTTTCTCTGCAGGGTGTCAGATTTATGTAGTTCTTGGCACATGTTTTTTGAGTGACCTTAGCTTAGTGATATAAATTTTAATTATGACTTTAAATGATGCTGGGACCAGATGGGTGAAGACTAAAGAAACAGTTAGCTCTGTCCACCTCCTCGGCCAGAGCTTTGCTTGCAGAGTGTCGAGAACAGCTTTTGGGGAGGACTTATAGGAGGATCGTTTGGCTTAGGGATATCAGCAGAGCAGGAATATGTGTTATATATGTGTTATATATTCCCTCATCAGTTCGTTTGTATGTGGATCGGTGCTGTGGAAAAGCTCTCTGTGAGCAGCACTGACCATGGTGGTGGGTTGTGAGGCGCGGATGTGGCCTACCTGGAGCTGGAGGCACGGGTACCTCAGCCTGGCTGCGCTGCAGGGCCTGAAGGCCGTGTTTGCAGCCATCCCGGGGCACGAGCAGGGTTGTTCTGACATCCAGCGACACCACTTCACAGACACAGGAGAACCCCTCCTCGTGCTGGTTAGCTGCTTTCCTGTGAGTAGTTGCTTCCAATGAAAACGAAAGGCAAGAGGTTTTGGGAGAGGTTGTTGAGCATCTGCTGGGGCGATGGTCAATTAATCCACCGCCCGGCTCGCTCTCTGCTAGCGTTTGCGAGGCATGGGGGTTTCCTATCCCGTGTAATGGCTTCAAGAAACGGGCAATTTTATTTCATACCTAAAATTTAATGGTGGTTGCAGCTAATTTCACACAGCAAATTAGACAAAATACTTGAGCTGCTTCCACCTCCTGAGCTCGACATCAAATGAAAATAGCTTTTTGGAGGGTAACTTGAGTGTTACTTGAGAGGGTTAAACGCGTCTCACCGGTGCACTCAGTTTGACAGGCTGATGCACTTTGTCTAGATGATAGATATGAAAAACTAATATCTCAGTTTTCAGAGGGGGTTCTGAAACCTAAAATCGAAACCAGATGTGCGACAAAAAAGAGCAGTGTATATTACAAAGTGTTGTGAAATAGCCCAAGGGAGGCAAGTAAGCAAAAACAGCCCTGCTTCTTAGCAACACCGCAACAAAACAAGTAACAGCCTGGCTGGCATCTGACGGGGCAGGTTTCGGTCTTCGCAGTGGAAAAGAAGGCTAGAAAAAAAGTTGGAGTAACTTTGGGATTTTTTGGTGACCCGGAAACACCTTTTGATTTGACAGAATGGTTACCTGACTTCTCCCCTCCCCTGCACCTCCTCCCTGCAAGCATGTAGCCACTGAGAAATACCTGCTGCAGCCCAATGGGATGTGTAATGTGCATCTTCTTGTTCCTTTGCTTTCCCCTTCACTGAAATCAATCGCACCCATGACGAGGGGGTGTCAAGGGAATGTTAACACCAAATCAAAAGAACTTTGAAGATTTCGCACAATTTGAAATGCCTAGGTGAAGGTTTCTCAGATATGAAGAACTATCTTAATGTGACTCGTGTATAGAAATGGAAAGAAGTAAGTAAAAAGTTAGGCTTAAAGATATAATTAATTAGTTCCAAAAGAGTATTTAAATCAGTTTCTGGAAATAACACTCCTTTTTCATCTGATTTCATTTAGGTTCTTAATTAAACTCTTGCCTTTTATCAACCCCACAAATGAAAAAATCACAGTTTGGGTCCCGAGATGTTATCAGATTCATTTAAGATTCAGTCCTGAAAGCAGGAGAAGCACTTGTTAAATGAGAGCCGCGGTGCACACTGGAAAGCTCTGCTGCCACAGCTTTGTCCATCAGGAGCAGGCGAAGGTCGTGCCTGTTGGCGGCACAGCTCCGCGGGCAGAAGCCGTGCTGGGAATGGGCTTCTACCAGCGAAGCAGTGAGTTTGGTGAAAGAGCTCATTCAGCCTGGGGAACTCTGTTTGCTGGAACAAGCCGCATGTCCGTCGTAGCTGTTTGCCAAGACAGATCTACTGATATTTCTGTCTGAACAAATTCTTTCTGAGAAAATCCTTTCTAGAGTAGGCAAGCCATGGGGTATTCCTGTAACCAGCCTGACTCCAGGACCAACAGCTTGAAGCAAAACCGCAGCATGTCCTGAGATTTGTAATCAAATTGCGAGAGGCAGCAATTGTGAGGGGGAAGGAGGGTGGGTGGATTTGACTTGGCTTTGTTGTTTGTAGAGAGGTCGAGGCTGCCAGGCAGCTAGCTTTTCCTCTTTCAATTTCTCTCTCTCTCTGTCTCTGTGAATACATTTCTTTTGGAAAATGCTGTTTTGGCAGAATTAGAATTTTGGGGGAAGTTCATTTTGATGAAGTTTTCAACGGAAATGTTGATATTACTTGAGAATGAAATAGCGACTTTCATTTTGACTCCTTGTTTTAGAGTTAAGCTCTTTCTAGCCTCTAAAAATTACTATGATATTAAAGATTAATTATAGATATGAATGGTTTGACATTATAAGATAGAAATTCTTAATGAACTGATTTTAATGCTTTCAGCTAAAAATAACTCAGAATTTCCATTCTGTGAAGCATTTGATATTTTGCTTTTCTGTCTGATTAGCAGAAAAGCAAATATCAGTGTCAGAATCTTCCATGGGATATATACATGTGTTTTTTTTTTATTTTGGCTACTTTTAGTAAGGCCTTTAAGTCACTGCCAAGCAGACTGGATTTGAACTGGTAACTTCAAAAGAGGCATGGCTTTATTATTCTTGGGTGCAAAACTGGAAGGGAACAAGGTTGTGTTACTGACTTCCTTCTCACGCACTGAACTCGTGGTTTCTCTTGAGGCTTCTAGCAGTTCTGCAGGACATGAGGTCTCCTCAGCATCTAAATCTTGTTTAAAGGATACAAACAAAAATGGTGGAAGTAAGAGGAAGTGATCTGAATATGTGATATTTGAAATAGGGGTCACTATTTACCAGTTTAGTATTTTTGCTATTTTATTTGAACTCAAAAGTAAGTATACCAGTACAATTTGCAAGTGCAGTCCAGGTCAAATACGGCCAGTCAGGCAGGTGCAGCTGGTGTTTCTGTGTACACTCCTTTTTTAATTGCGGGCATGTTTACCATTATCAGTGCCTGAGATCCACAATGTTTAATAAATTAAAATGGTTCTTTTCAAACAGCAAAGGCTTTTGCATTAGACTTGTGCTGGCCAATGCAGTCCATTAGTGCCTGAATAAGTGGCAATTAGTGGTAAGAGTCACAGTCATTAGTGTATCTTAGCTCCCTCTTTGTAAATCACAATTGGCAGCTGTGGGATTCTTCAGCAGCCCTTGACCGGCACCTGTGGCAGGAAGGAGAGGGCTCTACCACAGAATGAGGAAACTTCAGGACAGGGAATAGTTTGGGGGATATGGCAAGTCCATCAGTCCTAGCATGTTCATGTCCCTCCTGATTTTTTTGGGAAGGGGGTGGGGAGAAGAAGTTATATTCATGGTGATCGTGGTATTCCTCTGGTGTCTGAGATGCACTGAATTCATTGCAACCCTACTGTGTAAAACTTGTTCCCGCATATTGTCTTCTGTATTCCCCCTCTCAAGCTTGCAAATGTCATTGGGTCTACTCTCCTACTCTAATTGTGGAAGGTGGTACTTCGGAAACCTGAAGTGTAAGTATGATGTGTGGACCCCTACATGATTTCTAAAAACTCATCTCACCTGGTAAGGAAGATGTGGATGCATTTGCATAAGTGCTGTTTTATCTTGAGGCATCTTCGTCTAAAAGGAGCATTAACATTCATATTATGTGTGGTGGGAGTCTGCAGTATTTCAGCTGTGATAATGCCTTTGTAAATCAGGCAAGGAGATGCTTGAAATTGTTGTGCATCGGTTGTGATCTTGCCACTTGTGTGTCAAGGATTTCTCAGAATTAAAGGCTTAGATTAACCACATAGTGATTAGTTTTCTATTTGAAAGCAGAGTATTTCTGTCCTAAAAGTCCGTTTTCAAGGGGTGGCAAGCGTGGTCAGTCTGCTATGCCAGTAATTGCATGCACTTTATGTCGGTGAACTTTTGTATCTTTCTTGAGATGGTGCTATTGTTCATACTTCCAGGAATGATGAACAGAGAGATAGCCAGACCTTGTGACTCAATCTAAAATTACGTATCGCATTTAACACCCATAAGTTGGGTTTGGAGCTTCTCGTGGGTACCTGTCCCATCCGTGCGAATGCGCTCAGACAGACAGATGAGGAATTTCTAGTCACTTTGCAGCTGTGTTTTGTTGCAGGATGAAAGTGTGCAAGATACAGATCAGATACAGCTGCTGAAAAACAAATTGAAACAAAGAGTCTCACAAAGAGAATGGCTGCAGCCAGAGTTCATAAAAGGGCTCTATATGCTTTCTAATGTAATAAGCCTTTATTCTGCCTGGCTAGCTCTTTGAGTAATCTTAAGAGAAAAACTGACATCTCTTTTCAGTAGGAAAGAAGAACATTTATTTTATTCCTAACAGTTTTAACAAACCTCTCCATGATGAATTATGTATTTATTGTAACTGCACACTCTACAGCCACAAATTCTTGCAGTTTCTTTCCAGCTGAAGGCTCCAATAAAAGACTTCCCTAGATAAAGGCCAGAGGATTTGGGCCATGGTTTTTGTACTTAGATTAATTCAGTTACTCTGATTTGTCTGGTTTGGAGATTTCACAGACCTGATGAGTCAAACATAGAGTAACTGAACTTACAAAATATTCACAAGTATATTTGTGCAGTCGTGTGCTCCAGCTTCAACTTCAGCTTTCTTCACTGATTCTTAATTTCCCACTTTTCCTCATCAGTTATGGCTTTTCTCCTCTTTCCTTCATATTTCACTCAATCCAGAGGTTTTAATAACTGTAGTTCATTCAGAATAGATGTAAAAAGCAGCCAAGTTATTTTTGGGGAAGAAAAGGTAAAGCAGGAGCCATTACCCCCAAAGAAACAGCCTTCTGCCAGCTAGGCTGCAGTTCAGCTGTGTGGGCAATGGGGATTGTTGAGGGATGCGGTGTGCCTCTGGGAGCAGAAGCATTTAGAAGTAGCCAGAGAGGAAGAAGACGGACAATAAGAACTGGAAATAAGATGTCAGCAGCCATGAAAGATATTGAGGATAAAGGTATATTCCCATGGAGGATGGGGGGGGAGCGGGGGAGCGGCTTTCAACTGTGAGTAAAGAGCCCAACTCCAGTTGGTCTAGTCCTGTTTTGGAAACAGAACCTCATAAATAAGATTACACTGGAGAAATACCTGACACTGCTCTGCAGTTAATGGAAGCATCTTAAAAGACTCTGAATATAGGCCAAGTATGTGGGTCAGTAGAGAAAAGTAGAGAAACTGCTATTTATATTTGGACCTGCATCTGAATACAGTGTAATATCCAGCTGTTGAAAATACTAAGAGAAATTGCAGAAAAGTAGTTTTAGGCATATAGTGCCAAAGGCTTTGTCAGGTGATGTTGCTGTTTGAGCTGCAACTTTACGCTCATCTCCCACAAATTAGTGGACAACATCATTAAAATTTGGTAAGGTCATCTTTAATCTGCTGAGAAAAGGAGATTTGCTCTCTTAATTAAAAAAAAATGCTGAAAAAATGCATAAAGTTGAAATTTAAAATAATGTACCCTGAAAGTGAATTTTGCTGTGGATATTTAAGTATTTCTACAGGCTTTCGAATTCTAAGAATTCTCTCTTCACTGACTGGATTGTGAAATCAGTTTTTGTCATGGGAAAGTTCCCACTCGCAGGTTAGAGGGTCTCGGGAATTCTCACCGAGTTTGACCGTGCGTGCTGCAGGCGAGCTGTATATGCATGCGAAGCCAGTGTTTTCAAAAATATGAGTTCCCTGTGCACAAAGCCCTGTAAATTATTCTTGCCTTGTAAAGAACATCTGTTACAGAGTTTAGGATGTGATGCATCCCTTATAAAAGGGGGGTGGGGGTTGCAGGGGAGGTTGCTGGAGTCAGTAATGCTGTGAAAAAGGATGGCCATTATAACTTCCCTACAGATATAAGCAGTGAGCATTTGGGGAGATCTAGGGGCTGAATTCAGTTGTAGAACAGGCCTGTAACATCAGTGGGAGCTTTCTGTTGGCAGGGTGGAGGACCTTAATTTCCACCAGAGCTGTGGGTCTTGGTCTTTATTGCAGAAAAGGATCATGCTCTGCTCTCTACTCCATCCGTTGATGCAGGACAAAGGCAGTTACATAAAGCCAAGTTGGGGCTTTCCATTTTTTTTCCCTCCAAGTTCTTTTGTGATCCAAATCTATAAGAAAACAGCCAACATGTAATTCTGCGCTCAAAGAAAATGACTTTTTTTTGTTGTTGTTGTTCCCCATAAATGCAATTTAGACAGTAATTGGAGTTTGCAAAGCTTTGAAGGTGCAGCTGGAGGGAAGAGTAATGTGCCACGTAGAAGGGTGCAGTTGAGTAAAAGAAAGCTTTTCCAGAGGACCCAAGGGCCAGAGCGGGGAGAAATTGGACGTGAAACCTTCCAAGGCAGGCCAGAGTGCAAGTTTCTTGGAGTCTTCAACAGTTTGCATTGCACTGGTGGTTGGAGCTTGTGCTATGTTTGATGAACTGATGGGCCAAACTTTGCTCCCCAACATCTACTGTTGAGCCTAGCATGTGATGTGTATTAGCTGCATCTGTGCCACCCTATTTACTCCTGGTGGTGTGCAGGAAAAGGGTGACTGAAAGCGGAGTTACGTTCCTTGTGTTTATATATTGACTCTATCTGAAAGTCTTGAAGATTTGCAACTAAAAGCTTGCTGGGAAGTTAGAACGAATGAGGAAAATTATGTGCAGGAGAGGTCAAGTCACCAGAGCAAGATGACAGGGTGAGAGCAAGGTCCCAGCCAGGAACCTCTGCTTGTTCTGGCCGCGGTGCACACCGTCTTTCATCCTGCCCGAAGGAAGTGGAAAAAATGATTTCATAATCCTTTGTCATGGGGTTGGGCATGCTGCAGGTCATGTGGACAGAGCCATTTGTTCAAGTAGCGTGAACCAAGGACTCCTCAAAAGCTGTTGAAATCTCATGGCCTCTCCTTCCTCAGCGGAGCAGAAGTGCTGCATCCAAGCTAAACAGGGACGGCTCCTTGTGCTCCTCTCCTTGAGCGCTGACCAAGACCTACTTCCTTGATCTCAGCAGTGTCTTCTGTATCTGAGAGATTTTGCTGGTCTTCCTGTAGTATTTTTGTAAACGCTGTAGGCCAAGGCGAGCTGAAAAGGTACCCTCCGCTCTGTTTGAAAATTTTTCAATTATTGCAATTTGTCAAATTATTTGAAAGCAGCACCGTTAATAACACTCGGTGTTTTGGCTGAGTCCCTCACTGCCGGTGTTGTTGTTGGTGTGTCACTGTCAGTATTTTGTATTGAACTATCTAACAGCTGTCTTGGCTTCCTTCCCCACTAAAACAACTGCTGCTTCACAAAGAACACAGATAATTTTGTCTTCCTTGATATTAACAGATCAAGAGAGGCCCTTGCCAATACAAACTCATCTTTTATTTTTACAGTCTGAGCGAGCCCCTTGGTAGAATTTGTTGTTCTCTTTAATTCTGTACTTGGAGACTAGTTGACATCTAATCTTTTCATTTGAAGTGATGCTGAGTGGGTGGGACATTTAGAAGGGGGATAAAAACTCTCACAAAAGAATCAAAGTCAAAAGGAAGCCAAAGGCAAAACAAAAAGCCCTGCACAAGGCACCAAAATGAAAGGGCTTGTTTAAAGGCAGTAGAACAGTAACAGCACAGTCTTCCCCTAGTTTTAAAAGGCAGTAAGATGAGAGATGCTGTGCTGAAATTAACGCTCATCTCCCGGCGTGTCCACAAACCCCATGCTTATGCATGGGAAAGAAAGTGGTTTCGCGCACCAAAGGAGAAATGCTGCTGCTCCTGCTTTGAAAGCAAGACCTGGACAAAGGCTTGCGGTATCCACAGAAGGCCAACTTTCTTCTCCTCTACAAAGCCTGTCTGTGTGGTGGCAGAGGTGTTCACCACGGAGGTGTTCATGGCACAGAGTCTCCAGAGGGGGAGAGAGGTCTGATTTAAAACTGCATATTCCTGAGATCATAGCCCAGGTTTTAGTACCTCTTGTAAGACCTCTTCAAATTGAAAAGAGCTCTTCAAATTGAAAAGTTTAGAGAAAAATTTTAAACTCAAGTGAAAATTTAGCATGTGAGATAGGGACAATATGTGTTTATAATGGCATTAAAAACTAAACTCCTGTCAAATGCGTAGTATTGACAGGCTCATCCTCCAGAATGTTCTAGGGAGTTTTAGATGATGAATCTCCCAGTGATTTGGGGATGACTTAGGTTCTTTAAAAAAATCTGCTAAACATCTTGAAGACTTAGCTTTTTGAGAGCTGTATGCTATTCATTTCCAGCAGCTTGGTCTTTAAAATACCTCAAGCCCTGCATTGCTAGACTATCAGGCAGAGCTAAGTCCTTTCCAGACCATTCTCACATCTGCGTGCTGTATCATATCACAATCATCTCAGCAGTCCCAGGGCAAGCTGCCATCACTTTGTTTTCCCCATTTCTTCTAGAGTCATTTAGTCAAAATAAGTGGTGCTCTTTCTAGATTTGTTTCCTTAAGGTTGCATGCATGCAATGAAAAGATCAGATCTCTGAGTCTTTGTTGTTTGGGCTGGTTGAAGGAAAATAGATTTCAGTGCCTCTTTGGCTTTACAGCGGAGGCTTTAATGGGCTTTATTGAAAACTGGACACTTCAGGGGGGTGGGAGTAGCAGCCCAATAAGTTTTTCAGTACCCAGGGTGAAATCCTGAGTTTGAAGCCAGAAAGGTGAGAACTTCACACAGTTGGATTTGAGTATAGGAATCTATATTCAGAGTTTGGCCCTGCATACATATACATGCATTTTTATACATACATCTGTAGTCATTAGTCTATTTAACTCTGAAGGTAAGTTACTACTGAGCAGAATTGGTCACAGAATATTATTTGCAAGTTATCTTGTTGGAGTCATGATGGGAGAAAAGCCGTACAGCAGTGTGGTGGAAAATCTGCTAGTTTCAGAGCAGTTATGTGGGTAAACAGTAATACATTCTCACTCCCTTACTCCCACATGGATAATGAGCTGAACACGTACTATGAGTAATTTGTTTTTTAAGAATTGAAATTGACCCCAGAGCAGAGCATCTGTACCATACTAATTGTGTTGTTGAGGAAAATGAAGGATCATCACTTGAATATGGGGGGCTGGCTGCATTGCTATAAAATGAAATAAGATGAAATTATGTGGGGAAAGGGCCTTATGTGAAAGATGTTATAGATTATTTTTAAGGGCATCTGGACAATGTGCTGTAATATAAAAACCTACAGAGACTGCAATAGGAAGCATTCCACCCCTTCTACCTCAGCACTTGTCAAGCAATCCATATTTATTTATAAGGCAACCTCAATGAGTTCAGGTATCACAAATTATAAATGTCTACCTGCAAACAAAAAAAAGCCACCTATAAATTGATGGACTATTTAGTGAGGTGTTTGCTTTTATGTTCAAGAAGTACCTTTACTTACTTCAGTGATAGCAGACTGCTGTGCCCAACAGTCACTTTGCATTTCTGTGTTACCTACTTGTGTGTGCAGCTACAGGGGGGAGACGACTGAGACTCTACCAATGAGTTCTATTTCCCTGATGTCATTCTCCCCTGCTTTTTTACTGCTTTACTTTATTCCAGCTTTTATCTTCTCTAGCATCTTTATTTAAATCAGTACCCACTTCCCCAAATACTACATTGCCTCTGAAGAAGCCTGCATGCTACGTACCAGAAAGCCGCTCTGACCACTGAGTCAAACCTGTAAGTTTTCCTTACACCTGGTGCTATTTCTGTATGCCTGCTTCAGATGCCCACCTATCAAATTAATATTTATTTAATGACTAGTGCTAGGTTGCAAATAAGCAGCGTGTAGATTGTGTGATGTAATCTGTGTATAGAGTAATATAGGTTATATTAGGGTGGTGGTCACCATCAGAGAGTCACCTTCTGACTGCAAATACCACACAAAGCTATGGCAAAGATGTTTTTTTTTTTTTCCTCCCACGTAGAAGAGAGAGCTCTTGTGATAGCTTGTGTACCAGAGCAGTGCTATTGGCACACTGACTTTTTAAAGGCTTTGCTATAAATAAAAGCAACATATCTTCATGATATAACTCCTTCTGGAAATGCATTGGTGGTAGTTTGTTAAACAGATGATTTGCAGCAAGGTCAGGGTTCTCTCCAACACTGCGTGATACCGAGTGCCTGAGGCTTCTCCAAAGACTGTGCCAAATGGCAGAATTCATGAGGCTGCGCTTCTGCCTCCTCTCCGTGGGCTGTGTCTAGTCATAACCCAACCAGCCAGTTGGCCTTGGGGCAGAGAAACTCGATAATAGCAGAGACCTGGCTCCCACAGCAGCTCTGCCCTGAAGTACAGGGGCAGAGAGGTCTGGTTGCTTGGCCGTGCGAAGCTCAAGCCTGTGTTCGAGCATTGCTCTGAAAGGTAATCGAGGCATGGGCAAGATAGTTCTGTTTCAGCGCTTCACCCCTCAGGAGCAAAAGAATTGCCTAAGGGGAACTGCTGTGCCATTCTCCTGCACCATGGGTCTAAGGCTTGTCAGGGTGAACAAAAGGGAGCTGTGGACAGGCCCGGGAAGGAAAGGTAGAAGGAGGAGAACCAACATCCATGATCTTCTCACCCTTTTCTTTACCACTGTAAATCCTGACAACAGCATGTTCACTCCCATTTTGGGCTAATCCTCCTGAGGGCTGGTTAACTGAGCGCAGGACACCAGGAGCTGCTGTACAGGACCTTCCCAACATTTCACATTTCTCTCAGGCTTCCTCATGCAAAACCAAAAAAATCCAGCCTGAATCACTTACTTCTACTTGTCGTGAGTGCTCAAACTTGGCAAGCTTCTTCTGACACAACCCTGCACTGAAATGGATATGCCCATGTCTAAGCTTCTGCTTGGCTTTCTGGTTCATTTACAAACCTTATGTCAAGTTTACAGTGGAAGCACTGACATGATCTCTGCCATGGTGGTCTGACTGAGGCACAGAAAACATAACTTTGAATAAGTATCACTTGACTAGTCTGTCTGGGCACATTTTAGTGCCTGGTCTTGCAAGGGTGTCTAATAACTTGGGTTTCTTTCTTATATCAAATGCTTACGCTTGACCTTTAGAAATTGCTTACATAAAAGACAAATATTGACGCTTTTTAGAGTTTAGAAAATTATTTCCAAGTTAGAGGGAAACAAAAAATGACAACTCATTTCAGCTAGAAATAGGAATAAGCAGCACAATTATTTCTCTTACCTAGGTAAAAGGTGAAACAGTAAGTTTAGCTTACCTGTTGGCAAGCAATCTGTTTTTTGTTGTTGTTGCTTTGTTTGTTTGTTTGAAAAAAAAAACACAAACAATTCCCCATCTTTTTTTTTTAATTGCCTTTCAGGAGTAGAAGTTCAGCCACAAACCAGCAAGCTCCTAAACCTCTTAGGTGCATTCAAACATTCTCTTGCAAGTCTTGGTCTAGAAACATTGACTCATCAGAGACCTTAAAGGTTACGTGGTTTGAAACAAGATCAAGAACTCTAAGACAAGTTAATTAAATACACTGAAACCTCTTTCTTCCAAAATTTGCTAATCCAAAAGACTTGGCCAGCTGAATGGTAATGTATTATCCCCTGTGCCACTCCTGCTGCCATGGCTACATTTTGTCTTAAGTCAGAACTTTGGCTTTAAGAAAAAATTAGGGGAAAAAAAAAAAGGAAGAAAAAAAAAAAACAGCATTCTGGTATGTCTGACTACATACTAATATTAGCAAGCATAACCTTGAAATAGCATTGACATTCACTAATCCGTACACTATTCTGGTCCAAAAATGCTCAGATTACTGACGTTCACTGCAATTTTCTTCCCCACGCCACTATCAATAGCAGTCTTAATACCAACCTTTGAATATACTAATTGCTTCAAACTGCCTTCAGGCAAATAAATAATTCTCTGATGCAAGATGAGGGAAAGGAGCTGAGTTTCTGAGTAGGTACACTTGGATATTTTCCAGTCAGCAGACACATATATGCCCTCAGTTGGCTGTTTACAGATATTCTGCTACAGGAGTTTGGTAATGCGTTTTATGGCTGGAGGTGGAAACTCGAGGCGAACTTGGGCATTCTGGGCTGTTCTTCAGCTGATCATCATAGCTCAGCAGTAATCGAGAGCTTTTCCAGTTGACACCAGCTTTGAGAAGTCTGCCTGCTGTCTTTGACCTCACAGCTCAGCTTCATCTGTAACGTAGGCTTCATGTTTCCATATATACAGTCAAGTTAAGAGGAATTCTTCCATGTGAAGTTAAAGGATTTAAAGGAGTGCTTCTCAGTTGTTGAGAAAGTGAGAACACGTCCCTGTGAGATGTCTTTGTACATAACGTAGATTTTAAGTAAATGCTAATTGCTGAAATGTATGTTTCTTTGTCTTCACTGAGCCTAAGAGAACAATCCATAATACCTGTGAAAACAAAATTAGTAACTCTTTAGATACAACCACATTTGTCCTAAGTGGTATCTGCAATGTAATTCTAGACACCCACATATAAAAAGTTAATTTAGGATTTTAAGGATTATTATTTTTCCCTAGTGCACTCTCAGCACCAGCTACATAAGTAGACCAGAACACGGTAAATTTAGAAGGGGCAGGCAGAGGGGACTCTCTTGTTGTGTCTGGGTCAGCTGTGGTTAACGCCTTGGCTTCTCCACCATGGTGGATTCCTTGGGATGGTGGCAGAGCCCCATGCCCACATGCTTCATTGTTGTATCAGAAACAGGACACGTTAGCTGTTCCAACCACCTGCCCTGAGAATCTTCAGACCTGGTCAGGAGGGACATAAATCATCACTCATTGCACAACTTCAGCTCTGTGGAGGGTTATAAATAGGCTGAACAAGACAAAGAATTTAGGTAGTTGTGTTCTATGCTTGTGGTATTCCTTATTTTTATATTCAGAGCACTCTAAAACAATTTTGTGTTCCCATTTTTTGTAGAAGTCCAGAAACTGGAAGACTTGATGCTTTTATTAAGCTAGAATGGCTTTGCTAATGCCATTGACTGGTATACTGTTTTTAAAAAGTATGCTTGGTAAAAATACACTTAGTAAAGTGCACTTTAAATATAAATTGCCAGTTTCTCTCTGCAAGAGAACATAGCAACTGGAACTTGTCCTCATCTATTGTTTCACCCTCACGGTTTACAAAAATGATGAGGTGCATTGTTTCGGCAATTGCCTCCTGATTGCTGTAGCTTGCTGCTTATTTTCCTGCATTGGCTTTGGAGTCTTGCATCCCTAAACAGAGCATCGTAGATGGTCATGAGTCACTGTACAGGAACTAAATGTCAAAGTTGAAATAAAGTTTACTGCCACAGTTGGTGTGAACAGTGTGACTGGCGGTGTGTCATTCTCATAGCAGGGATGTCTGGGCAGGGAAGAGCTAGGTTGCTCCCCTCTTAGAGCAGAGCACAATTCGGCAGAGGTGTTGCTGAAAGCAGGGCAGATTCTGCCTTGATGATCTTTAAAAACATATATTTGATTTGAGAGACCTTGAAAACAAATGTGGTGACCTAGAAGGCCGTGTAGGGCATGGTGCCCTTCAAGTGAAGAGAGCCGCTTACTGTGCTGCGGCGTGACTCCGTAGACATGCTCTCGCTCCAGCACCATGGTGTTTTCCTGGAGCAGCTGTGCGTGGATAATTGAGGAGGTCTTATGGTGTCCCGACTTGAGATCCCATGTAGATGGCAGGGCTCCGCTAGGGCTCCTGCAGCCTTCTGCTGGAACAGTATGTGAAAATTGTCTGTCCCCAATCCTTGTCTGACCTCCTCTTTAACAGAAACCGCTAGAGCAGTTAAGGACAGAGCTGAAGGATCACCAAAGCAAGCTCTGCCCTGGCCCTGTACAGAAGTAACGCTCTTTCAAGACACTTGTTTTGACTCATTTCCTGCCCTAATGTCACCCCTGCCATCACAGGCTCTGCTTCTTGCACCTCAGAGTGCTGGAAATAGGAGAGGAACAAAGAGTCGACATGGCCTTGCTGATGACAGCAAAGACCGGGCTCTCCTTTCTGGTTCTGCTACTAACTTGCCCGGTGAGCTTGAGTAAATTGCTTCAGAGTGCTGAGGCTGTGTTTTGGCTTCTGAAAATTGTGTGGGTTTTTTTCTGAACTATTTCGAGATTGATGGCTGAAGCTCGTTGCTTCACTTTTAAGCGCTGCGAAACATAAAAACAAGAAGCAGAAACAAAAAAGGTGCAAGAATTCCTTGCTACTTGAACTGAGACTTCTTGGGAGCAAGGACCATCCTTTCTGAATGCTATTGCAAGTGTCTACTGACAAGTGTAAATAGTCAGCAAAGGTATAGGACTGTGGTTTTTCAGTCTAGGTCGTGCCCCTGTGACGGGAACTCAGCATCTTTGATTTCCAGGGGCATTAAAGGTGCATAGCATCTTGCAGTTTGAATGTTAGATTTGTCTCTTTTCTTATTTGGCACTAAACCTTCGCTCCCATTCGTTTAGAACTCCATAAATAAATAAAACAACTTAAAAAACCCCCTGACAAACTGGCCTTTTGGTATTTTTAGATCTTTTATGTCACCTCGTTTGTAGAACATTATTTATAGATTTTTTTTTTATATGCTCCCAGCTAACCTGCATTACTGGCTCTTTGCAGAAGCCTCTGCTCTACTATAGTACATAGCAGCACCCTGTAAGTGTCAGCATTCCTCTGCAAAGCTGGCACTTCAGCAAGGACGTGCTAGGTACATGACCCAGCTCAGGAGGTACGTATTGTCCTGCATAAAGTGCCAATGCTGAGCCTGTTCCAGATTTATTAATTCCCATTGCCTACATACGGTTTGAACATTATTATAGATGAGGATTCATCTCCCCCTGATTTGTGCCTCCTGGTAGGAGTCTGTAATGCTTCCTGAGGGCAGGAGCAGTGCATAGAAGAAGTCTGAGTCTACAGAATAAAATAAAGAGCAAGGAGAGCCGTGAATTGCTGGAGCTCCCCATATTAATATGAATCAGCCAGATCCCTTTTAAATTGGCAAGTTATTTCTGCAAAATTTAGAGATCACCAGATAGATTTAAAAAGGTATACGTGGGAGAATTACATACATGGAATGAGACAGGGGAAGCATGTTGGTAGCAGAGACTTGGGAGGATGCAAATGATAGAGATTTGTGATCCTGAAACGTGTCCCAGACCTGGTCCTTCCAAAGACCAGTCGTGGTTATGCTTTTTGTACTGGTTGATTGCTACCCACCGGGACTGGGCTTGGGCCAAATGCGCCTGCTCTCAGAGAGCACGTAAGGTGCCAGGTCAGAGTCTAAGCATTGCTGACATGCAGCAGCTGCAGCATGGCTTGGATACTGTTGGGATATTCTGCTTTGCTGTCCGACTCAATGTCACATTGACTCTTTGGGCACTTCTGGCCTAAAAGAGCAAGAGAGTGCTTCTGGAACCGAGGCCTTCCATGGACTCAGCAGGCGTCAGCTGGCACGACACCTAAAAAAGGCTGGAAGAACCATGGCTGATGGTAAGTGGGGTTAGGTTCAGTGGGAGGAGGCAGAAAGAAGCAACCTTTCCCACAACTTGAGAAAGGGTCAGAGCATGTGGAGGAGGCACTCCGGGACAGTCCTACTGCACGTAACTCTATACATCTGTCTGTATGAAGCCGTTCCCTGCTTTCAGCTCCTTTCCTGGAGAAAGTGAAACCATATCAACCTTGAGAAAACATCTGGACATCACGCTTAACTTCTTATATACCACTTACACTTTCACCTCTGTCTCATCAGACCCTAAAAATAAATAACTTTTGTCTCCAAAGTCTTGATATGTCTCCAAGCTGTACTCTTATTGCTTTTGGACCTCCAACTCTTGTGAGTCAGACCTGCAAATTGCATGAGTCGGGTTTCAGTGGTGACCATCTCAAACTGGCTGGCCATTTAAGGTGGAAAAATTCACCATAGGTTCATGCACTTTTATTTGGTCTGTGGTCTTTGTGTTGTGACTCTTTTCTGCCAGAAAGGAGAAATGGCATATAGGTGATTGTTTTTTAAAGTATAGCAAAATTTGGTTGCAAGTTTGCATTCAGAGCCATTGTAAGAAAACCTTTGCTTTACTGGCCTTTGAGGAATTATTAAGTTAAGATGTCCTTAAAACAGAAAAATGAGTTTCAGGTTCTCTGATTTACCTGGAGGCAGTGGAGTTTGTAGGTAACAAACAACCCCAGGAGCCTGAGGAGGCCTTGGCAAGCTGCACGGCACGGGGCCAGCGCGGCGGTGCTGAGCGGTGGCGATGAGTATGGGCAGGCGCAGGCTGCGGGAAGCACTGAGGTGCCTCCAGCTGCTGCCAGGGGTTTGCGTGGACACTCAGACAAGATGCACTTGCCATGCAGAAGGTAACGCAGCAAGCATTACGCTCCCCGGAGTAGTGCTGGCATCGAGCGTCCTCTGTGAGCTCAAATTTAAGGAAAGGAAAGCACTCTGCCAGCTGCAGCTCCTGACAGAGTGAGGATTGTGAGTTCCTGCATTCAAACCCAAATCTCCTTAAATTGGCAAGCTGCTACCGGCGCTAATGTGAAGGCTTCTTCCAAACTCCAAGCGAGGGAATTTACACCGTGCTGAAAACAGCGATGAACTCATGCTGCTTCCTTCCTCGCTGCAGCTAGCCTTTGTACCGTGCCGGGCTGTACGTCTGGGCTGCTCCAGAGCAGAGCAGGGACTGCTCCCGCTGCTCGCCTGGGAGATGGGAGCGTAACATAAGACAGCTATTCAAAGGCTACTGCTGTCCCGCCAGTGATTTATGGCACGCGGGAAAGATTCTGATGTGTCATGCTGCAGGGGGAAAGGAGAGCGGCACCGGGGTCATGAACAAAAAGGAATTTGCTTATCCAATTTCCGTCTCCTTCTGAATTTGATTGGAACTCGCAGTTGTCAGGCTGTGTTTAAGTCTAGTCTTTACCAACGCCTCCTTAACTGCGGAAGGTCAAAACCAATTATTGTTTTGCCTCCAGGGACTTTCCTTCTTCAGAGAGGCCTTACAGTGGATGTTCTTTAAACCCTTTTCCTTCCAATTAAGGCAGCAGACTCCTTTTTAGAAGGTTTTTCAGGGGATGAGGGGACAGTAATCGGGAGACTGATAGATTTATCAATAGCCTTGAAAAACAAAGCCTGTATGTCTCGGGAAGCTTGAAATCTAATTCCTTTCAATGACTTTTCTCACTCTGAACTTTAAATCTGTCGTTTCATTACACCGGGAATGGAAAGCCCCTAATTTTCCCAGGCTACAATTTTCCTCTGGTTTTTAACCCTCAAATACCATGTGGATTTATGCCTCAGCACCTGAAGTTTAAGTTTTTCATGTAGATAAAAATGCTTAGGTTCTGTTTTTGGTAGGAATTTACAGCTGTAACTTCCAGAGGGAGTTGTGAGAGGCTGTACCTGCATCGACAGCTGTGATCTGACAAGTAATTAATGTCTTCCACATCTTTGGGGTGGAAAGGGAGAACATCTTGAGAGTCTTTCATTTTTTTCCCCTTTTCCCCTTTCATTTCTGTTATGGACATCATTGTTTTCAGTTTTATAGATTGATTTTTCCCCTCTACTCCAATCCATTGATACCTACCAAGGCCTGTTTCAGCAGATGGCTTCTTTTTATTTAGACATGTATCAGGGACTGCTGTGATTATACTTTTACCCATTGAAGGGGTTAAATGTATTGTTTCCCCTTGAATGTACCATTTGTTGTGGGAGAAGTGAGCAGCAGAGCAGATAGAAAATAATCTCATTTGAAAGAGAAAATCCAACTCTAAGGCCAGGGGAGGGAGGCTGCTGAGGAGCAGTAAATGCAGGAAACAATGCGTTGGTATCGCAGGTGCTGAAATACTTAGCAAAAATACTTTGTAATTGCTATTTATATCAGCGTGGACCATGAAACCATAGTACTCTGTGTGAGATGTAACCCCCAAACATAACCAGGTACGTTTGTATATTGTAGTGTTTAGGTGGCTGACCTAGAATATGCTACACCAGTTGCTACTACAAAAATACTGGATTGTGCATAATATTAAGGGAAGTCTGTTTTTCTGGAGCTGGCAGATTTAAGACCCTTGATTAATTATATTCACAGCTTCACTGAAGCAGCACTATAATTATGTGATTATAGGGCAGCTGTAGTCTTGTGGACTGAGAACGAGGACAGGAATTAGGAAACGTGCGTCTTGGTGCTGATCAGCCACAGTCTGTTTTGTAAGATCCCAGGCAAGTCACTTGAAATGCTCTGTCTACCATTGGATAGACCAATTTTAGATGTTGAATTTTGGGGGTTTCAACTCAATTCCTTGATTCAGTTATCCTCAGGGAGAGCATGGAGTGACTGGCTTGGATGCTAAGGTTTCCTCCATGCCTGCATTTAATCAGATAATTCCTGTCTTCTGTGCCTAATGGGGATGATGATTGCCTTGCAGGTCAAGATATTATTTGCAATTGCTTTATAAAGGGTTAATCTACTACAGATGTCTCTCTGACTATGCACAAATTTGAGTAAGTCCAGGGGGTGCTGATAAATTAATTACAATTTACTGTTCCCATCTGCAGCGTGCTTATACTAAGGGTTAGCCAGGCATTAATCCTTTCTAAAACATTTATAAATAAAGCTAGAATACCACGTGTGACTGAAATAGTTAGGTATGACTCTGCAGGCAGAAGTGCAGAGCTCTGCTTTCCTTTGACATGGTGCTAGCCTTTAGCCCTGAAAATACATCTGGGCAGACATCATAGCAGGAACGCTAAGAAATATTTTATTGGTTGAAAATAATGGTTCCCTTCTTAAAATCATCCAGATCTAATAACTTGCTATTCCTGTCCCGCCGGACTAGTCCAGATAGCGCAACAAAAATTTCCTTTGCTACTGCAGGGAGAGCCTGTCCCCAAAGAGGGCTTTTCTTTTGATAAGGTGTCTCTCCTATCCTGCGCTGCTGAACCAGCCTGAATCAGCACGCCAGCATGTGAGTGCAGGAAGATCCCGGTCTCAGCCGCTGAGTCACATGAATAACTGGAATAGTTCTGCAAAGCAGAATTAATTCCCAGAACCTCTTCAGGCATATACCAGCAGGCACATGCTTTTGCTCCAGCATTACTTTACAGCTCTGTGATGTAGTGGAAAGGACAGTACTGATCCTTGTAATTGAGATAATGCAGTTTACCTGGTGTTAGAGTGTTAAACCTTGCAAGTTTGTTGTTGACACTCTCCTGCTTCCAAGAAGATTTAAGAATAAGCCACAACATAACAGAGCTATTAGGGTTAAGCTTAAATCAACTGTGCAGTGACTCAGAGCTTGTAGCCCTTTCAAACCAAGTGTTGGGGGGGATAATCCTGTTGTTATTAACTATTGAGTTGCTTGTGCTTTGTGCAGACTGTTTAGTCAGCAAAGATACCTAAGGAAACTCTCTTTTTTTCTTTCCTTTCCTTTTTTTTTTTTTTTTTATCTATTGCACTTTGGCAAAAAACTCTGAGTTACAGGAACAGTAACTCGACAGCCCTGAGATTCTGGTTTAGCAAAGTCCTTAGACTGCATGTCTGAAATTTGGCCTGAGATATCCAATTCTCTACAGAACATTTCAGTCCTAAATTGTGTAAAGCCTGCAAGGATTTTAAAGAAATGAACTTTCAGGGAAGTGAGGGAAGAAGGCTATGTAGCAAATGCAGAGTCTAGGTATTCCTGGTGGACCAGGATGTGGGGTTTGTAATAGGGTAACAGTATGACAGAGAATCATAGTGCTTAATGAACATTTTGAGATTTTTTCTTCTTAAGCACTAATTTATGTTGTCTAGATAATAGTGATAAGCTGGCCAAGCACATAGGAGAGTGAAGAAGAAAGACTGCTTGCACTTCCACCTGCTGCTCTTGAATATATCACAAATGAATTCAGGACAATCTGCTTTATAGTCCAGCATCACTGATAAGAGGAACTGATTTATTTCTGTCTTCTTTTCTTTGTTCTATAATATTAGTCAAAGTTTGTGCAATTTCTCCAACAAATTCTGTAATTTTTAATATGTTAGTAAACCTTATGTTGTGTTACACTTGACATGTTATTATCAACAACCATTACAAAAGAACATGAACTTTAGAAATTTAAAATAATTTGGAAATTACATTGAAATTATTATTATTGAAGAAGAGATCTAGGGCCGACGTTTAGATATCTGGATGTCTACGCTTTGTGGTTTGTCCACGGATGAAAATGTGTTACTTGTTTGGGCTCAAAACCAGTACCTTTCCCTGGGATGTATCTGGAACAAACGCTAACTAAAAGCAAACATTATTTCTGACATCTGTTGCTTGTCTGGATGGCAAACTGGCAAGTGTTGAAATCTGTGATAACGGTCAGAAGAAAGTATATAGTCCTGTGGCCATGGAAACCTCATATAGTTTTTTCCTGTTTCTTTTTCTGCATTTTCTAGTGAATGAATTGTTCTGAATCCAGCTGGATGGCAGCCCAAGAGACTGCAGGCCTCAGCTTAGCCACAGCAGAGGGCAAACCTAGTGAAAAGCTTTCTCTTTGCATGTTCTCACCAAAATGCTATTTTCAGTAAGTAACTTTTTTCAGGAAGAGTAGTTCAGTGCCTCAGGAAGAGTGACCAGTCATTCCCCAGTCTCTCTGGCTATGGCTAGAAAATAAAACAACCCAAACACAAAGTAGCACATCATGACTCATATCCATATGATTCAACTCTTTTCCCCCATTCCTGCCTCCAAAGCAGGTGGCCTCCTCCAGACAGCCTGCAGAGAACAGTCCCCCAAGTGTGTCTGGGCATCGTCTGGCAGGGCACTCAACGGGACAGGCCGGTGCTGTGCCAGCCTTGTGTCCTGACTGTTAAACACTTGGGAGGTCACGGATCAAACCTGTGCCCTGGGCCTCTTCAGTTTACTCTGCAGATGAAAGCTGTAAGCAGGGAAGGCAGCTAGTGCCAGCGGTGGTTTTGGTTGGGGGACAGGGACAGGAGAACAAGGTGGACACTGGCAGGTCACAGTGACTTTTCACTAAGCACTTCGACACTAATCTGCTCCAAGTTCACAGAGGAACGTCTCCCAAACCAGGGGACCCCAAGGTAGCTCAAGGGTGGTCAGGATTTTCAGGGACCATGGAGGTCCTCTGGACATTTTTACAGGGTACCTGTAGCAGTACGATCTTAATCCATTTTTTGTTACACTGAGATGCTGCTGTCACTAACTTTTGGTACACCGTTGTGCAGCTAGGGTGGGTTAAGCATAACTTGTACTGTCTAGATGTTGGGCAAGTGTTTGTGGTGTTCCCCAGGTATTATAGTATGATGTCTTATATACTTTATCAGCACAATATGTAGGGCAGACATACTTTCTTTTCTGGTTGTTTTCAGTGGGTTCAGTTTTAGGCCCCCAACATGTTCGTTGTGCCAGCAACGACGATGCTGCTGAACGTGCTCAGCTCTTCCTACAATCACGGCTTTCAAAAACTGTTTGTTATTCTGTAGGGCTGGCCCGGTATTATTTTCTGAGAACACAGTCAGCACCTTCACCCAAATGAAACCAGTGTGTGGTTTCATCGTTGTCCTCAGAAAGAACTAGATGAGTCCTATAGCTATACAGCTACTCTGTGTGATATTAATGCATGAATTTTTTAGCTCCATCAACGAGCGTAAAACGTGTAGCGTGGTTCTGTTCAGCTTTGCCTCTTATCTATTTTCTCATCAAACAAGCAGGAGTTTGATGGCAAAGTCTTGAATTTAGGGCTACATGATTCAGACGATAGATCTGACGGAGCAGTAAAGCTCAGTTTGTGTTCCAAAATGTAGCAGCACAGGTATTTATTATAGGAAAGCACAGGTATTTATTATAGGAAAGCCCCCAGAGCACAATAGTTAGAGAAATGATCTTTCTGTAAAATTTTACAACAGGTTTATAGGATTCTACAGAGAAGATTGTTAAGATGTAATCTTTACTATATTTCAATCCAAATCTCTAAATATTTGTGATTTCCAAATATCTGTAAAAAGTCTGCCCCTAAATGGGCTTATCCACGGTCACGTGCTAAGTGCGTCACGCCGGAATTGATACCATCATTGGATTATCCTACTCGTTAGCACTTTGAATCTTTGTAATGCCCTTTGAAGTCTTCAGAGGAAGAGCTTCATGGGAATATTTGGAGAGCCTGATTCAGTTCTTAATTGGGCTGACTCATGCTGAGTCACCAGGAGTTCCATTAGCTGCGTCCTTAAATGCAACACTCAGGTTTTCGGAGGGCTGTGTGGCAATCAGACACCCCCAGCTGCTGCTGGAGTTCCATAGGGTCAGGAGGTCTGCTTCCATTATGCCCTCTGGAAAGTGCTGATTTCAAGTCTACCAACCAACATGGCTCTGGCTGCAAAGCCAGCCAGTTCTGAGCTCTTCTGACGCCTGGTTGACCAACTGCTTGCCAGGCAGCTTTTGAAAATTATCTCCTACTCTGGCTTCAGCATCATTGGCATCTCTTACGCACAGAGAGTTCACCACACCCACACTTTTCCATCCTGCAGGAAGTACTTGGCCAACAGAAGCACAGTTAAAAACACAAGAAGCATTTTCCTTTAAATTTGTAGGAAAGGATTTTTACTCCGTAAGTCAGCTCCTTAATAAAACAGCAAAAGGCGGTGAGTAAGGCACCTGATGACTAAAATAATTTAGGTTGTGGGAAGCAGCAGAGTTTGATATTGAATACAAATCTGAGTGGGATTCATTTCACTAACTTAAGCCATCTGAAGCTAAGCCTTCAGACTAAGGAAGCCACCCAACTCTTGATCTGTTGTCAATGGGGACTCTGAGATGGTGACTCATCCCGTCTGTGTTAGTTCTGCTGGGGTGAGGTGGATTGCCCTTTGAAGTTGCTTCCTCATACCACTTCCTAATACTCTACAAAATATGATGATTGCTGATTGATGTTAGACAGCTAAAGTTAGGTAAGATAAAGACTAGCACTAACACATTGCCATGTGCAGAGACCATATTTAATAAAAGAGAACACTGCTTGTAAGGCCCAAACCTGACTTGTATGAAAACAATGATGGAAATGGCCAAAACTGTACATAATCAACCAGGTTGTGGGAACGCTCCTGGAAATGGTCATACTGGCATGGACAGACACAAAGATGTGGGATAGAGCAACTGTCCTGTGGATGCTAGCAATTTTTCATTTAACCTTGTTCCAGACATGTCTGTGCACTCACAGTGTCTTGGTAACTTTCTTCTCCTTTATAGATGTCGCTTGTAGCAGCTTTTAGCTCACTGCCACTCTTTTGGGGTGGGAAAAAGGGAAGCACCTAACCTCACTAAAAAAAACATGAAACAACAGAATTGATCTGTGACAACTCTCTGAACAGTAGAAGGTTTGACTTAAGAGTAACTGTGGGCAATTAAATATTGAATGTAATAAGAAGAATATTTCCTTTATGTTTCTTATGACATTTCTTTGGTTAATTATATCATGCATCTATTCAACTTATACAATGTGATGCTAAAAATGTTCTGCTTTTAAAGTTAATAAAAACATGCCAGAAAACTAGATGTGTTATGAATAATACTAGAAACGTTATGAATAGTGACGACTGTGGAGCCAATGGGTCTACTCCCACAAGTAAAAATTAGCAGGCATGAATAAGAATTGCAGGATGACAACTGTAGTACTTTAAATCTTTGAAACACTTCACACACTTTCACCCTGGAGACACCTTGCAACGAAAGCAGCGGAGATGCAGGACCTGATCCTGTACTGTTACGTCAAAAGGACCTTTGCCAATGACTTCAGTAGGTCTAGGATCAAGCTGTGTAATTTGCCCAGGGTTGAACTGGATGTCAGTGGCAGGATGAGCTCAGGCTTCTGGACTCCAACCGTATGTATTGTCCATGAGAGCATATGAACACTTCTGTGCTGTGCCTTTTAGCATGGTTGTGACTGTGTAAATCACTCCTGCTTTCAGTTTCATATCATTCCAATGGTAATATGGTTAGAAGTTTAAGAAGCAGATTTTATATATATATGCATATTTATGAGTTGGACATGGGGCGACCTTTTCCTAAACTGCTTGTGGACCATAAACACAAAGGCTGTTTTAAGGTTCATTTCTGGTGGCCACACTCATCCCTTGTCTGATCCTAGGAGAAAGGGTAATGAAGATGAAACAGTCAGGGTAATAAGGGTTGAGGCAGACCAAAATGGAAGGGCTTAGGGGACAGTGTAGAAGTTTTTTTTTTTTTTTTTTTTTTTTTTTTTTTCCAGAAGACTGATAAATGTATAATTCTGGAGTAAAGCCCAGATTTGAAAAGAGAAGGGATTGTCACAGGTAGTCAGCGAGGGGAAGGGTTGGATCTGCCCCGAGGTCTCAGCCTGCATTTTGGCCTCTTCTTCCTATGGTACCGTTCAGTGATGTTTTGTGTCCTGGTGCTTGCAAATTGTTATTTGGGAAGAAAATCAGTTGGGACAACTGAGTTTGCTGGATATTTCACCTAGGGACAGCATTTGCTATGTAAGCTGGTGACTTGATGTCAACAGTGTGCTTGCTTTTTGCCCATGCCTGTACATGCGTAGGTCTCATTGATGTTGCTGACACTTGTTTGTGAAAAGGTTAAGTAAAGCCCCAAGTTGCACTATCAACATTTCAGTCTGAACTAATAGTTGTATTTATGAGGGCTGATCAAATCTGATTGAAGTCTTTCCACAGACATTACAGGGCTTTGGGATGGGCCCTAACAAAGTCCAGATTTTTTAATTTATTACCATATTGCAAAAATGTTCTACATTATTTGCTTGTTGTTGCATAATACTTGATTTTGGAAACTTATTTTTCTTATATTAGAATGAGAAATCTGGAAAACCGTTGTTTTATGAACAGGACTGGTAAAAAACATGCATGATATATTGTAACTTATTGAATGAGAAATTAATCCACCAACAAAACAAAATACTAGACAATCACAGAAAAAAAGATTTGTCAGGAAACAAAACAAGCTTTTGATGGGTTGTATCTTTTTTTAGGCAACAGTACTTTGATGCTGTTTTGTTCTTTGCCAAATTTTCTTTTTATTTTGCTTTAGTTAGTATGCACAGTTTTCTCTAAAAACAACGCACAACATGCAATGACACCAGAGTGGTTAGATATTTCAACATCTTATCTTTGTTTATGAAGACTGTCCTTAAAAAAGGTAAGTTCTGCTAGGATCATTTTAGCCAAGTTTTCTAAAGAAACGAGACTCATGACCAGTATGTGCATGGGCATTCCCTTTCTAGTAACGTTTAAAGTTGTTGGCTGAATTAACCAAATTTGACTGGGAAGTTGAGGTCAAAACCATAACATAATAAAACTTGTTATAGATTTTGTGAAAATATAATATTATATATATATATATATATATAATCTGGCCAATTAAAGAAAGAGGGATCCTTTTAATGTCCCTTATGAGAGAAACACAAACATAACCCTTGGATCAGAGAGTCCACACAGAAAAGGCAGAGTGGGAAGTGGATTTATTTTGTCCCAGTGCTCAGGGAACTACTTACAGAGCAATGAGTTCGTCCCTCTCTAAATAGAAATGCAGCATGTTGGCTAATTGGATGACTTCTGCTTCATGAAGAAAAGGAGCTCTTCAGAGAATAAGGTGCCACCCAGTGTGCATAAAGACTTTGCTCATGGATAAAAAGTAGAGGTTTAAAACTTGAAAGATCCAAACAAGAAGGTGCAAAGATACACTGGGGGTGGCAGGGGAAGGGATGGGTGAAGGATGTTGTGACATGGTGACTGGATGTGTTGGCTGAGCAGGACTTCCCTGTGTCTGGCTGAGCGTTGGGATGCAGAGCTTCAGGTTTGCTTCAAAACGTATGGACAAGCAAAAGCATTAAGTAAAAGAGGGAGTGAGGAAGCTGATCTTAACAGCTGCATTTTTCTGAGTATGCTGCACCCTTTTAGAGTCACTGCACAACGGCGATGTGGTGTAAGGTCTCTCATTTTGCTGGCAGAAGCTCGTACAGAGTGGGATGAGAGGTACTTGCAGTTCAGAATAGCTGTATCTGTCTGGCTGGACAAGAACCCTGGATATTTTTTCCTTGAAATGACACAGACCCTTTCTCTCCCTCTTACACATTATCTACTCTCCCTACTGAAAGCAAGGGGAGTTTCCATTATATATCTTCAGCTTTTGCCAGTCTTTCACATCTTGCTCTATTTCAGATACCAGAGAAGTTCTCTTTAGGGCTTAATTCTCAGCAAATGTGGAGGTATATCAGAACTGCGTTTTAGTGCCAAATTGATGTGCTTGCTCTGTCCTTCTCAGAGCTAGTGAGAAGAGTACAGTAGGATGTGAAGACACAACATTTCAGCAAGTCCGTGATAATTGCCTGGATGCTCGCTTTTACCCTTGGATAAAGGAAGTTAGCTTACTTCTCTTTTCCTGAAGGCAGCTTATTTTGCATTTACTGAAAACAAAAGCAAAGCAATAAGGCCCCATTACAAAGTTCCTTCTACTCTTAGAAGTTCAGTTCTGCCCTCACGCTGCAGGTTACTGTCTCCTCTTGGGGCCTGTGCAACTTCTTGTGGAGCCGTGCTGTAAATTAGATTAGAGAAGTAATCTGACCTAATGAAAACAGATACCCTCTCTCTGATTTTTATCTGGATTTTCTAGACCTGTGCTGTTTCAGTGATGCAGTTCCCCACATAGTTCCACAAGCAGTTGTCTGGCACATCGGTGGCAGAGGACAGGCCAAGCCTCGCGGCTGCAGCAGGTATCACTCAGCTCTGGAAGCTCCTGCTCGCTATGGAGCACCTGAAATGCTTCAGGTTCACAGTGTCTTACCTTTCTTTAACTTGTTTCTGTGTTTGCGGCTAAGGCCTACTAGTAGCTATTACCTGTATCTTCCTTAGCAAACCACCATAAGTGCATTTCATGGCATAACTTCAAACCTCTCTAAGGCTTTTTTGACTTACTGACATTAAGAACTGATCCACTGCCATAGATGACAGAGCTCTACCGATAGTGAGATTGGCCACAAAATTGAAAAGTCATTGTAAATGCTTTAATACAGATGGATTTAGGGATTTCCTCAAGCACTTTACAGTTATGTTCCCACCTTTTTCTCTGCTTCACTGCCGATTGTCTGCTGTTCTCCCTAATCCTCCATGTGCTTTCTGGAGAGCTATCTTCGCTTCCTGCTGACAGATAAAAATTTATTGTTGCTAGCTTTAATGTGCTTCATGTATTGAGATCTCATTCCTTTCATGTTAACGTAGGAACGTTTTGGTGTTTTCTTTTAGCCTTGCATTGCTTAAAGATAATCCATCCAATCTATTATTCTGTTCCTATTAGCAACCTAGCATCTGAGGTTTTACTTTCACCTTGCTATTTCATTAGTTAAGGCTTGCTCACCACTTTGAATACTTAAAGTATTAAATACTTCAAAACATGATTATTTTATATTTCCTAAATGATTAGCATTAGGATTTTTTTAACCTCTTTCCATCTAATGATGGAGTAATATCCCGTGTCACTTCCCTCCAGAAGCTAAAGATGGTAGACCAAAACCATCTGTGGAGTAATTTCTTTAACATCATTAGTCTTCTGACAGGGAGAGATTTAGCTCTGTGCCACTTATCATAGTCTTGCTTCAGCCTTCCCCACTTTTACCATCCTCTTTCTGCTGTGGATCCTTTTCAAGTGGTTGTTTATGGATCCCAGTAAGATGTGCACTGCACTGGTGATGCATTTGTCTGTAGCAGAGCACACCGTCCAAGCCAGGGGTATTCCTGATGCACTTACTCTAATTTATGTGTTGGAAAATTAAAATTCAGTGTACCTTGGTTGATTATAATTACAGAATTATCTCTCTTATCCATTAACAGTAAATGTGGAAACAGCTGTCCTGTGCAAGACTGTCAGGGGAAGGAGGGCTGGCAGTTTTCTAGATATCACTGAGGCTGTGTGAATATTCACACTGAAAAATTAAATACCCACTCCCTCCCCCCAGTTTAATCTTCTTTTTAAAGGCAATTTACCTGCAAAAGAGATGTAGATTTACTATCCGGAAGTAGTCAGCAAGTGATTCTGACAGTGTATTTAGTCTTGTGAATTACTTGTAGATTATTCTCCAGGACTACACTTATAAACGCTAGTTCTTATCATTACCGCTTGTTACTCGCCACTTAAGTCACCAAGTATTGTTTCCTTATCCGTAACTGGATAACTCCCAAACCCACAAAGACTCATCACATTTGTAAGACATTTTTTCTGAGGCCAATTTATGCAAAAAGTGTTGTATGAATAGTTACAACAATGTTCTCTTTGAACATGCTCCTTTCTATAACTCTTGGCTGTGAACAAGTGAAAGAGAAGAATATGTTTGAAGCAAATACAGTTTTTATGCATGAGTACCTTTTGGTAATACTTGACTGAGTCGTAGCATTGTTGCAAGAGGTCTCTGTGAGAGAAATGTGTGAGTTTCTAGTCTATGCTAATTTTGAGACGTGGACAATTTATTGTAGTAATAGAAATGGGGAGTTCTTCGGATTCAATTTTCAGTAAGACCATTTCTGATACAATTTCCAATCTTTTCCTACTCAGCTTTGATAATAAATATCTCTTGAGGACAGCAAACATGAATCTATTGAGAATCTTGGACAAGGGGTTTAAATGATTTCATTTGAAGTGCTGTTCATTCAATTCTTGCAATCTGTCTGTCTCTTTCTTCAATTCCTTGTGTTTTTACTCCAAGAAATCTCCCTTCCAATTAAGTGAATGAAGCTTAGAATTGAGTAAAGCTGTCAGAGGAAGCAAAATGAATATGACTGATTTTTATAATATAAATTGAAAGCAATTACCAGTTTTCTACCTTCTTGCTTGCTTGGAAAATTTACACTTAACCCAGCAATACACCTTAATTAAAGGCCTATCTATCTATCTATATAACCTTTTCTTTCTAGAAAAAGTCCTTCTCTGAGCTCTATTAAATTTACTATGGCTTCATCTCCTTATTAATAACCTTTATTAATGACCTTTTTGTATATTTTCAATTAAGTTTCTGGTCACATTATAGCACTGAGGTAAGAGCTCTCTCTGACCTTTAATAGGATATGGATAATAGAACATCTCTGGCTCATGTTCTCCTTTGGTAGCATAACCTCCCACTTTTACTGAAATCATCCATGGAATTTGCAGACTGCTAAATGCGTGTGTTCCATTAAAAAATACTACGCCAGACTGCAGTAAAACTAGATGGACATCCATTCACAGCCTCTGAGTTAGATAGTGCTTAAACAACCTCACTTTTTCTTGGTTTTATGGCAAACACTAGTGGGAGACTGTGAATGACTCTTAACGTAAGATAAAAATATTTTATTCTGACTGATATTTTCCATATGGCAGGTCATGCTTCTCCCTACATGAACCGTACGCAGTATACCATGGGGCAGAGAGTGTAGTTACTTTCAGATGATTAGGACCACATCATATTGGAATTCAGATACTAATGTTCTGGCATTTGGACACCCAGTAGAATTGGTAATTAATGATATAGAATAATAAGGGATGTTTATGCTTCCTTCAAGTCCAAATTATTTCTGGGTGGGAAGGGTATATTTGATGGCCAGCCAGAGTTTTGTCAATATGAATATCAGAACCAGCTGCTTTTCTTGCTGTTCTGCCATGACTGAATTAATCTGTACTTCTTTATGTCTTTGTCTTTTCTCTTGTAACCCGTACCTCATGATGCTCTTAAGAATTTTACTGCCAGAGGCATCTATCATGTATTTTCTTCTTGATAGGTGATTATTATATTACTTCACTGAGTATGAAAACCTCCGTTCCTCTTCAGCTCCATATTATTTTTGTTCTTGAATCATACTTAATTTGGTACGACAAATCATACAACCAGCTTCAGGTGAAAGTTGCCAAAGCACAAAGGGGACGTATTAAGTTAAATTTGCCAAGGTGACATATCTCTGCACTGATCCGTGTCGATATTTCTGTCTCCACGGATGTCTGAGTGTTTAGGAAACCTCATCTGGCATGTCCACAGAAGAGGGGGTCTAAAGATCAAAGCAGTAAATTTGTCCCAGATGAGGCAGGGTTTGATATTTCAGATAGAGAACTTGATCTAGGGCAGACCCTCGCTGAATGCCAAGGGAGCGGCTCCGGGTAGGGGTGCCACTCCTGCGCCAGGGTGACTCATGGTTATTCCTGCGTGGCTTTGTCCTATTGACTTGGACGCACAGCTCAGTGCATTTCTGGTTGAACCTGCTGGTAAATGTGCCATGTCAAAGAGTCGTGGGGCAATGTCTTCTTGAGGCGGGTGCCTGGCTCCCAGCACAGCTTTGGCAGTAGTTGAGATCCACAGATAAAGCTCGCAGCGGTTGCGTTATTTCCGAGGTGGTGTTGCCTGGGTTGAGGTGCTGGCCGACGCGTCTTGCCCTGGAGCAGCAGAATCTAACAGTCACCGTCTGTACTGTTTCACTCTTAGTCAGCAGGACTCATGCTTCATCACCGTTCAAACCGAAAATGTATTCTTCATCGTCATCCTTTGTACACCTGTCATGGTACCTGCCCTCAGCTCGACCGGTATTTCCAGCCCTGTCCACCCAAGTATCTGCTTCTCCCACAATTTCCATGCTTCCTTTTGCGTCACAGCCCACGTTTCTGGTATGAACTCCCTGACTTTTTCCAGCAGGCTTTGAGTGTTTGCATACTAAGCCTTTCTTAAATAAGCATTTCAGCTTACGTTTCTCTATGGAACTGAATTCACTACTACATGTCTTAGGTTTTGTTCCTGTTCTCCTACTCACTTTCTGCTTCTCTATCTGTCCTGAGATGGTAGGTTGAGAAGCAACCTCATGTTTAACATACCAAAAGCATGCAAACACATGCTAAATAATTAGGCAAATATTTTTCTATTGCTTTCATTGTGAGTTTTATTATCATTGTTTCGGTCTGAGGATGGAAGCAGAGTGAGCCAAAGTACCTGTCTGCGACCAGAGCTGGGACTAAACCCTGAATTTCCTGACGGCCCTTCAGGCTAGAGTGTATGACTGTTCTCTGTATGTTCTCCCTTGGAAAATTTTCATTTACAGAAACAGGTCTGGAATTTGCATAATTTTGTGGCAGCAATTTCTGCTATGCTCAAAGGACTGGCTTTTATATTCAGGCCATTCCAGCTACACTTCTGCTAAACTGTAGTAGAGGAGATTACTGTGAACATTGAATGCTCCTCTAATGCTATTTTTCCTACCGTGAGTTTGCTGTGGTTTGTACCAGGCTGTTCTGTTACTGGGAAAAGGACAGAGTGGCTTCAGAGAAAGCACTTCTTTTAAGATGTGATGGACATTGGAAAGAGTCTCCAGGGCTGTGTGTCTGGGAATTGCATTCAGGCTTGTATTTGGGGGCTATTACTGATATGCAGTCCTAATTGCAGAGGAGGGAAGGGACTGTGAAGCAGCAAATCTCTTTCTGTTGATGAGGCAGAGGCGAAATCAGGAGGACAAAGCCGAGGAGGGAACTGCTGTAGGAGGCAGTGGTGCTCTGGGACTCTGGCCCCCAACTACAGCAGAGCAGCAGACCCATCCCTCGGGGCCACCAGCCTTCCCTCTCGGTGCCGGTGGGCACAGCACTGAGCAGTAGGGCCACGTGCTCCAGGGGGATGGACGGAGAGTGCACCATTGTGGCACCAAGTCCTCCTGCTGTGCGCTTGCGGGAGCCTGACAGCCTGCTTTATTTGTCATCACTTTTGTTCCCTCTTCAGGTGAATCCACCTCCCCTCTTCTGGCCACTTCTGCACCGGGGCTGAACATGCAATGCCAAAAGGAGAGGACAGAATGCTCTGGCAGACAGGCACGCAGGATTTCCTCCCTGCTGCCCTTCGTTAGGCTCTGCCAACTCCCAAAGGCATCCCCTAGCGATCAATTTGTTTTCCTGGACAAAATTTTAGAAAGAACTGGGAGGACGGAAGCCTTTCCTGACACTTGTATTTCTGGAATGAGCTAATTTCTGGATCTCGTTTCTAGAACAACTGTTCTGCTTGGTAAGAGATGAACGTGGGATTTAAGGGAAGGAACTGAGCTCTGACCCTCTGCCCAGTATTGTCAGATGCTCTGCAATGGCTTCTGCTGTTCATCTCCCTCACCCTGCACAGGAGACATTGGAAGGGGCTGAAGACGTGGTGGGAAGAGCCCCAATAGATCGTGTGAAGCAGCACATCCTCCAGCTGCTCAAAGGGACACCAAGGAACGCCATGGTGCTGGAATGCCATGGACCTAAGGAAAGGCTTTCTGCGAAGAAGTTGAGTGGGAGCAGATACATCAGATAGTCTGGAAGATGGGATATGAAGAAGTTTTGCAACAAGAGGGCTTGAGCTGATTGGGAGGCCTGCAAGGAGGATGAATTTGCTGGAAATTCATTTTCAGGAGGAGACTTAGGAACAGCATTTTGTTCTTTTCTGATTTAATCCAAAATCATTCAGTGTCTTCCATTTTTCAGAAAGCCCTCGTTCGTGTGTCATCTGATTATGTGAGGCTTTCAGCCTTCAATTAAAAATAATTTTCCCGGTTCTTCAGGTCATAGAGAAAAGCTTTGCCACAGATTATCCAGTTTGAAAGCTGAACACCTAGAGTCTAAACTGCATCCCTTTGGGGTAGTGTGTGGGTTTCCTAGTGGCATTCACTGCATTACATTTTTAGAAGTCACCAAGACCCAGTCAGAGCTACAACCCATATTTGGGTTTTTAGGCCATGTAATTTACCTAAAATGTGGTAGATCTGTGGGAGGAAGATGGAACAGCCCAGAAATGGCATCGTTTTGACACATGGAAGACAGTGATTCAAATATTTCACAGGTACATGGACTACTGCAAAGATGCAGCTCATAGAAAAAACCTGACAACGTTTAAAGGAGAATTTTGGTAGTGTCAGTCCCCTTTCCAGCATGCCAACTGGTCATTTGGTTTTGCTGTATAAACAGAGGACTCAAGGAACAGGTGAACACTTGGTTTTCTTGAGGAAATACATCTGTCTTCTATGGAAGAAGAGTTGTGCATGAAGCTTTACTTGACGCTCCTTGATCTGGACTTATTCTGTGTATCAGGAGAGGACCTCAGTCTCTGAGGATGCTAACCCGGCACTTCTTGCTGACCTTAAATTGACCTGCCTAATTTAAACCAATCTGATCTACAAGTGACACAATTTGTGCTGTGAAAGAGCAATATGTGCCAAAACTTTTAATAATACGCTTTTTTTTTTCTGTTTAATCTAGTGTCTGATGTGAATGGAGAGAAAAATGATGTACAACATATTCCCTGCAACAAAGTCTTCGAAAAGAAAATGTAAATGCATGAGTATGACACAAACTCCCCTTCTGTTAACACACACTCACAGAAACTTGCTCAAGTTGCCAAAAGCATAGTTAGCCAACCTACAGTGTGTATATATGTAATGTACTGAAGGGAGGGGACAGGTCTAATTTATGCACTTGGCCCTTGGACCATGGTTTATCTCAATACTTCTCAATGTGCAAATTCCGTAAATCTTACTGGGGAGAAGGAATGTCAGCTCATGCCAGGCTCTGGACATGCTGAAAATGTCACTCACACAGATGATGACTTGTGTTTAATTTGCTGTTGTGGATGGGCCTGAACTAAACTTTCTTTTTCCAAACATCTCTAAATTTGGGAGGTTTTGGCACCCCCGTCCAGTTATGAGTCAATAGTTCTCCATGTTCCAAAGAATCCGTATTAGGCTGCAAAGGTGGGAGTTGTTATGTAAATGTGATAATATAAAGGAATACTTGTATTAATACTTTTGTTAAGCCTTCGAGCTAGAGGGTTGCCAAGGCTGAAGTGGACTTGGGATGAGCTGGACACATCCAATTAATCTAAGTAATGTGACTTTTTTTGAACAAATGTGACTCCTGGGTGCACATTACAGCTGTTCAACGCTCCACCTCTGCTGCGCCTGGTCCTCAGAGGTTAGAAATCTGTGTTTCAGCATTGAAACCAGGCCTTACTTCTGATTTTGTTTGGTATTAAATAAATGGTTTCTGATTTTCAGTGCTTCTGTCAGAGAAGTGAGTAATACGGTGTGTTGTTGATGGATATACAAGCCCTAGGAAGAAAACCATAAGATGAAGCTAAAGAATTTTCTATCTGTATTCAAATTCAGTGCATTGGACTTCCCATCTCTCTCCTGATGTCATTGCTCTGTTTGTAGTTTCTATATCATGTTAAAGTATTTTAAGATTTCTCTCAGTGTATGTAGCAGCTGAATTTCGTCTATTGATGCCATAATCAACATCTAACGTGTTCTGCTTCTCTCTCTTGTTTGGAGGGAAACTGTTTGCGCAGTTTTGGGCCTCGGTAGCTGGCTCAGATAGGTGAAAGACTAATCCCTTGAGCTGTGCAGAATTGTACCCTGTGTTCTGATGTTGTTCCCTGGCTTTTGGTGCTAAGGAAAGGAAGTGGGACTTCACAGTCTCCCAACAGAACCCTTTATTTTATTGAAATGTTTTGTGATTCACCTATCATCATACACCAGCCTCACTCCAACCCAATTGGAGTGGGTTTCACTACACAGGGCTCTAGCTGGAATCGCTCTTTCCAATCCAGTTTTTCCTTGCTGCTGTGAACCATGCCGGTCATATTGCGGCAGAAGAAGCCAGTTTTGCCCCTTTTTTTTTCTGTGCTGTCTGAAATGCTGTGCATTTTCAGTTACCCACACATGGAAGCAGTAGGCAGTGTAACACAAGGACAGAGCAAGCACAATGTACTACATGAGGATCAGCTTAGCATGTTGGATCAGTGACACTGTGCAGCATAATACAAACCACTTACTCTTTTTCACAGCTGTTCTCCCAAGCATTTTAAACACACATTCTCCCTTAGCATGCAGGAGATTTACGTATTTCACTTCCATTGACATGGTAAAAGAGACCCTCCTCACTTGCAGATTTGTGCTTTTAATAGGCATCCAGCACAAAGGGGAATTGAGTACATGTGTGTGTCCAACAGAGACTAGACCAGAACCAGCTGCAGGCACAAATAACTGCTTAGGAGGCCCATTTTTTTGTGCTGATTTGGTAACTCCCGGGACAGCCAAATCTTCCTTTTTAGGAATGGGAAGAGGAAAGACAGAGGACATCATCTTCAGATTGTATCACCCATGGAAGAGGAGAGTCAGCAGGGAGAGAACTCCCTACATGAGGTTCTTCTCTCCCTGCTGGAGCAGCTGGAGCAAATAAGGTTCAGCAAATCGTGGGCAAATGTGAGCTCATCTTGCCTCCACTCTGAGCTGGCAGAGGAGTCAGGGTGTTTCGGGCCCTGAGTCAATGCTGTGATAAGTGGCTCGCGTGACTTACTAATTGAAGTTAGAGATCCTTCAAGATACTGAATATCTGTGGCGTAGGCATGCTTCTCTCCGCCTTGGTTATCTTGCACTCCAAACTCTTTCAAACCGTAAATGTAAGTCAAATGCATTGCAAATGGTCGAAGGACAATGTGGATTTTGGGGGACGACAGGTAAGGCGTTGTGTGCATTCTCCCTACCAGGAGAGGCAGAGGTGAGTCACCTGTGCTGTGTGACAGCAATGCAAGCACAAGGAACACAGTCCTCAGCAAAGTCCTTGGAGAATTAGCCACCCAAAAAGTTCAATCTCAAAGACAAAAGAAAACAGCCTTAGGAAAAAAGAAGTTGCAATGACCGAGGCCCTTAATTTGATGCCAATGATACCTCAGAGTAAGCAATTTCCCAGAGGATTGTCAGAGATGTGAAATGAATAGAAAGAGCTGCTTTACAGGCATTTGTGGGCACACACACCTGCTTACAGCAAGGGAAAAGACAGTGCGTAAATGTCTGGAATATTACATAAAAGCTGTCTGGTAGACTAGGCAGAGCAATTAAAATCCATCTCGCTTAAACGAACCCTGAGTGCAGGTCAAACAAATCTCATTTTTATTGTTCCTAGAGGAGATGTCTGTACAGGAGACAAAAGGGGGATGCAGCCGTCAGGTTAAAAAATCAAGATGCCTTTAAAAAATTAAATGTTCACAATAGCGCTACAGCAAGCTAGATAAATGATATATTACAGCGATGGTTTAAAACTAATTGATGACTAATGTTGTAATGCATTCGTAGCTACACTGATCTATTATATATCTTGGCCGAGCTGAAGGGACATTTCAAGGAGAAAAATTGCTAACTGTTTTAACCTGATGGAACTTGGGGAAAAAATAGTTACTTTAAGAGATAAATGGAAAGGTTGTGACCTCCTAATGTACATCTGGGTCTTGCAATGCAAAATCAAATTATCATTAAACAGAATGTGATCTGTGATGGAATTAAAGCAGCTACAAACCAGCACAGAAATTTCTGTAGGGAAATACAATAGAGCAGCTTCAGCTGGGACCATTAGCTGCAAAGCTGTAGGAAGTGCCTGGCTAAAGAACTGGTGTAACAAGTTGGTATGGAATTGTTTTGCTCCAGAATGAAAGTTCATTTAATTGGAGACTGCAAGAAAAATGTAAGCGTATTTACAGCAATTTACATGTGTAAGACATTCTATAAATGTTGGTTAATTAGTGTATAAATAATTAACAATTTATTCCAAGTTCTGAGTAACATGTGTGTCTCTGGTTCTTGGAGGGGAGACAGGAAGCCTCATTTTCCCCTCCTCATTTTTGTCATGCCTGAGGCTGATGCCCGCTGGGTTTTACCCTTGCAGTTGGAATTCGGAGAAGATGTCAGTCAGGCTCTGCTTATTTTCACATCTAATTCATGCAAAAACCAGGTTTCCTCCTGAGGCAATAAACTGGCCCAGATTTGCTTCAGAGTTTGGCCTAGGTTCAGTGAATGACTCACTTTAAGTAAGGTACATCCATCTTCCTGGCTGAAACACAATATGGGAAGTGTTGTCAAAGACCAGATACCCCCGTACAACTACAGCTTACAGAATCGGGGCCTTACAAAATCTAATAGGTTGTTTCATCCCCTAGCTTCCTGTTACCCAATATTGAGGACAGGGACGTAAGAAGAACATGGTTACTCAACCCAGAGAACCAGTGTGGGTTTTTGTATGCTAAACAAGCTGCAAATGACCAGGAGACATTGCTGGAAGCTGCGCTAGGAGGAGTTGCAGTCAGTAAGCCCCACTGGCTCTGGGGTGCTGTTGCAAGGTCATATGGAATAAATATGGCAACAGGTTACAAATGGAGATACAACACTTTAGGGCACAGCTAAGATATGGATTACCTTGAAAAGGCTGTAATTAAAAGGCCAAAAATACCACTGAGATCCTTAACCTTGCTCTGAGCCTCTGAGTTGGTTCCCTGAATATACAGGAGCTTGATATAAGAGGGAGCAATTTCACAAAGACAGCCCTCACCACGGGTTACATTTTAATTTTCTTCTGGTTGAGAACAAGTTAATGTAGCAAGAATACTAACAGCTTGCAATACTGTCTGACTGCAATATATTCCTCTATGATAAATTAATTTTCCAGTGGGAAAGGAAATGCTTGCAATACCAAATTGCAAATATTTTGTACTGTGAAGGGTTTGATGTTCCAAAAACCTTGAAGCCTCTATATATTTAAGCCTGTTGTACATCATGCTTCCTCCTTTGCATTCATTCAGTTTTGGTTGGAAGCCCGGTACAGGCAGCAGCTTGGAAAAGTAGTTCTCTAGCTCAAGGTGGAGCAGCTGAAGTCTCAGCCCTGGAGGTCTTTCTTTTAAAGGGGCTTTCCCTTCACTAGCATACTAAAGGAAAGCAACAGTAACAGACACTTTTGGTTCCATATCAAGCTGACCTCCTAAAGCTTGGTGCTGAGTAAGTAACTCTTGGATGGCTATTTTTTTAAGGCAAAAAATGCACACAAAGTAGCTTTAGATTAAGTTTTTAGCTACTATTTAAGATATTCAGCTGCAATTTAAAAATAAAGTAGGGAAAAAATACTGAGTAAACTTGAAGCATGGCACTAGCCAATGAGATTGTAATAGAAGATCAAAATGATGAGCTCCTGCTCTGAAAAACTTGATTAATTCAGTAAAAGCTTAATTTCCCTCCCCAGTTCTTCAGTTTACTTTAAGATTTTTTTGGGGGAAAATGAGTTATAACAGTAGAATATGCAAATGAGTGAGTGGACAGAGTTAAAGCATTACTCCCTTTGAAGAAAACAGAAAAGATCTACTGATTGTGTCAGTAGATTAAAAAAGGTATGGATAACTTGGTGTTGAATTATCCTCCTCCCAGATTGATAGGAATATGGGATAGTTATGCCTCTTTCTGCCAGCAATCATTTTCCAGTTTTGAATGTGTATCAGGATGGATTAACGAGCTCGTATTGAGGTGCTCTGACCCCTGGCCTCCCTCCCAAAATGCTGTCACCACCCTGGGGGGATCTGTGCAGGCCCCTGTGCTCTCAGCAGCGTGCGCATCGCGCTGGCGTTGTGCCCCACACGTGGGCTTGCTTCCCAGCAGCTCACCCGGTGGCCAAGGGAAATGCAGCCCATGGGATAATTATCTGCCATCCTAATTCCTCAGTCCTGTGTCTCCCAAGATGCTAATTTCAGCGCACCAGGTGATGATGGGAAGGAGACGTGGATTAAAACATCCCGTGGATTAAAACATCCCGTGGTATTTCCAAGATTGCGACATATGGTAGGTGAGGAGGCTGGTGCGGCGTCGATCACGCTCATAAACAATGATCCTGGCGATTCTTCGGGAGGGTGGAGTTACACAAGCAGCCTCGTCCTCCTGTTTTTGAAAACAATCAGACATCAAATAGCCTAAAATAAGACTACAGCTACAATTTATTTCCTTCCTCAGATGTTTATCTTGCTTCATCGCAACACTTCATTGCTGTGGCTGGCAGAAATGGCAAGAACGTACAGTATTTCTGATTTTTGTTTTGTCTTGCTTTTTATTTCACTTTCAGTTTTTCAGACCGGTCAATGATTTGAAAAGTCGATTAAAGCTCTGACGGTTTTATCATTGCTTCAGAAAGAAAACCTGTAAAATCCAAAGGTTATCAACGGTGATGTAGTACTGTGATTTTTAAAGAATGCTTAAAGCAGTTTCCCTCAGTTGCTTGTGCTTTGCCCGGGAAGGAGCTCTGAATAGCAGCTGTCTTCTGTGCCAAAAACTTTTTTAACTTCTGTACAAAGATTTTAGAATAGTTCAGTTGGAAGGGACCTGCAAAGATCATCAAGTCCAACTGCCTGACCACTTCAGGGCTGACCAAACGTTAAAGCACTTTAATAACAGCATTACATGAATGCCTCTTGAACACTGACAGGCATGGGGCATCAACCACCTTGCTATTTCTATACAGATTTTAATGTACTGATAGCATTTGCTCCATTTGATTTATAGAAAGGCTTTAGGCTTGTCAGATTAATGTTAAGAATGAGAATGAGAAATTTAAAATGTACCTTTGATGGCTCTATTATGTTTACCATCTTTTTCTTACTCCAGCTTGAGTAATCTTTCTGAAGTTTTGGTTCTGATATGGTTTCAAAACTGTTGATTTTCCCAGGAAGCCTTAAGCAAGAATCTGGGCATCTGCCTCACTGTTTTGGCAGCTCAAACAATTGCAGAGAGAATGCAGTCGTCTCCCCCAGTCCCCTGACAGCATCCCAATTCCAGTGTTTGCAGCCCCCCTGTCACGGTGCCCGGTACATGCAGGACTGACAGGAACTGCTGGGGAAACTCCTGTTTTCTGGGCCATGACCTATGAAGCTGCATGATTTCAGGGAAGAGCAGGTTAGCCCCCAGAGGAGGGAAGTGTTCCATCTCTTTTTCACTGATTCTGCACAGAAGTCACAAGTTTTCAACATCAGTGAGAGCATCACTGTGTGCATTCTGATTTCTATGTCAGGCAAAGCACAAATCCAAAGCACTGTGACAAGCGTGAGATCAATCATGCCCCAAATATTTGAAGTCACATAAAATGTTGAAGAATTAACATTTTATATCTTTTTCTAAAGTTGTGAGTGGTGCAGACACTCTGCTACTATGTATTACAAGCTCAGGCAATGCATTAAGTTTAGAAAATAGACTTACGTAGCAAAAATGAAGCAGAATTAACTGGATCCCCAAATGTCTTTCTACTCACAGCTGCCTCTAATTGTTTCATTACTTTTCTTTGGTATTTGTTTCATTGTGACTACCTACTGACAAGGAATCTGTAAGGAAAGAAGAAAAAGCAAGAAATTCTGACGTGCAAGAAATTCTGACGTCCAAGAAATGCAATATAAATCCTGTGACGTTTTCTACTATGTGAATGTCCCTAGATCCCAGACTTAAACATCCCTCCAGCTGACTCTCTCACAGACTTTCCTTATTCCAGAAACTTGGCCTGAGTTAGGAGGAAACCCATAACTGTCCCTTAAAAGTTGAATTGCATCAGTGTGGGCAAGATGTGGGGCAAAATTCTTTAATGGTGTAATTCCATGAAATCAGAAATACTACACCAGGGCTGAATCTGCCCTTTGGTATAAAATTATTTCCCTAGGGGCAACACTTTTGGAATCGGTATCATGTTTTAATTATAAGCAGACAATTTGTTTTGGGTTGTGTACAGAGCATGAAAATGTAACTGCATAGGAACTAGCTACATATATGGGGATTTTATTCCCATTTCTAGTGCTCTTTAGTTTATTTGTGTGTGATTTGCAGGTGGCTAAATGACCCTGCAAACTTCTTTTTATGTACTTGAATGAGCCCCTGTTGAATTTCAGCTTTTAAAAGATGACAGCGCTGGCTTTAGATTGTCATTTGTACATTTTGCAATGAGTTAAGGAGAAAGGCAGCATATTGTTTATAATCTGGAAAGTACAGGTTCCAGTTAACAGTCTTATCCTTGGAGAGCAGACAATGATGTTTTTTACAAATGAACAGATGCTGATGGTACTTTGACTTCCATAGCTGTATTCACGAGCGTCTGAATTCAAAGGGCAGAACAGGATCTGCCTTTTGTAGGAAGTCCCAGCCACGGAAGCAGACAAGACATGCTGCTCGGAGGGTTAGAGCCTTTTTCTGCCCTTCTCCATGCTGCCTGGATTTTGGCATCACTGTATGATAGATCACCTCTGTAACGAACTACTTCACATAAACTAATTCAAAAGTCTTGAGAGGATGTTGCAGAAAAATATTTAACCTCTGCTAGTTACTTTTAATGAGATGTAAGGCATTGTGAAATGTAAGGAGCTCAACAGATTCTCGCAGCTTGCTTGTGAAATTCATTTCCAGCTCAACACATTGTGGTTTCGCGATTTTGCACATCTGGATTTTGCCATAGGGTTAGGAGGGAAGACGGCTCTGACGAAGCTACCTGCCAGCCAGAGCAGGGCCGTATGTCGGCTCCTGGGCAGTGAGGGGTCGGCCAGATGCCTGCCCTCACCTGCTGGCTGGCTTCTGTCCCACGAGGTACAGGCTGCACGGTTGTAGCCAGCCCTGCCATCAGTGGCCTCAGGAAATACTTGGCTATAAATGTTAATGATAAAGTCATATTTCTGATATTTAAGGAGTGTAAAGGGATATGCAGAAGTCGTATATGTACACAGACCGGGGAGCAAAGAGGACATTTCCACGTGCTGGCACCATGAGTGGTTACAGCAACAAATGTGTGCAAAGACTGTTGAGCATTCCCTCTGCCACACTGCAGCAGTGGGCTTCTTTTCTGGCTGAGCATTTGGAAGGGGGGCTTCTCCTTTGCCTAATCTGTGGCGATCTGGCAGTCTTCCCAGAGGGGAGCCAGTTGATGAAAACATGACTTAAAGCCAGAATTATCAGTATTCACACCGCAGAAGGAGAGTTTACAAAGGTGGCATGTGCATTTTCCCTTTGTGCATCCCTATACAAGCAAGAAAGTCATCCCATCTTCCCACCAGGATCACACGGTATCACAGAACCCCACGTATTCTTAGGGCATTGGCAGTGTGGTTTCAAAAGAAAAATCCCTGAGCTCCCTGGAATGCCTAACTGTTGGGTACCAGAGTCTGAAAACATCCTGCCTGCAGTGAGCGTTAGGAAAACAGAGCAGCACCGACTCAAGTGCCAAGCAGTTTTTTGGAAGGCTGACTCCCTCGAGAATAAAGGATGTTGGTATCCAGCCAGGAGAGCAGGCAGGAACTGGCCCTAGACAAGACACTGGAATTTTGGTGGAGCGTGAAATCTTGTATGCTTGTTTATATCAGCTTCTGACTTTTGTATTAAAAGATGAGCTACCCAAAACTTAAGCAAATGAGTCACAGATTGATGAAATCTGAATTATTTTGCTAGTTATATTTACAGCTGTGTAAAGCAGGGATTTTCCTTTTTGGCTGCTCTAGTGTCTAAGGGTAACTTAACATCTCTGTTAAAACCAGAAAAAGTCCCCCAAAGGAAATTTCCTTTTTTTCCTATTATACACTCTTCAGAGAGTTTAGATTTCCACTCAAAAATCCCTTGTCGTTACATATTATTGAGTTGCTTTTTACTTCCCTGTTTCCCTGTGTGAATGAACAGTCCTGATATGATAGTTCGGTAAGCATTTCATCCCGAGGATTTCCCAGCTTCAATTTCCTACACCAGTATTATCCTGCTTAAAATGAGATTGAAAACTACTTCAGGTGCTTGTAAAAACTGCCAAAGCAAGCACACGCTACATGATCCCTTATAAATCTTTTCTCCCCTTCAATTGTTATGTTAATCAATACCTAAGTAAGCGGAATTTTTGCATGCTCAAAGATCCAGTTCTTTTACAGCTCTGCTTCTATGAGTAAAGCAATTTGCTTATCTGCTTGTTTTGTTTTGCTAAATGCATTGGATGTAGATGAGGATTTCTGCAGAGAATTTCCTGAAAACACTATATATAAGTGGGAAAACTGCAAAAGAGAAAGAGATTGGATACATAGGTGGATTTATATTATTCATTTCCTCTTCGACATAAGTTTAGAAAGGTTTGCAAGATAACAGATCAGATCTCTTTGTAGCTTTATTTCCAGTGTAGGAAAGCAACTCTAGCCAGCATGGCTACTCTCTTTAAGGTTCCTCCTCTGAAAAAACTTGGGTAATGTGAACTTGTCTTAGCAGTGCTATCTATGCCATCCTTGGCCTCACTGAAGGATACGGGATGAGAATACGTCCCACCAATCTCTCTTTCATCTGTGCTGAAATTTGGCACTGAACTGGCCTAGGAACTTTTATTTTCTTGTGGTGGTAGTTTCAGTTACCAACACGTACCCACACCTTCTGATGTGGGGCCCGAAAGAAACTCCCAAAGCAGTTCCTGTTCATCCTCTGGGGTGCACTCAGTTGGACTGAAAGATCGTGGCTGGAACATTTGAGAATTCTGAATCATTCAGAAATGCCAACGTTTTTTCCACTTATTTTTGCAAAAGATCCTGTTGACTTCAAAACTAGGCTAGTGTTGGCATTTCCAGCATGGCTATGGTGGGCAATTCAGTAAGACTTTCTGCATATAGTTTTCTCCTGCGACATCTCACTTGTGCACGTGTGCTCCTGACATGGCAGGTCGCACTAACATTCTCCAGCAGGCTGGGATCCTGGGCCAAATCCTGCATTCGGGGAGGCAGAGAGATGTTTTTGTGTTGATCTCAATGGAGCGGGATTGGATCTTTATTTCCTTGACAAGGCTGGAAAACGTTCGTTCTGTATCTTTCCCCTTCACACACATATTTTCTTTTCTTTGTAGAGTAAGTCATTTGTCTTTATCTCACCATTCACCTCCCTCTTTGATTGCAGTTAATGGAATTGTCACCTTTATGTACTCATGTGCCATTTCTCAACCTGTCTGGACTTTGGCCTCCAAAGGTTACCACTGCTAGTGAAGTAATATGATTAAGTGAGTCTTTTCAGACAGATTTATGCAAGATTTCTTCTCCAGCAAGTGTCACATCTAGTCTAGTTCTGTAAAAGAGAATATTTCAAAGATGCCAACTGTCATCTATAAACACTAAATTGTTCTGCGATGCTGGTTGAGAGGACTGCAGGCCATATCAGAGCAAGGCTGATTTACGCTACCTGAAACTGTAGCTTGAAATACGGGCTTTGGGTAATCATGAAAAAAAAGAACATTCCTGTCTCACAGAAAGCACATTTAAAACGGAATTTTCATTAGTTACTCTCAAATGAAAAGGTAAAAGGATACCTTTTAAGTGATTCTGTCCAAAATCTTGGAAAGGGAGGAAGATTGTATAAAGCAGTACTAACTGAAGCAAAACTACAATGGCCTGGTGCTTCATTTAAGGTACGTAAACCCACATCACATTTTCAGGTTTACAGATAGATTTTGAAGTTATAGGAGATGCTCAGCACACATATCTACTCTTCCTGCATTTGATATGAAACAAAAATTAATCATCATTATTCCGCACTAATATAACACCTCTTAATCCTTAGCTTTCGGAATATTTCAAAGGAGTAATGAAATAAGTCTCATATGGTCATGGGAGTTTTTGATTCTTTCATTTAAAAAACAGCATTTCCAGGACTTTGATTTTGGAGACTGGAGATCCTGTAACTGTTCTTGAAAATATTTTCATTTGTCACCCCACTTGGAATGAAACCATGTGAGAGAAGTTAATGAAATGTAAAAATGTATTAAGGGAATGTTATGTATTTCAAATATCCTTTTTTTTTTTCCCCTATAAATTTGAGAGGAAAAAGACCTGGATAAACTGAGATACTAGTGTGATATAGGTGTAAAAAAGGCAGTGTTGATCCCTGTCTGTAACTAAAAGCGTGCATAGGAAGTTATTATTACCACTGTACAAGTCACTAGCAAGACATCACTTTGAACATTATGCGTGATGTTAGGCTATGATCACTCATGTTTAGAAAAGATGAATTCTGACTGAAACAAGTGCAGAGAAAGATTATTAGGTAGTCCAAACCTTGCTGTTATGAAAGAAAATGTAAATGGTTAATGTGTAACTTTGCAAAACAAAGGCTAAGAAGGGATTTAAACTGTGTGTATAAATACACTGTGGGAGGAGAACAAGTGTTATTTAGATTAAAAGAAAGTGTCAGACAGCTATGAATACACAGAAATCACAAAATTTATTTTTAATGAACAGAGGAATGGGATTCTGGAACAAAACAGTAAAGAAGGAAGATAGTTGGGGGGTGAAGAGCCAGAACTATAAACTGGAGCTCAGTGTGTTTATGGAAGAGTTTACAGGATCTGACTGTCAGGGATAGTAGAAGAACACTTGGATCCTTTTCCCTGGGTTTCATTTTACTGCTTCTCAGTTGCACAAAACATTTTGGTATATCCACAGTCACAGCACTTTGTTTTGGATCACTGAACTAACGTGAAACAGCTTGTGTCCATGCACTTTATACTTTCGCTCCGTGGCCCACTCCCCCAGTCAGACCAGTCCTTTCTGCTGCTAATTTTTCCCAGGGGCCAGGTCCCGCATGCCGGGACTGGTCTGACTCAGGCCGTGATGTGCACAGCTCAGGAGAGAGACATTTGCATCCCGCTACAGGAGGTGCAGACCTCCCGGGGCGCAAAGCAGAGCATGAGAGCACAAACTCCCACGGCGCAGTGAGCTGACTCGGAGTTACAGCCAGGAGGGTGGTATTTGTTTTTAAAAAATCTATTCAAAGCAAAACATTTGGACTAACACAAGGAAGCGATGAATATTTCAGTTTGGGGCTAACATCCTTTCCCTGCCTGTCTAGATGCAAGGTATCCCCAATGGAAAGTCAATTTTCACAAAGATTCCGGTTTTGTAAAGTGCTGTTTTCTGTCAGAAAATCATTCCGACGGAAAATTACTAACTGGTGCTAATACGAAGTGACTAGCGAAGGGTTCAAAATGATTCAGTGGCCAAGCTGGAATGAGAACCCACAGCCCCTGACCACTAACCCTGAGCTCTGACCACGAGACAACACTCATCTTTCCCAGAGCAAGGTTGCTCTTGCAGTATTTCTGCCTGGGCCAAAGTGGGAAAATTCTGGAAATGTTTCAAAAGAGATTTTTGTTCAAAGATTTCCAGATGTGGAAGATGGGGAGGGTATGGGGAGAAACCCATGGTGGACGACTGGGGCCTTTTCAGATGGGTTTGGTGAAGGTTTCCATCCACTCTCCAGGGGTGGGTGGTGGAAGAAGGTGTCAGGGCCTGATCCTGCCCACCGCTGGAGCGCCGCTGCTGCTGGCCCTTCCCTCCTGCTCCACCGCTTGTGTCTGAGCAGACCCTGCTGCCCTGTCCCCCATTTTGTGCAAACCTCAAACTCAGGGTTTATTCCTCAGATCTGGGATTTTTAAAACAACTTTTTAGGTAAAACTCTCAACTGGAGTAACCCCGCACAGAAAGTCTGGCTCACACCTCACGGTCCTGCTTTATCTGTTTTATAAGTGATTACGTATTTATGGTCAAGTTGGGGAATGCTCATTTCAGGCATAACCTTCGGTTTGCTTCCTCGCGTTTATTCTTCCCCTGGCTCTTGGCATAGCTGCTGAAGAGAAACCCTCCTGCACCCCCCAATATGTTGCTGCAGTCCTGTAGGGCACCCGGGCTGCAGCTGAGATCGAGCAACATCCCCTTTAACAAACCAACGTGAGCCAAACCCCTCCCCTGCTTGTGCTTTATTCGCTTTGAAAGAAAGGAGAAGCACGGCTTCCTTTCCGAGGCAGGAGCGCTGGTACGGGCCGAATTCCTGACAGGGCACGGGCGGCGCAGCTCGGCCTAGCACACGGCAGAGCTTTGTGAAATCGCCGGGGGCGAGCTCGGCGCAGGGCCCCCCACACAAAGCAGCCGCGGCCCCCGAAGGCGAGCGGGGGAGGCCGGGCCGCCGCCGCCTCCTTGCCCGCCCTGACGGGGGGCGGCGGGGCCGGGGGGAGCGGGGGCGGCGGGGCGGCCCTGCCCGGCAGCGGGCGGCGGTCGGGGTCCGGCCCTGCGGGGACGAGCCGAGCGCGGTGCTCCTGCCCCTGCCCGCCCCCGGGGCGGCGGCCATTAATGGTCGGGGCCCGGCCTCTCTGGAGAGCCGCGGCTTGTTTATTTTTTTTAATTTTCCTTCAACCTGGGGCCGCCCTGAGGCTTGTCCCACAGGAGCCCCCTTCGCTGCGCCCCCGGCCCGTGTTGGCTGCTCGTTTTTAAGTGCGCTGTAGGGGCCTCAGAGCCTGTTTGTGGGGTTATTGTGTACCTATGGGGGCATTATAGGATTTACTTATGGTCTCTCTGCCTGGCTTCCCCAGGTCCGCTGTTACTGATGTTTCTCAGAAGCACAGCCTGCACGTAAAACTTAATGAGAGCGGGCCCGCCCTCTCTCACAGCCCCTCAGTGCCGACAGGCTGCGGGCAGAAGCGGGGTGCCAAACACCAGGCGAGGAGGCACTGGGGGCTCACAGGAGCTGGGCCTGCACATCGCCTCCCATCAGTTCCTCTCACGGCTCTGCAGCAGGAGTCACCATTTTCTGTGCCACCATCCCCTCGCTCCTTCACGTGCTTCAGATGGCAGTGCCCAAGTGACCTGGCGTAGGCACATGGGACATGTGCATCGCTTGGTGCTTGCTTAATCCTTCAGATCCCGGGGAGTTCTCCTTAAACGTGTTTCTTGCCCTTAATGAAGGTGGTGGTTTCCAGGATTGTGTTCCCAGTATTCCATTGCCGCCACTGGTGTCCTGTTGCTGCTCGCTTCCACTGCTGCCTCCTTTCTCCTCTCGCTGTCTTCTCGCAGCTCTGCTTTCTCACACCTTTGCAGCGCCGGCTCCTTTGTGTCACCTCTCTGGACACTTGCCCCGGTATTCTCGTAAAGCTTGGGGGCTGGCAGGGCGCCCACCCCAGTAACCTGGTGGAGTTTACTCGTGCTGCGTGCCTCACGAGTGACGTGCTCGGCACCAGCTAGGAACCGGTGACCTTGCGGATTCTTCTCTCTTGAGGTGCCTGCGACTTGACAGATAGTTTAATAAATTTAGCAACAGTGCTTCTTGTCTGGAGAACACTTAAGAAACAAGTGTCAGGGAAGGAGAGGAGAGGGCTCTCTTTCCTCTGAGGAGCTTGGAAAGTAGTAAACACACGTTACGTGGAGGTGGTCTTCTCGTTTTTCATCCTCATATATTCCTTTATCCTGGAAGACTGTTTGCTTAATTTGTTGAAATTAACTTTTTTTCTAAATGTACTGAAATACAGTACTGAAATGTACTGTAATTTTGAAGTGTCTTAAATATTAATGGCCCACTTTTCTACATGATTATGTACTGGGATATGGCAAAAAGGTCTTTTTTTTTTTTTTTTTCTTCTCCTGGAAGGGGTGACGGGGATAGGAGGGTGGAAGAGGAAAGCAGGGGGAATAGGATTCTTTTATGTTCAGCTGTTCCCAGCTGTAAGAATCGGGGTAGAAATTAATTTACAGTGTCAGGAGAGACTAAATAAACTAGTAATAGGCTGGAAAGTTTTTGTGTGGATTCTTAGCCACTTTTGTTGCTCTGCTGTGTGTTTCTTACAGGGGTACACATAAGTTATCATTCAAAAATGTTAATTCTTTTGAAACATCCTCTTCCCAAAAAAGTGTTCTCATATATTTTGTTTCTTTTATTTCCTCAGTAAGTCTGTCTTCTGCCTTCCCATAAGCTCTCATTTAAGCCTTCTTTTGTTTCTGTTAGAGGCAGCTCTGCTGCCTGAGAACTGGTAGGTTTGCAGGAGAGGATCAGAATAGCTCTCCTCTGTGGTCCTGGTTTGCATCTTGTGTTTTTCTAATCACTCATGTTGAAATTTTCCCTTGTACTGGAATACTGAATTTTCTGGTATGCAAAAACCAATGCTAGTGGCACAGTCTCAGTAAGAAATGTGTTTCAGAGTTTCATTTTCAAAGGGAAATCTCTGCCTAGCATTGTCTGTTTTTTGGCTCTTGTTAATGCCTTCAGGTCAGTGTCTTGAGCTGCCTACCGTTTGCACTCTGCATTTCCACTTGTGAAAGTACTCAGACTGTTCATAAAATAAAATTGGAAAATGTGTGACCCTCAGCTGTTTGTGGCAAGCAGGTTTACAAGCTGGTGGCTTCTGGGATGTTTTGAGAAAGTCACCGAAGGGAACTTACAGAGAAGGTTTGGCCTGATACCCATTTAGGCGTGTCTTTGTGGGAGTTTGAAATTATGGGACTGATAGGATCATTAAGAAAGCAGATTTTGCATTTATAAAAAGAAAACAAAAACACCCCCACTCCCCCAAAACTCTGTATGTGGGAAGAAGGAAGATAAGTCACTGTGTTTGAGATGAACAGATGTGATTCTTTAAAAAAAAAAAAAAAAGTTGTAGACATGTTACACTTGTATGGTAGGTATATCTAGATATCTGAGTTATGTGCAGAATTTGTTTCTTTTAGCCTAACCTGATGTGCAACCTCACTTGCTTGTAAGTGGTTGTGACAGGAACTTCAAGGCTAGTAATTTTAGTATTGTAGACCAAATAAATGTTTAATTTTAAAATGACAGATTACGTAGGGTTGTCAGTCCGTGCTCTTCCCATGCAAGAGTGAACAAATACTGTAGAGTAGACTCGGGATTCGGCTTACAGACATGTTTGCTTCTGGGCTGAGCATCTTGATAGAAGTGGTTTACAGCATGTCGTTAAAAATTGATTTCACTATTGCATCTACTACTGGCCTAAGTGTTCCAGTATGTGCCAGGAGTAATTATAGACAGTTGGTTCAGATGTTGCTTAAATGTGTAAGCCTTGATGGGAAAGGCAGTGGATTTCAGCCAAAATGCTAATTTTGATGTTTTGTCATTTCATAACGCTATGAACTCGGAACAAATTATTTTTGTACTGATCTACCGATACGTAATCGCGCAGCTAGGGCCAAGTTCATCCTTGATGTAGCGCTGGGCACTACAGATGTGATTAAAGCTAGAGTATCAGCACTAACCTCAAGGTGACTTATTCGATATCTGCAGTAGCAGAATGGCTTTATTTACCCAGGATTCCAGGTAAGCTTATGTACCCGGCTCTGAAGCTCGTGATACCAAGGCTGGTTTGCTCGAGTAATGCAGTTTAAACCTAGTGTGTCTGTGGTTATATGAGCTGTTCATGCCTTTCAAATTGCATTCTATTCTGCACTATATTTTAAATTTTAAGCAGTTATTTTTTTTTCGTGTTAACATTATTATGCTAGGGGTGCGTTTCCTACATGACTTTTTTTTCTTTATTTCTATTTTAACATAGAAGAGAATTAAAAAAAATACAAACATTAGTAGAGGAACGTGCCTCTTTTACAGCCAATGAACTGATCCTGTTTTACCTGTCCAGAGTGGGTTAGGTCAGAGTGACAGATAGATATGAATAAGAAAGGTCTTCCTTCGCATTACATTGAAAAGGATCAACCAGTCGGATCGATCAGTTACTGTGGAGCCTCTTACCTTCTTTCAGTTAGTCATGAAGCTGTTACAGCTACAATTCATATAATAATCAGATGGTATTTTTTCCCCTCACAGCCAGTGTAAACAAGAATGGCTTCTTTCAGAGCTTCAAGCATCGTGCTGTGTCATCTGGGACACGTCGGATTGCCAGATCATTAGAGCAGCCTTTAGGGGCGCATGCGACTGCAGCGTCAAGGAGAGGATGGATCTGAATAGGTTGGTGTGGGTGAATTGTATCCACTAATGTTTTCAGGGTGTGGAGGAGAAAGGGTGCAGCAGTGTACTCTTTTAATTCCTTAGGTTTTCCTGCGTGGGAATTGTGTCTTGGCGTAGAGTGATCAACATTTCCTCTGTTTGACAAGCTGTAGATTATGGCAAGTGTTCAAAATCCTGAAGACTTGAGAGTGCACCTGCAACATTCACAAGTATCAGGAGTCTAATCCTGAACTGCTGATGTGGGTGGGAGTTTTGCCACTGACTCCAGTGGTTTCAGGATCACACCCTGCTTTGGAAGTGATGGTCCCATCAAAGCAGGACCAAGATAGCCCCAGAGAGAATTGGAGCCGTCGGATTTCCCCAGCGGTTTGTGCCTTCAGTCCTCGTCTCCATTTTGTGTGTTCCTGTGGCTCTTTGCTCAGCCCTCCCTTTCTCTGAGAGCTCCTGCCTGCAGCTGTTTCCTGCTGTGCTGGTGTTAGGCAGTGGAGCAGAGAGGGAGCCGAACTCGCCTTTTTTGTGAGGCGTAGTTGCAGGCTTGGGAAGAAATGGAACAGCCCAGTTTTACGCTGTCAGGTTGGGAAATCTTTCAGAGGGGGAACCGGTCTGTGTTTGATCTCACAGACTGCCTCTGACTGGGAGCCCGCGTGGGTCTCCTCATGGTTGTGGCAGAGAGCCTCTCAGGATGCACTGCAGCTGTTGGATGCCTCGCTCCCCCTTCAGAGAAAACCAGGGAGGGCCTTCAGTCTTCTCCAAGCACACAGTTGGGAGGAGCTCCTGAGTTCCTCTGTTAGACACCCCGTGAGGGCCAACGTGCTGGGCATTGCCTACAGGTTGAAATCCCTGACCTTTCAGAGGCACCTCCATGCCCCAGAGCAGCACCTCTCTGCTCCTCTCAGTTACCACCAACGTGTTATTTGTCTTCTGTGAGCGTATGTGAGCAGTACCTCAGCGTGCCCAAAGCTGCCTTGGGCTCATTAGGTGCTATCTTTTAGTTCTTACTATCGCGTTGTAGTGCTTACTGCCACATCCGTGACCAAGTCATCTGGTCAGAGAGCAGAAACACCCCTTTTGGTGGATCTGACCACATTACGCCTGAGTTTCACTCATCACCCACGGTCTGTAGATAGCAGCAAACCTTTTGGGGGCGATTTGGGGTGCTGATGGTATCGTGGCTGCATTGAGCAGGTAGATAGGGAACGGCTGCTTTGTGTAGCTCAGGAAGTTGGGCACATCAAACAAAGCTAGCAGGTTTCTGAACTGGCTTGCTCAGAACATACGAAAGCACATTTTCTTGCATTGTTGACACAGAGCTTTATAACTCATTACCACGGTATTCTGCAGTTGCAAGAGTTTCCCTGGATTCCAAAAGAGCACAAATAAATTTATAGAGGAAAAAGCCTTCAAGGTCTGTTAATCCTCAAGATAAAATTTCTGGCTCAGCAAGCGCCTCTACTGCAGATAGCTGGAGGCTGAGAAGTTGTCCTGGGGGAAGTATCAGCGTACGAGAAGGGCAGGCGTGTGCTTTTCTTGTGGCTTCTGCTCTTTGTGGCGGGATGCTGCTCTGGTCGGGCCTTTCAGCTGACCCCTACAGCCGTGCACTGCTGTAATCAGGGTTCAGAAAATGCTGTTGCTCTCACTCGATTAGTGGTGGGGACTGTATCTTCCAGCCTGAGTTCGAGAGAGGTGCTGGAAGGAGAGCACAATTTCGCTATTTTAGTACAAATCTATAATAGAGCAGATTCTAGAGAAAAACAACAACTCTGTTGTGCACTAATGAGCTTGGTATTTGTTGACAGTGGTCATGCTGACATCTTTCTGCTGTTCACGAGAGATCTATGTAGGCAGAAGAAACTGAAAATAAATGAATTTTGGATCTCATTTCTTAGGGTGGTTTGCTTAGTCATTTTTACTTCCCTGCCCGTGTTACTTTTTTGTTGTTTCAAGTGACTTGGTTTGGTGTTGTGTGTTTCCAACTGGAACTCAGTTGCACCAGGATGAAGCAGGATATGTTGTGTCTTGTGTCAGAGTAGGTGGAAGTAGTTTGGCCTGAAAGTATTTAAAATACAAATGATAAAGCTAAAGGGCAGAAGGCAGTGATGAAGTAATGGTTTTGTCCTGAACACAGAGGGGAAAAGAAAAAAGGATAGGAGAGACATTACGGCAGATTAGTACACAGTGAATTATTTATAGAGGGAAAAAAAGGAGGTACTAGAAAGTAGTAGAATATTTTCAGTCCTGTGATAGGATTTATTGAGACGATGTTACAGTGTTGGGGTAGGGGGGCAATTGGGAAGGTTTGGAGGAACAATCTAGGTATTATGGGGTGTTGGGGCCATGATTTTAGGCCTTTGCCCCACTATGTTCAGCTGTTTCCTCTTTTTCTAAGATATGAGGCAGCTTCACAGAATTTACCCTAGAATGGATATTTGATGGAGAATGTTTGTTTTTTAGTGAAGAAGATAGTGATGAGCAGACTTTCTCCAGCTTGCTTTTTCTTTATTCCAGTTTTGTTGTTGCTAGCACAGTCCTCACATTCCAAAGTCTCAGAGATCTCCTGCACGTAGGTGTTTCTGTTTTGGGAAGAGCAAGGGGAGGAGAGGTGTGCTTTTGTTCATTGTTTTTGTTTTGTTTGCTGGTGGATGGCTGAAAAATAAGTGTTTGTGGGTAGTTATAGCACAGTCCCTTGGGCATTTTAGGGTATTATTCTATATTAGTACTGGCCTTCAACACAGCAAGAGAATTCCCTGTGTGCGCTCGCTCTCCCACAGACATACGTGCACCTTCTTTGTTCACATCCAAACAGGAATTAAAGATCCTGGAAGAGGAAAAGGAGCTCACTCTCTTCAAGAAGAGATTGCCAGTCTTCTACCACCAGTTCTGGTAGTTTACTGGAACCCTAGAAAGGCAACAAAATGTTGAATTTCCTATTTAATGTCAAAAACGCTTATTTCATTTTATCTTCTTTCTACAACTGACAAACAGGTTTTTTTTTTTGTTTTTGTTTGTTTGTTTTTTTTAGTATTTACATCTTTTCACACCAAGATTATGAAGCCTAATTTGAGTTTGTTAATCTTTTCCCGGTAATCCACAGAAAAGCACAGCTGCACTACTCAAAACATACTGTTTATCCATGATCTCTGGGTCTGGGCAGCCTGCAGTGTTCCAAAGATCAAAGTTTAAAGCAGACGTGCCAGTCCTTCATAATTCCTTGTGTTTAATCTCATGATAGCCCAAAAGCTATACTTGCAGCTGATAAATACTTCTGCTGAGCTTCAGCCGACGTGCTTGTGAGTGTGCAGCCTTCTTGTCCTGTAGCTTTCGCAGAAAGGTATGTCCTGGCAATTTGATAACCATGAAATAAGGTAGGACAAACTGAATTTAGTAGTTGTAATGAAGCAGTCATCTGGTTATTTAGTCATTCCATTTAAATTACAGTAAACGATGTTAAGGATTTTCTTCTTTTATAAAAAGAAATATTTTTGCAAATGAGTTTCACCCCTCCTTTTTTTCATTGCCTATGTGGGAAAACTAGCACATTTGTTTAAGGATAAACTGGGAAGTCTGTGGTTTCCAGCATGCACATTTTGGATAATATTTATACAGACTATTATTTAATGGGCCATATAAATATTTATCGTATGCTGCAGGCCTTTGATCATAAATGCCTGTTTGAAAAGCCATTCTGTCCCTGCTGTGATTTGCAAAGAAAGAGACCATTGCTTTTCTTGTGCTTGGAGGCAATTTTGGCTTCTTGTCCTGGCTTAGCGGTTGTAGTCATGGCCTATAACATGGTTAAGCTGGAGATGTCTTTTTAAATTTCTTTTTTTTTTTCCTCTCTCCTTCTCTTTCTGTTTGCAAGTTCAAATGATAACTTGTACACATGAGGCCCTAATTCTGCACTAGACAGACAAAGCTCTGTTGAAGTTTTGCGGGCTTTTTTTTTATTGCCTGCTGTGCCTCAGATACCTCACTGCTCTGTCACAGTGTAGAGAGGCATCATCCGTTCATGTTGTGTCTGGCAAAAGAGCCGGCATAGACCAGATTCCTGTTTAACTGAGAAAGTGGGTGAAAAAAAAGTATATAAAGGGTAGTGGTATAATCACCACACATTCCACCACCTGGGAAGTCCATAAATATCGTTGTATCATCCATGCATCAAATATTTTTGATGTCTTGTTAGGAATATTGTGCTTGAGGAGTTGATCTGTCTGACTGGGCCTTTAGGACTTTTGGTTTCAATTGCTCTTGTGGTTCGCTGTTTTCCTTTTTCCTTACGATTATACTGACTGCAGAAACTGCATGCTAAGAGTCCAACAGACACAAAATGCAAACCAAAGTTTTATCGCACAACAAAATTTTCGTGGCATGTGGTAATAGATGTTGGTGTCCAGATTCCAAACCAGCAAGTTTGTGCTGGGACCTTCTCCTAGCTCTCCACTCCTTCGCTTCGTTTCTGATTTGGAGCTTCCTCTTGTGCCAAAGGAATATTCTGTAAACAAAATTGAATGAGAACATTCCTCTTTAAATTCCTTATAAAGTACTTTAGCTAAAGATTTTCAGCCAACCTCACTGCTGAGTTCTTAGGTTCTCAATTGATACCTTTAGGCAGAGTCCCTGGCTGGTGACACTTTTGACCTAGAGATGACGGTGCTTTTTGTGGGCCTGGTTGACAAGTAGGTGAAATACCAAGGGGCTGGTATTCCAGAAAAACCCTTGGCATCAAATGATGTTTCTGCAAACAGATCAGATCCTAATTTAGAGACACTGTACTTTGAGCTGCATCGGTAACTGAGCTCTTGCTGGGCCTGAAAAAAAGCTTAATGTTTACTTTTAGCCTTTTTCTGTGAGATATCAAAGTATTGCTTTGTAAATCTAGGTGACTTGTACTCAAAGAAATGCCAATTTCAGTAGGTTTGTGGTACTTCTTTTTGAAGTCTGTCACTTAACAATTCTTGCTTGTTGTTCACCAGTTTACAGAAATAAAATAATGTATGTTCCTAGACTGGTATGTGCTGTGTGAGCATTGAAACAAACTCACTCACACATGCGCATCCTGGTTGCTTAGTAAGGAAAAAAGGAAAGTAAACATTACATGGGCTGATTGAGTTCCAGGTTTCAAATGTTTGTGGGAAGAATCCAATGCAAAGCCATAATTTTAAGTGCTGAGTAGGAGGTACTATGAGCTTAATTCTCTAACATCTGTTAAGTTTGTTCTCGAAGTAGCAAAACACATTAATAAGCTAAAATCAAGGTTGCCATACAGGGAAGAGAAATAAAAATTTGGAGTAATCCTGTGTGTGTGAGAAGGAGGCAGGATGTAAAGTACTCCTTTTGCTGTTTGTGTTCTGTGAAAAGTAAGAAAGATTTGCCTATGTCAAAAAAAAAATCTTAGCAACTTGTGGTTTATTCTCTTCTTGTTATGAGTCAGCAGCTAAAGGCAGTGCCAAACTAGGGAAAAACAGGGAAATTCATGAGGTAGTAGCAGGACCAGTTCTATGCAATTTCTTCCTAACAGTAAGATTTCTTGCAAGCAGCTAGCAGCATCTGCAGCCAGCCCTCTAGGCTTTGAGGAGATTGAGTGCAAAATTAAGAAGTGAACATCATCTGTTGAGAAGAATGTCTTAAAACTCCTTTTACAGCCAAGGGCTAAGAGGAAGATGCAGAGTGCTGTAAGTATCCCCAGCTGACAGATGCAGTATTAATCACTGATACCGGCAGAATTGTTCTCTCTGTGACAGAGGCATTAGCTTTTGTTAGTCTGACCAGGTCACAGAGCCAGGGCCAAGAAAATAAAGTGAGCTTTCTTGCCAATATTCCTAGGTGTTAGACTCATGGCACACCGTTATTTTTAGCTGATTGCTCATCGCTTGAGCAGATGACCTTGCTTTAGCAAGATTAGCGTGTGTTACACCTTCTGGGCAGGATCAGAATACTGAGAGTGCTTAGTGTTCCCATCAGTGTACTTTCTAGCTTTGATTATTTTTTTCTAATTTCTGGTATTATTAAAAACTAATGATGTGTACAACTTCCTCTCGCAACCATTCAATGCGCCTACCTCAGTGCATGCAAAATGCTGTGTGATAGCTGCTTTGGACTGTACTGGACTGCCAAGGGCCTTTAGTGGGGGACCAGAGCTCCCTGGTGCCAGTGCTGGCCAAAGGACAAAAAAAATGGTCCAGGGACCACAGCGATGGCAGTCAGAGCATGCAATGACAGATTTGGGCAGCACGAAGTGATAGTATGGGACAGGCTGTGACTGCAGAACTCGCAGACTAACCACATTTCCAAGAACCACTTAAGGGGACGGGATGAAGGGAAGCTGGATGGATGAGCAGTTTTTGCTAGCCAAGGCCATTGGTTTATGCTGTTTTAACTGCAATTGAAACGTCGTCCTAATTCAGCTGTCACGCTGCTTAATTACCGTGCAGGATGATGCATGGGTTATTAGTTTTCTGAGGCAGAGGAATGCCTTTTTTTACCTTTATTTTTCTTCCTTATTTCACCTCTAACCCTCACTGATAACGAATTTGTAGTAACCATCAACAGCAGTGGTTAGAAGCCAGCCATAGATGTGGACAGCCAGCCCTGTGTTCAAACTGACACCCAAGGATAGATCTTGACCTGTACTGAAGATAATTCATAGAAAAATAGATTCTTGGTTTCCTGTCCTGTAGGATTAAAACAAGTAAAAAGCATTGCTTCCAAAATGGAGTAAAATTTACATGGCTGTACGATCAGCTGTTACTGTGTAAAGGTAGAAAGAGAACTTTCAGAGTTTTGGGTATCAATGCTTTCTATTGCATTTTGGGTATACTTTGCCACTAATGTTAGTTATCCCCACAAATCATATACAGAATTAATTTAAAATGTGAATAATCCTGTTGTTCTACTAAGCAGTACTTTTCCAATCTTTCTGCCCACGTTCTTAAACAACCCATCTTCCACAACAGATGTAATCCAGGTCACTTCTTTGGGATAGATGGACTGTTTTTTTACAGAGCCCTTTTGGTGCTCTGTAAATGGATTCATCAAGCGATAATTGATCCTTTCATTTTCTGGAAGTCAGAGACTATGTGTCAGCTGAGTTCTGCATGTTTCAGAGGCCTGATAGGAGATTCATGTAAGCGCTTGTCTGACCTATGAAATACTTTGTATCAGCTCTTAAGTAGCATTTTCCCAGCTTGATTAAATGTAAATGTTAACTATTAATTAAGGACAAACTGAGAAATTAAGTACAGTGCATTTGTCACTATATAAAATGCCATGTATTTAAACATAATATGGTGAAGCATGAAACTCGTTGTGAATAATTAAACTGATTAACTTGAACTCACTTTCTTCTTGTAGGTTGCGAGAGAGCAGGCACAGATTTCCTGGGATACTCTCGTAACTCAACAAAATAATTTCAGCAAATTATTTTCTGAGTGTCTAAAATTGTGTGGAGTCATGGTGGATAGATCTTAAAAATCTACGCAGTTAATTTCTCCTTTTTTTCTTCTTTGTAGGGCTCAAAAGTAGGTAATATGTCACTTAGTTATTTTAATTACCAACATGACACCACTTTTTTGGGGAGGAGGAAACTGTTTTCAGATTCTGAAGAATTCAGCCTGACTCAATGTCGCATACAGCTGTAATGTGGCACTCGTTGGCTTGGTGGCTCTATGGGAGGCACCAGCTTCTGGGCCCTCTTCACAGTACACACAGTGCAAGACTTGAAAACTCAAAGTTATTAAAAATGCCGTGTGAAGATTTGCTGCAAAAAAGAGTTACCAAGCAAAGCACTTGTACGGCATCTCTCCTGTCCTGTTCAGCACCTTTCCGTCATTAGTCATTTTATCTGTTTTTTAAACACTTTTTTGTGTGTTTCTTTTTTCCTCGCAGGTTTTATTAAAAATGCACAGCAAGAAGCAGACTTCAGTGAAATACTATGTTGGAATTGATGTTGGATCAGCAAGCGTTCGTGCGGCTTTGGTAGACGAGTTTGGGACAGTAGTGGCGCATGCGGAGCAGCCAATCCAAATCTGGGAACCCCAGCCAGACCACTACGAGCAATCCTCTGCTGACATATGGGCTGCTTGTTGCACGGTCACCAAGGTATCTGAAGAAAAAGAGAGCGAAGGAGATCTGTGTTGTAGGCAGCACTTCAAGTTTTGAAAGTTCGAAGTCCTCCAGTCATTGGCCTTTAACTTTCAATCCCGTAGGTGCTGCATTACTGTTTAACTTGTAACTGCCCTTATGCATTAAGGGCACCTTTAGGGTATGGCTCTTGTAGCCTCACAACGTCTGTTAGGTGGGTGAGGAGCTGAAAGCCAGAGTGATACAGCTGAAAAGAGGATGAAAGCCCTTCTTCGTGCTGTTAGCTCTGAGAAAGGACTTAACCACTGCCTTCAGGATTCACATCAGGGCTTTTTTGATTCACTGGCGTATGTTTTAGCCACAAGACAATTCTTTTGAGGAGACAAAGTTGGTCAGAACCTGATAATGTGTAGATTTAGAGGCACGCACTGTGTTGCACTGGAGTCACAAGCTCCTTTATTTATTGTAGAGAAGTTGCAGTCTGGTTTGTGGATGGTGCTCCGAGGGAGACTGTCTATCACATGTGATCCTCATGAAGATATCTGTCCAGTGTTATAAAGCCAAAATAAATTATATATGTTTGTGGATAGTATTAAGCATAAAAACAGACTGAAATAAACCTTGCTATACAGGAAAATCTCCTTGGACCCTCTGATCCAAGCCTGTATGTGCTGGTGGTAAAAGTAAATTACTGACCTTGTTTTACAGCGTACATGTGGGCCATTTTATGGCTCTTAATAAAGCCCCAGCCTGCTCCATGATCTAAGGTTGTTTTTTTAAATATTCATGATATGCTTGGTAATTTGCAGATGGACAGTTCACCCATTCTCTTGCTATTGATCAGCCTTTTCAAACATTAATGAGCTTGGCTCAGCAGAAATGCCCTGAGATGAAGGAGACGAGGTGAGGGGAGGGGAAGGGAAAGAGCAGTGTGACAGGAGTGATAGGGGAGGGCAGATAGATGTTAGAGCAGAGCAAGTCTTTTATTCTGCTTATTTGATTTTTTCCTTTGTATATTGCTTTGTTCTTGCTCTTTAAATACAATCTCTTGTACTTGAGCAATGAAATACAGTCTCTGAAACTATACCTTTACAGAGCCAGTAAGACACTGGCACTGCAGCAAGTCTAGTGTCATTATAGTACTAATTAAGATAATGATATTTTTATTGTTGCTGAGAAGTGGCAATTTATTACTGTGTTACATTTTAGGTGTCTTGCAACCTCACTTGGCACTTGATCCATTTGGGTGTTGGACTTTCTTTTTTTCCCAGTGCTGCTGGAAGCCGTGAAGTTCAGATCTTTTGGGGTGGTGATTTTTTGGGAAATATTTTCCAAAAAGAATGCTATCCAAACTCTTTTAATAGCAGTTTTTGAAAAGGAGTGCATTACAGAGGTATTATTACTGCTACAGGTTTTAACCAACTTGACAGAAATTTATTTTTGGAACCCTTCACCATTTTAAGGCCAGAAGCTGTGGCATGGTATTACCAGAGCAGTTCTAGATAATTCACTTCACAGGTGGTAACTGAGTGAAGTAACTGATGGAAACACTTAGCCCTAACCCTCTGACCAGGTTTCACATGCAGCTTAACTCAAAGCTTGTAGAAAAGAGATAAAATTAGCATTACTATTTTTCTACTAGTTTTATTTTCTGATATTGTTGTGCTTCCTGCTTTCATCCAGGGCTGTGGCTAGTAAGATTTAAAAGCTATTAAAGAGTTTTTAGTGGAGCTTTGAATACAGTTCTGAAAACCAAATATTTTTGGCAATTTGTTGGATTTTGATTATCATTAAGATTGAGATGTTAAATAATACTGAATCTCTAAATTTTTGGAGTTTGAGCTTGTAATTTAAACTTCAACTCGCTTTCAGTAGTCATTGGTTCACTCATGTATATGGATGGATATATTTGTATTTAAGTGTGTTTTATATATTTGCAGAAAGTCGTCTGTGGCATAGATGCCAACCGGATTCGAGGGGTTGGTTTTGATGCTACATGTTCCCTTGTTGTTGTGGATAAGCAGTTCCGACCTTTGGCAGTCAACTCTGAAGGTAGGACTCCAGCACAGAAGTTGGTGTTAGCAGCAGCGCAATTGAACTTAGTTTCATCCAAATACAGGGTTACGGGGTTGAATCTTGAAGGCAGAATGTCTTTTCTATTAAATGACTTTTTTTCTGTTTTTACTATTTTAATTCTACTGCAAAATTAAATTTGAGATGAGAATTACTTTTTATTTAGCTAAATGTTTGGCATCCTAAGATTGAATTCATTCGTGTTGGCTCAGAAATCTCTGCTCTTTTTTATTTTCTACAAGTTTGTTCCCCTTCAGACTTTACTAATCATGGCTTTCATTGTGTGTGTAAATGCCCATCCACACTGGCTAAAGGAATGCTAAAAATGCAGCGTTCGTATAGTCTTAACTGCTTATTCTGTCATGGAGTTGCAGGCAAGAGATTCAGCTTGCGTATTTTATAACACTGGTGTTCTGTCTTTGTCTAGGACAGTGCTAAACCTCAGAAATATTCTGGTATCTTTTTCTAAAACAAATATTTTTTTATTAATTTTTTAAGTAGATATTTTGAAAGACTTAAGAAAAATCTGTTTTTTGTTTGTTTGTTTGTTTTTTACAGAATCCTGTTTAAGATAAGGTGTGTGCTAAATCAGTACATACATAGCCGTAATCACAATTCTGTTGATGTTCACTTTCTGTCTCAGATGTATTTGTCATCTCCTCCTATCTTTCTCAAAAAAAAGCAATCCAAAAAAAAAAAAGAAAGAAAAAGCCAGCATTGCCCCCGAAATGTCCTTTGCTAAATTTAAGCAAGATTATTTATTTTTCAGTTTGAGAGTTTTTGACAATCTGTTCAATGTGTAATGATGTCTGGGGCTATTTTGGTCTGTTGAGTCAAATTCAGTTCTTGTTTTTTATTCTCTGATACACAAGACGAGAACTTTGACTTCACACAATGTTGTTGTTAAATAAAAAGACAGGAGTGGACAGAATACTGTCACACTGAGCGTGCACTGGTCTGATTTCAGGCAGTCTCGCAGATCTAAGTTGGATTTGAATCCATGTTAGGAATATTGGTGTGCCTCGTAGAGCTGGCTTGTCTTGGAGTATGTTTTCAAGATGAAATATGCATGAGTGGCTGTGTCATGAAGTTGAGTGTGCAGTGTGCTCAGCATGAGAGTAATGTGAAGTGTCACTTGGATTACTGTTCCACCTGTCTAGCATGGCCTTTGCAGGTTAATTTAAATAAAATGTTTCTTGCTTCTTGTTCGTATGTGTGACACAGACTTGCCAAATGCTTTTGCCTTTCACATCCAAAATAAAATTATTGCAGCAAATTACCCCCATGAAAGTATTTCTGAAAGGATTTAGGGTAGTTTTCTCATAACAATAGAGGAGGAAAAAGAATCCTTGTTACTCTAGCTGACTGGTTAATTTCAATTTATAATTTAATTGGTCAGATTTTGTCATATTTTTAATTCTCAGTCACAGAATGCTTCTTTATGCTTTTAAATATATGTGCACTCTGTCAAGAAATGTGGGTTCTTTGGATGAAACACACTCTACAAGAGCATGGTTTTTCTAAGTTCTTGGGTGCTCACAAGCCTGACTGGTTTCACCCAGCATTCTCCGTACTCAGCATGTCTTAAAATTGGCCAGAGTTTTATCTCTAGGCATCTACTGTCAATTATTTAAGCAAGTAGTATTTGAGTTTTCCGTGGAGAAGTGAAGTAGCATAAAGTCTAGTAACTTATAGTACTTAGGTGGAGTTATACCAGCCCTAAAACAATCTCTATTTTATTTTATTTTAAAGGACAAAACTCTAGGAATGTTATTATGTGGATGGACCATCGTGCAGTCAGTCAAGTAGACCGCATCAATGCAACGCAACACAGGGTTTTGAGCTATGTTGGGGGAGTGATGTCTGTGGAAATGCAGCCACCTAAATTGTTGTGGATAAAGGAAGTGAGTACCTCTAAGATTGTGATGTATTTTTAGTAAAAATTAATATTCTTTGTTGACTTCTGAGAACGAGATTCATAAACAAAATTCTTCAACCTTAGTGGTGAACCCAAAGGTGTGCAAAGTAAGGTCAGCAACATCTCCAGTGCTTTGAGATTCTTCTTTTTTCTCTCAATTATTTTGAAATATCTTTAATCTTAATGAGATTTGGTTTTTCCCCACTGAAACATTTCATATGCCTTTCTTACATAATTTTAAGGTCAGGTATACATAGGAATTTAGGTGCAGGTGATGTACTGTTCTTTCTGCTTCATACAGTGTAGCTGGACGTGCTTACAGGAGTGTAGGTTCTGCTTCTGGGATGGATTTATAGCAATGTGTATACAGCGCTGTCTCAACACTGGGTATCCTTGCCAGATGTCCTGCCTTTGAGGCAATGCATCCATCAGTGAGGGGCTGTGTGATGTCTTTGGCTGCTGGTATAGAAATGGTATAGAAATGGTTCAGTTAGAGCTCCGTCAACCTTCCAAAAAAAGGGCTGAACGATTTAGTTCAGTACTGTCTGTAGGAAGTAGATCATCTGTAGAAGGAAGACACTCCGTTCATAATGTAGAACTCTGCTTCCGTCTCATGTTTAAATTTTGTGTGTTACAGGATGACATACAGCTTTTTAATAATAACTGTCAGATAAAAGGAAAAATGCTTGCCACTTGAATTTTTCATAACATCTTCCAGTCTGGCTTTTACATTTAGTCTCAATGCTGGCTGTCATTTCAACAAAGCCCAAATGTGAATTACTTTCTGACAGTTTCAAGCAGCTGAAGTCTCTTGTCCTTACAAATGTCATACAGTAACACACCAAACTGTATATTGTAAGGTGCAGGCTGGGGAAAATCGAGGGGCTTAATTGGTAGAAGGAGGTACTGGCAGATTAATGGTAACAAAGGATAATAAATGCTGTTTGTAAATGCTACACAGAAATACTAATATCAATCTACCAGTACTCTGCTTCCTGAGGTATGAGTATCATATATAAGTTGTTTTGTAAATAATAAAAAGTGAAATAATAAAAAACTTAAATGAAGCCATTGTGTTTAAAACATTTTTATATTGAAAGGTCAGGAATATTAGTAGCTGACAGATCAGGTAAGTGCCTTACGTAAGAAGGCCAGGTTGTGGGGTCTCACGATGCGATCACCCAGAGATGTGGCCTCAAAGCCCTCTGACATAACTGCAGTAGTATAAAGGGAAGAACCATCAGGCACTTTCGGTAGCTACCATTCCTGTGGTAATGAGTTACACTGTTTACCTGTACTTTGTGTGAACAGGTATCTCTTATTCTGAAACAAGCTCCTAAAATTCCCTGTGTCTTTTAATTACTGAACTGTGAGACAATATCATTCCCCAGACAACTTCTCCATGCTATTCATGGTTTTACAGACCCCATTTGGATCTTACCCCGTACCATCCCTTCTTTTCCAGCCTGGAACACATTATACTCACCTATTTCATTTGTCTTCGTGTGAGATGCTTACATGCCTCTGATCATGCTCATCTCCCTTCTCTGTACTGATTTTTTTTTCCACAATAGACTTAGAGAAGAGGGAGCCAGAACTGCAAGCCAAGATGTCAGGAGACCATAGACCATTGTGATATTTTTTTTCCTTTCCTTCTTTATACGTTTCTGAATGCAAGAATGGATTGGGCGTATTCTAATGTGACTGGCCATAATCAAAACTGACTTTGGGAACTTCCGAAGACAATTTACTTAAGTGATATAGCAAAAGATTTTTACTCAGTCTAGTGAAAGGAGTGCTTATGTTGACTAAACTGAGGTGTATTCTGAAGCTTTGTAAGACCTTTGTCCCTTTAGTAGCCATCATGTTTCTGGAAATTGAATTTCCATTACTTGAAGAATTTTCATTTAAACAATTATAGGTATTACTAAAGAATACAACTTATCAAATTTACTCTGAATTATTGGAGGTAATGAAGAGGGAAGAGAAGAGGGAGAGGGCTAAGGTGACCTAACTGTGCTTTTCCATTTCTGTCATCTTTTTTTTTTTAATAGAATTGAAGTTGAAGATGACCTCACTCAGTGTGAGGAAGGAGCTGATTTCATTGTACGAGAAGTAGATGCTGGTCATTATCTCTTATGACTTTCCTGTTATGCATGACTTGTATTTTTTTGTGGAGGGATATTGCAGTTTTTCTTCCAAATCACAAGTTATTCTCATCAGCTCCTTTTTGACTTTCCATATAATATTTTATCTTGTATATTTCTTTTAATCTTTTTACATTTCCACTGTACAGAAAATAAAAACTAGAAAGTAGAGGCTTCAGAGCATGTTCTGTTCATCCAACTCTTTCACTCTGTTCCATTTTGATTTCACATCAAGAAACCAAAATGCCTAATATGTCTTTGAGATCTTTTGTTTGAATTGTCTTTGCTTATGTTCAGTTCATTACTGCTGAATCATTTTACCCTGTGGCACCTAATGGCTAGTCTACATGAGATTACTTGGATGGTCTTGATGTTTGTGGTTGCAGATAGGTATTCATATGACAAAGCCACCACTGCCTGTTAAGTTTGTGTGTAGGTGACAGCTCTTTGTAGTAAATTGATCTACTGAATGCAGCTACTGTATAGCTTATGGGATGGGACCATCTTGTTGGAGTGTGCATATCTGTGGCCTACTTAGAAAGAACATTTTATTTCTTTGCCCGTGTGGACCATGTGTGGTGATAGGGTCCAGTGTTAAATCTGAAATATAAACCAAAACGAATATATGACTTTCTAAAACCTAATTTCTGTGGATACAGTCACATTTCAGTATGGAATGTGGTCAGCTGAATTAAGAACGTCAGCTGTAGATGAAACTGAAAAAAACAGTCATTATCTTTTCACAAATATTTAGAAACCAGCTGAAAGATAATTCTGACAAAGTCTTCCTGAAGTCAATAAGATAAGTTTGAATGTAAACTTCAATGAAAAATAACATAGCCCTTAGTTACTGGGTCTTTCAAAATAACCAATTAAATTCTCTCTTCTAACAATGATTTCCTTGGATTTCTTCATTGTTTAGAATTATCTTGCAAAATATTATTGCCAATAGTGTTGGTTTGGGTTTTTTTTGCCCCTCTGTAGTTGCAGGTACATTTTTTTTGCAGCTTTTTTTAAGCCACTTGTTCTGTTTTATTGACTTTGGCTAGAAAAATTGCATGTTCACTGATGGAATGAGAGCACAGACAGTTCTGGTGGGTAAATTTGTGCTATGAACTGAACATGTAGGTACATCTCCTTAACTTGGAGATTGTTTTGCTGCAGATGCATGTCAGTGCGTATGTGGCTATACAGTGTTTTTTATCTATGGTGTGGCAAACCAACAGTACAGCAGTGAGGACGTAACTAAAACAGAGCAACGTAAAAGCTGTGGTGGTTATTTCTTCAGCTCTAGAATTAGCTTGTTAGGATTTTTTCCCAGAGGTAGCAAAGAAAGAATCTTGTTTACTAATTCTTGGCTGGAAGTTTTACTGCGGCCTGTGCCAAAACAGGAGGATGCTTGTTACATTTTCATCATACTAATGATATTACAAATCAACCATTTCTAAAAAATATTTGTCCCATTAAATCAGAGGTGCTGTAGCATATTCCAAATGGGTGGGGGATGCTGAACTGGGGATAGGTATCTGCTTGGTAGTCCCCAGATGAAATGTAGTCTTCCTATGTGTGCTTTCACACCTCATTTTTAATGGTGAGTAAGAGCAAAGAAGAGCCTCCCTTTAGAAAAAAAAAGTCAGTCTGGCATATAATTCCTTTGCAATTAATCATTAAAATTGATAGTTCTCTAGTTATTTTCTTCATATTTTTTTCTGGCACATTGTTCAGTGATCATTCTGTATGTTACTGGTTAACATCTTTAACATCTTCAGTTACATATGCCTTTTTATGCGTTATTGTTCTTTTTTTTTTCTTTTTTTTTTCTGCATACCCGCAACTTAACAGCCAATGGGATAATTTGCAGAAACAATTAAAACATCTCTTTCCAGGGCTAGGAATGAGAGAAAAATAGCTGATGTACTGGCATTAGCTTGGCAGCAACATTCACGCATGTATTTTCCCTTTCTGCCTTTTGCAGCTGTTTTTTGTTGCTGTTGTTGTTGTTGTTGTTCAATGCTACTTGTAAGATTTTACCATTTAAAAACCTGTCAAACTCCATGTTCCGTGAGAATGGATCCAAGCTGCTGGGTTTGGAACAGAATTCAATAAGGTTTGTTTATAAATGCTTTAACAGCTTTTTGTTATCAAAATCCATAATTTAGTCATGGTTACATAGGTTGTACTTTGGACTGTTGAGTTTGGCTTTTAGTTGTAGTTGCTAATCAAGTAGGAGTAACACTTAAAAAAAAAAAAAAAAAAAGGGGGGGGGTTAACAGCTGGAAGGTTTGAAACACCGGCGCCTCTGAGTGTCTGTCACCCAGCCAGACACTCAACAGGTTACTTTCCAAGGTGGCCTCACACCCCCAAGACACACTTCCAGCCTTAAAATGAATCTGATAATTCAGTTAGTTATTTTTTTTACCAATTACTTTGAGTGCAACTGGTAGTTGCCAATCTGATCAGTTTGCCTTGGCTCTGGCAAGGATGGCATTTCTGCCGAGAGCTTATCTTGGGTACCAGAGTAGCTCTATGGCGTGGTTTGGCATCTGATCTGAAGTGTGGGAGATCCAAGCCCCAAGTTCTTGCTTTGTCTGAACTGGAGTAGAGTGTGGGACATCAATTTCTTATATCCTCATGAGTGTGTGCATTGTCTTCAGTCGTTCTGTTTCTTCCTTGACACAATGCATGTTTGTTTTCTGTAACTGAGAAGAAGAGAGATTGACACACTACGTAGCTTACTGTTACAGATTGCCTGGGAGATTTCGTTTCAAATTTTGGGTTGAATTGGTAAAAGCAGGCTGTTCTTCAGTGAATGTTTTCTTCTCTGATTTTTCAGATGACTTAGATCTTGACCTGATATGGATCTGGAACGCTCATGCCAGCTTTCTTTTTTACACTAAACTGTAAAAACCTTTTTTTTGTCCCCCTCCTTTTAATCTAGGTTTCTAACACACCAGTTAGGGATGATTTTTGAATTTGTGGGTTTTGACTTACCATGAAATACAGACCAATACCCTGTGCTAAATCCTGTTTTGCTTCTAGCCCATCTTAAGTTATTCCTGTGGTCAACAGGGTTCAGATGCAAAGGCTGTCTGTAATAACATTTAAGTTCTTTTGATTCATATTAATCTGTATTAGCAATAATGAAAGTCTGCAGAGCTTCGGTGTTTATATACACATTTTACTTCTGATGGGGGGAAAAAGCTTTTTCACTGACATTAGATATCTGAAGATTACTTCTTCTTACAAGAAAATAAAGTACCCTGTAATGGTAGAAATCAGAAATAGACTACCTCAACAAACCAGTCAAATGCAAATGTGAAAGTTCCTTTCTTTATTCTCAAGCACAATGTTCCTGTAGGTATCTGCAGAAAACTGTTGGATACTGGAGCTCACGCGAAGTTCTGCTTGTGTATGTATTTTCAGTCCAATGAAGAAGTGAACAAATACATGTAACACAATACAAAATTGTGCAGTATGGCTTCGTGGTGATCTTTGGACTTTTGTCAAGGAATGGACAGTGAAGATCTCTCCTGCCCTACATAGCAGTTCTGCCAGTCCCTCACTCTGCTTTTATCCTTCCTGTTTAGGAATATTAACAGACACTGTACTTTGTAATTCTTAAACCCACAGATATTCAAGATCATCTATGAGGATTTCGAAAAGTTATTGTTTAGAGGTGTAGGTTTTTTGTTTGTTCATTTTTATTATTTTAAATATGGCAATGAAGAAAGAGGAATCCATGAGAACCTCTCAAAAATAGAAGGATTGAATTAGTTTCTTTACAAGTGAGTTTGGAGGGTGAGTCGCAGGATATGAATACAGCACTGGGAACGTTCCTGGATCTTTTCCACAGTGCTTTTAATGTGGTCACAGATTTCTGACTGTGAGTGAAAATAAATTAGAATTAACTTCAGTGAGTGTCGAAAACGTGGAGACTTTTCGGTTTGTTTGGAAAAAGCATCAGGACATGCCATTTTTTTTTGTCTGTGCTAATTAGTGATGACAAAGCATCGAGATGGCAAAGAATGAATCATTTGGATGTTCATGAAACAAAATACTTCAGTGTCACTAACATGTGGCTTTTGGGAATTCCTGAAGCAGTAGAATAAAGATCCAGGGAACATCTTTGATAAAACAGATTTGCTTGAAGTGGACAGTTATTCTTAATCTGTTTTCTTTTATGATTAACATTAAAGGCCAATCTACTTCTGTTGTTACTTAAAGACTATTTACCAATACATAATGGTTTATATGATCAAAAGAGGCCGAATGACCTGCATATTAAACTTGGGAGCACCTGTGCATTCACATAAAAAGTCAAATTTTGATATGAGCAGCAGCAACATATATCTGGCAGATAAGCTAAACCCAAGTGATTTGGAACAAGCATCCAGTGCTTGTATGTTTTATGTTAAAAGTTTGCAACTCGATCACTCATTATTTCTTGAATTCAGTAAGAAGCCAGTAAATTAGAGAAGCTTTTGAAGAGCTAAACTCAAAGAAGATGGATTCTTTTTATGATCCAAAACAAAACAAAATTTTGCTTTTTTGTACCTACCCAGTTGCAATTTGGTTTTTGGAATTCATAGATTCCATTTTCGTAACTTTCTGGAACTTATAAGATTTTGGTTTGAAATAGCTTAGTATCTGAGTTAAGTTAAAAGCAAATTGTATTTCTTAAAATTGAATTACCTTTTATTTTAATTCATCATGTACCTTCATTTTCACTACAGAAAACGGATGGCAGCTTTGATAATGCAAATAATTTAATTTTTCATTGCTCTTATTGACAATTTATTGAATAATTTGGAAGAAAAAAAGCCTTGAAAATAAAGTCATAATAACAAAGCTATTAGAAACTTTGCTAAAATAGTTTAGCCTCCTATTCGACTGTATACCACAGATTCTTACAGGGTTGTTTGGTTTTTGTTTTGTAGCTCAATAGCTTGTGCTATTGAGACTCTTAGTGTTTAATACTTTCACTTTTTAAAAAAAATGCTCTTCATCTGGAATCTTGTGCAAGAGTTTTGTCCTGAACTGACGGAGAGTAGATGAAAACAGTAGGACCTGAAAGCTAAAAGACAATAAGGCAAATAAATCATCTCTCAGATTTCTTGTGTAGAGATGAAGACCCACGTAATTTTCCATCTTACGCATTTCTGAAGTACCCCTCTAGCTCTGCTGTAACTTGCTAGATGCAACTGTTGACCTAAATCGTGTTTTTGCTGAAACTGGCAGGGCTCCATGCCCAAAAGACCCCAGCTAGGATGTGGTGGTCTTAGTGAGCCAACTTGTCACTGTTTCAGTTATTTAAAAAGGCAGTGCAGATTTTTTAAAGCAATCTTCTCTTTCCGTGGAAGTCTGATTTGTCAACCGTGTGGCTGGCAGCACTGTCTTTGGTTTGTTTTGGTATTTCCTAGTTATCTCAATACACTGAGGTCAGTGGTGGTCACTGGGTGCTACTGTGGTGGTGCAGGACAGGGCAAAACTGCACTGCCATGGGACGTTACTCTTAGGGGAACTTCCTTGCCATTGATCATCCTCTTGATACCTGCACCAAACTCTGTGTAGATGATCTCTCTTGGTAGAAGAAGTTCTTTAGGAGCTTGGAAATGTCGTGTGGCTATTGGGAGCTTATGGGTATAATTCTCCTAATCATCGTCTGCAATCATCTTCACCTGCTCCCTCAGCTGGAGAAATAGCATTGGACCTCTTCTCAACTGGGATCCTAGGCATTCATGCTGCTTTGTATTTTGGTACTCATTTCAACCAAATTTTACAGAGAGGCAGAGTTTGCACACTTTTGTTGGTTGTTAGTGTGAATTTATCTGTATGCTTTGATGGCAACTGTAAGGTTGCAGTGTGGCGTTGAAGCTGATTGTTACCGGTTCATCCATTCAGTTGAGAGCTCCTGAATGTCCCAGCTATGGGGAAAACCAGCTTCACTGGAAGCTTACAGGTCCTTGCAAGCTTTGATCAACTGGACAGATAGGCTGGAAAGGTTTGTTCTGATGCTTACAGAGGTATTTGTGTTTTTTTTTTCTTTTTTTTTTTCTTGTACTTACAATTTGTAAGTACAATTTGTACTTACAATTCAGAAGTAACAAATATAAAATGGTTAATTTTAGAAAGTAGAGCATTCTTCAAGGAAATATTTTTTGAGTAAGTTGTCTACTGATTTTGAGACTGCTCTGACATTAAGCAGCTGACTGGGAACTGAAAGAGCCCACATTATTGATCTGAAACATGTGCCTCCATGAAGTCTTCTTGGGAAACTCTTTTTCTTATGATTAGTCCCTGGTGGGGGAAGGACTCAGTTCTTCAGGCAGTAAATTGCTGCAAAGTGAGTAGAGTGGGAATCTAGAGGGAGATCAGAATACTGGGTTTGGAAAGATTGTCATTTATGCAGCTGGCAGGTTTATTAATTTTGTTAAAATAAGGACGTGATCATGTCTGGCCTCTAATATCTATGTTTCTATTTTTATTTTTTTTTTTGTTAGAACTTGCAAGAATCATGCTGGGAGAAGGCAGGCTACTTCTTTGATCTTCCAGACTTCTTATCTTGGAAAGCCACAGGTGTTACTGCAAGGTATGTTAATTATAACATTATGATTTGGTCTTCTTAGTCTATTTTCTTATGTATGTTTCTGCTTTAATTCATTTTGACTGGACATGCTGTTATATACATCTGTCTGTAATTGTCTGCTCCAAAACATCTTGAACCCATCTCCTGCTTCCATTGTACATTCCTGAACACAGTTGTTCCTGTGAGCAGTGTAATTCACGGATAGAGTATGTTGCTACAACTGTTGGTTAATTGGTCTTGTACCCCATTTTGGAACATAAATATGATTGCTGTAGTTACTGTGAAATATGCTTTGAAATCTGTTTTTGTTGACAAATTTATTGACTTTCTAAGAACTGAAACAAAATACTTTGCTGTATGGTGGGCATCTGGTAAAATCTTTCTAAAAATGGTTGCTTCAGTGTAAAACATGGCAGCTCTATTGCTCCCTAAAGCATCCTAGAGTGCTTGCTGAGCAATTTATCAGTACCTTTTGAGAGAAGCCCTTTAAAGTCTTGATTAAAGCGACTTCAGTACAAGTGATGCATTTGCAGATAAATAAATCCATGTGAAAAGTGAGGTACAGTGTTAATTGGTTAAAAAAAAAATAAAACAAGTCTTATGGCCCAATTCCACACCCAGCTCTGTGCAGTTCACAGATATTTCCACTGCACTTTGTGGAGTTGTAACTGTGCGAAAACTAGTCTAAAATGACAACTGGTTACAGGCTAGCTTTAGTCTCCAGAAGTGGAAGATGGCTGCACATCAGACACAGTTCTTTGTGTTTGAGTGCTTTCTTTCTCCCTAGTCAGTCTCCATAATAGGCACCTATTGGTAAATGTTTTGCATTATATAGCAGGAAAGTGCAAGTTTAACTTATAAAAAAAAATGTTTTTTGTAAAATCTTAGTAGCTTTCAGCTGAAAGATAGTATCTCAAGTTTAGTCAGATTGCTCTGCTGTGTGGCTGTGAACTATGTAACAAGGGAACAAATCTCACCCAAAAGAGCTTGCAATCTAGGCTGACTTCTCACCTGACCCAACTCTAATTTCAGGAGGTTAAATCCCAGGCTCCCAGAGGATGTGCCATGCAGGGCCTCTGTATTGTGAAAACACTCGAGACTTTGATTTAGAACTAGCACTCTGTGCTCAGGGGACTAGGTGGAGAAAGGCAACTGCCTTTTTTCTATAAACAATTTAAGGGTGCTACAGATCAAGTGCTTCTTAAATTTTGGCACAGTTGTGCGGGAGAAAACGAGTTTCCTGTCCTAAAGAGAGCCTTTTTGAGGTAGCTGGGGGGATGTGATGACCTGGCAAATAGGTATGCCTAAATACAACTTGTATGTGGTTACAGAGTTTTGCAATTTGTCTTCTAATAGTTCTGTTTAGCAGAACACGGAGGAAACGTTTTTATCTTCTCCAACATGTGGTAGGAGAGTCATTGTATTACACCTGGCTAGGACACTGGTTAGAACACTGTTCCAAACACAGTTTCAGTCGGGCTTTGTGGCCAGATGGAGGTTAATAGATGGGATGAAATGTGTGGGTAAATCAATAAATGATCACCTTGTGCTGATGGCCAAAGAAGCCAAAATAGCATACAGTCCATGTGAACTTGCAGTCAAATGTCATTTGGAATGTGTTGTTCAAGGAAGAGAGGTAGTTTCAGGGGGAATGGTGATGTACTTGAAAGAGAATTCATGTCTTGCTTGAGCAGAGGGATCCCTAGCACTGAGGAACAGAGTTCCTGCTCTTCCCAGAGCCCTCCCTGCCCCATGGCATGCTCTGTCCATCCTGGGTTTAACGGTGGCAGCTGTAATGTGTAAAAGAAGTCCCCCTCTCTCTCTCCATCTCTCTTAATCTCCAACCTAGTGTGAGAGCTGATGGAAAAGAACAGCAGTGCCTTCCTGCAGCCTTAAAGATGTAGCTGTTATCACGGCTAATTCTTTAGCTGTTGGGAAACGAATGGTTATATCGAAGTACAGGAGTTATGCTGGTGGGGCAGCTATCTGAAGTGCAGAAGTAAGGGATCGCTGCTAACAACGGATGCTGCAGCACTGGGGAATCCGGATGGAGAAGAGGATAACTGTGCTCAGGACAGTGAAGCTGTTTATCATCTTCCTTTTACGTATTCCTGAAAATTCCCACCTGCTGTGGTTTTTGCAAAACTCTTGCTAGAATTACACGGTCGGTGTGCCATGCCTGGTGTTTGCTATTCCAGCGTAGTATTTGTCATCTGTTTGCTGCATGTACCTGTCAGTGGCTGTAATTTCTGTGAGGTCTTTGGGGAAGAGCAGGGGTTTTCTCGGGTATGTTGTCAATGCCCATCACTGCAGGACCCTAATTCCTCCTGGGAACTTGGGGTGGAGCAAACAGATCTTATGAACTAAAGACTGTATTCTCTAGTGCTGGTTTAACCTATACAGGAGTACAGTCTGAATTCCTGGGATGAAAATTTTCAGCCTCCTCTGTAGCTTTTGTATGCAACCAAAATGTATGGCAGGAGGCTTTAAAAGGAAGTTAGGAAGGGGTACATGGGAATTAGAGCACGGTAACAGAGTTATTGTCCACTGTCCCTTATGGATGCCTTCAATTAAGGGACAGCGTTAATTTGTGAGTTTTGGGGGAGGGAAGAAAAGGATGAGGGAAATAAAAATAGTGTTGTGCACTTGATGTGGTCCAGCAGTTGTGGCTTGCACTGTCCCCTGGCATTCAGACCTCAGTGAAGCCCAGGTGCTGTTGCTCTGAAAGTAGATCTGGAAGGGAGGGCTCGTGGGTAACTCCAGCTCCTTGGTCCCTCCTCACTTTGGCTCTGTGTTCTTAGCTGTAGCTTTCTGGAGGTGAGGCAGAGAATTTCTTCTCAAATAAAAAAAGAATACTGCAGAAAGTTGTACTCCAAATTAGAGCTGACTGAATTATTAGTGGTGAGTCTATTTCCTTGGAAATGCCGTTTTGATTATTCCAGAAGTTTTTGACGGTATTGATGAATGTTGTAAGGGAGAGAGAAATGTAGGGAAAAGACTTTCTGGAGAAAGTGGCGTGTGTGTGTTTGGTTTTGTTTTTCATCACTCCCTTTGGTTCAACCTTTTTCTATTTCGGATAAAATAGTTCCTTGCACATCCTCCTTTGCTGCTTTAATGTGTGCTCCCCCACATTAAGCTGATTGTTTTGGCTCTAGTGGAATGTCTTATATGGTAACAAAGGAGAAGAAATAGGAAAATAAGGACAAGAAATGTTTTGTTGGAATTAAACCTACTTTTTTTCCACCTTCTGCTCTCCCTTGTGCACACCTGTTTCTTGAGAATTTCCATGTAGTTTGGTGAAGTAATTCATCCTGCATATGTTCATAATTCTGTGGAAGTGGGAATTAACAAGTGTAAGATTCTTACCACCTTTTCTCCCCTTGAGCACAAAGGAGCCTATTCACAGGGCAAGGCACAGTGTTAGTCATTGTGAATCACACATTACATGGCCCTGATAAAAGATACATAGTTTTTTATTCTGTTTTGGTGGTGGGTATTCTACTAGAATCAAAGCAGTTGCAGATGCACTTTTGTAGGAGACTTCTGCATGCATCGAAACTATTACTCTTGCTTCTTTACATTTTGAAGTGTCCGTTCAAAACATTCTGTATGTTTTTAACATTTAAAAACTATGTGTAGCCTGTTTGGCTTCACTGAGATTACTCAGTGCTCCAGGTAAAGTAGTGTGTGATCAGGATTTGAAGTATTTGAAAGCAGTTACTGGTATGTGTTTCTGAGTATAAAATCGTTTGTCTTTCACCTTCAGGTGATTCTGCTGACTTGAACTGCCTTGTTGCCAAGGGATTTTTTTTCCCCAGTGGATATGTAGCAAACACTAAATGCTTTTTACCTGAAAGATGGGGACTCAAATATACTCAGATTTTTACCTACTCTCTTTGAAATTGCTGTATGTCTCAGTGAACAGCATCTACACATGAACTGCAAAAGATGAGTTCCAAATTGATGATTCCCATTGGTCTTAAAAGATCACCTGCAATATTCCCTATTATAATACTCATTTTATATTATTGCTCCTTTGGGTTGATGAAATACCATGCGGTTGTTCTGAATGATCCAGATGCTGTTCTGCATTAAGAAGTGTTACCGACAACTCTCTAGTTAACCTTTGGAACATTTCCTGCCCCCCAGGGCTGCAGCAGTGAGCGTTGGTTTGGCCACTTGAGTACTCAGTTGTCTTACTGCAGAAGTGCTGCTGGGGAGAGGAAGAGAGCTGGTTTTTCACAGACATGTTAGCAGTGCTTTTCAGAGGCTCAGCACTTTTACTCATGGTGAGTGTGACTCACTGCTATCTTCCACCCACCGTCTATAACCTCTGATAACTTTTCCTTTATATGGTATTCTGGATGAAGCTATCTTAATAAAATCTAAATACATACCTGGTTTAGTTAGAAGTTACTGCGTTGTGGATGGAGGATTTGTATCAGAGATGCACTTCTACAATTTTGCTGTATTTCTGAAGTCTCATGAAGGATTACTCTGTGGACAAGACTATGGCTAAGCTGTTACCTCAGGTAGAATTCCCACTCAAATTTCTCAAAGGTCATGTGCATTGAGGTCCAGCATTCTGCTTGAGGCCACTTCCAGTCACAAGCAACTCTCTCCCTGGAAAACTAGGTAGTCTTTACTGGATTTACATGGTTCAAGATGAGCTGTAATCAAAGAGAGTGGGGAAGGTTTTGGAAGCACAGGTAAGAATGTCAGGCTTGACAGTAACTGAAGTGGAGGGTATCCAACGTGCAATAAGCCACTGGATGAGGAGGAACAATTCAGTAAGAAAAAGAAAATTAAAGAAAATGTTGGCAAATAGTTCGCAAATGAGAAGTGCCAGAATGAGTGAAGAAGTCAGACACTTAGAACTCTTTTAAGGAAACTCCCAAAGTTGCAGAAAAAAGTAGGAACAAGCTGAATATTTATGCAAAAGAATTTTATTAATGTGCTTACACTCCAAACATGTTAATAGTTGGGGAAGGTAATTTATTAACTAGCAGAGACGTCATCTCATGTATGAGTATTGACCCAAATGATTCTCCTGTGGAAATATTTGTCCAGTCAGTCTTCAACTGCTAGCCTTCACTCCAGGGAAAATGATATAACAGAGATGTTTTGTTGGGAAATCTTTTGTAAATTATCTACATCCAACATAGATCTCAGAGTCATGAGTTTCTTCAGAGAAAATCAGTTTTATAGGAAAGAAGTTCATACTGTTATAGTAATTGCAGGCTGTAAACTTAAACACAAATGGCTGTAGTTCTTAAAAACAAAACAAAACATGAACAACAACTAGTTTTAGGCTATATGTGTTTAACAGAGGGGTATCTTTTTAATATTCAGTATATTTTCAGTAGGAAAATACCTTGACAATTGTTTTCCTTCTCCTTCATTTATGAGGAGGCTGGTGTCTTGGTTTATGTACATTTAAGTAGCTGACTCTTTACATTAAGCAGTGATTAAGTCCTAAAGCTTTATTTATAACCTCTTCCCACTTGCTTATTGTTAGGGCTAAGGATGGCTCTGTTGTACTGATTTAAATCCAGAGAACTCGTGATGTTAGTGGGATTGATGCGGAGTGTGCTGGAATAAATAGGAGGAGAATATGGTCCATTGCTGAACTGCAGTGCTGGGAGCTTGTAATAAAACATTAAAGCTAGGAAGATGCTTTTGAATCCAGGAACCCAGATTTGAGTCTGCTTTGTCATGTCACCTCTGTGATTTGTAGAAGTGAATTTTTGGAGGTGTTTAGGCAACTGTATACCTTTGAGGATTTGATTCTTACTCATTCATATGTTTGTTTTTCATCTGTTAAACTGATACATACATATACTGTTACGAGGCCTGTTTTATCACTTCTCCTTCCACAGTGATTTTGTTGCTGTGATTAGTGGAGTCCCCACCAAGCATTTTATCCAGATGGGCTAGAAACGTTGAAAGGAGAGAGAATTTGGAAGAGGAGCTTATATTTAGAGATGCTATAGAAGAGACAAGCTAATGTAAGTTAAATGATTATCTGAAGGATGCTTGTGTCTTTTTAAGGGATTGAGCAATCCTGGTTAGTGAGCTGTGGTAACTGGAGCAGCGGAGACACCATATTCCTGGGGCCAGCTGCCCTTCCCTTCCTTCCTAGCTGGGCCGTGACTAATGTATACCCTTTGGCTGGGATTCTGGTGTTTGACTTCTTGTTTATATTTTATACCAACTTCAGAAGATGCCCAGTCTAAAAATTAGGCCTCTCTCTGGAAGGAGAGGGGCTAGGGAATGTTTCCTGATCAGCACTGCGGTCCATGTGACGGTGACAGTATCCTGACTTGCACTCGGGTTTTATGTCCTGTTTATGAAACCCAAGCCTCCAGACTTGCAGACTTGTTTGGAGAAATCTCTTGAGAAGGGAGAATTATCTTGAAGGGCTGGTAGGGAGGGGAGGGATGGTGTTTTTGTGGATTGGACAAACAAAGTACCATGAATTTCCTGTCCTGAAGCCAATAGCAAGTGTCCCTGCAACGGTATCTTTGCCAAACAAGAGAGAATTCCACTTCTATCAGGCTTTTAATAAATTCAAAACATGTTCTTTGGAGGCTGGTGACACACAGACTGATGCAGTGTAAGAAAATAGGAAGTGTGTAGCTGCAAAAATGATCAGGAATGTGAAGGGCAGGTGCAATGTGAGCCATTACTGCTAGATATTTTCTTTTTAATGATTAATTTCAAAACGGCGTGTCCTTGGGTCAGAGTCGTCTGAAAGAGCTCTGTGTGCTAAATACGAAAATTGTTAGCAGGTCTCGTTAATGTTAGCCAGGAAGCATACAGGCAAACAGGAAGCTTTAGCTATTGTTGTTGTACAAATGCCCTTTACAAAATATTAGCAAGAGAAACTTAATGTGTTTTCCACAAGAACAGGAGGCCTTCATAGTGTCTAACTGTATCTGTACGGCGAAGAAAACCTGCATTGTCCCTCTGCAGCAGCTTTGACATACATCGAGACGTCGCGTTTCAGAGATGTCAATTCACGTCTTCAAATATTTACTACTCCAATTATTTTTTTAAAGATGTTAAGGTTCTTAATTAGCTGTGACAGCATCTAGCATTTAGTTTTCTATTGTGTTCCTTTGCTGCTAAAAAAAAAAAAAAAAAAAAAGAAAAAAAGAGTCAGCCAGGTCAGTATAGAAAAGGATTGGGGGCAGGCGCGGTAGTAGATGTATTACTGGCACCCTGCCACGGAGACAGTGAACTCTGAGCCAACCATGAAGTCATTTTGAACTCGGGGAGTCTCACTAATCCAAGGCAATGCGTCTTAATTTGACAAAGCAAAGACTGCTTGATAAGCAACCCCCGCTAAAAATGCTGTTAAACAGGGGTGTTTGTAAGCTTAGATTGTGGCCGAGAAGTGCGGCGATAGGGGAGGAATCATCTTGTTTTCAGGTCCTTGCTCCCCCAAGCCCAAAGGCAGGCTTGGCTCTGGTCTCCCCTGCAGTTCGGGCTGTGCAGTGGCTTGATGTGAAATTTGAGAAACATATGTAGTTTTCTATTTCAGGAAAATGAGCTCAGGGATTGAATGTGTGTTTTGTTGGCTGTTAAGCTCTGATCATGCCTAGTGTGGTAGTTTGAGAGTGTGTGTGTGTGTGTGCGTCTGTGCAATGGTTAAGACATTCGCCAGCACTTTTTAAAAATGAAATTTGGGGTTCATATACTAATTGCTGCTACAGGTCTTACTTCTGCAGTTTCAAAATGCAACATCCTACATCATAAGCAGCCTAAGTATGCTATGGTACATCAGAAAATGTTTCAGTCTTTTATTTTTCCAAAATAGTCATTAACATTTACTTGAGCTGATGAGTGGTACACACAAAGTTTTCCATCAAGGCAAAGGAGCTGAGTTTAAACAACCCTTTCATTGTTGATCCTGTGCAGAAGCAGTGTACACATGAACACTGTAATTACTGGCTTCTCGGAGGGTCAGATAATAATCTTCCCTTAATAACATTTGCAAAGAGATGGCTAGGAGTCTTTCAGATCCAGCTTGTTGACTTGCTAAGTAATGGTGGCAGCACTGGATAACTGTGTTTCACTGAAGCTGGGGGGATATTAAAGGAGGTTGTGGTCTGAGGGCCTAAAATTCTGAGGAAAGGCAAGGCTGAAACCACATAAGGGCTTTTTGTCTTTTAGGTCTCTTCTTCCTTTTTTTTTTTTTTTTCCTTATTTATTTATTTATTTACTTATTTTTTAAGCCAGGAGTTCAGAGTGTATGTTTCTTTTGCTTTAGCTTCTGAGAACATCACAGATCAGACCCCCGTGGTACAAGACATGCTATAAACAATGTCACCTTCTTTGAACTCGTGCTTACATGAAACGTTGTGGAAAGCCCCATGCAAGGCCCTTGTCCCTTGTGAAATTGGGTCTCCATTCAGTAAGAAGTGTGCAAATATTGCTTTCGCAAGAAAATGTGAACCAGATAAGAAAATAGCCCTACTGTGGAACTCTTGGGTCATTTACAGCCCCAGCAGTGTTTCAGTGAGCACATGTATAATGCATGTATTCACGGGAACTTCTTAAAAACCACCCCCTGAAAACAATAACATTCCAGAAACGTTCTCATCCAAAGAAGGAAAAGAAAACTATGTAACATGAAGTCTGTGCATTGTATTGAGTACATAAAGTGCTTAAAAGTATTAAAACTCACTTAAACTTATTGTTCCATAAGGGCATCCTTTAAAAAAAGATTCTCTTCTGTAATATCGTATATGTAAAAGAGTCTTAATTGGTTCAGCCTTATAATACTCTTCTTAACTAAAAGGTGGCATTATTATTTTGTATGTGGGAATACAGCCCATTTGAAGGGTAAGATTTTTCTAAGCATTTAGCTGTGTGTCCAGCTTTCTGGCTAACTTGCCGTTACAAATTACATACGTATTTTTACAGTTCATACTATAAATTATTTGTTCTGGACCAATTCTTCCTCCAGACTTACCAAACAAACGCTTTTCACCACCAGAGCGTTCCTCCTATCCCTTTCACTGTTATACATGCTTGAAACAACAGTCTTGGACTGGAAGGCAGTCTACTTATATGCTTACTTTATTTTTGTTGGCTGGCTATCTAAATCTGTTTAATGTTAGTAACTTTCACTGGAAATTCTCCTCGTGCTTTAGGATGACACTGATGATGTCAGGGTTGATTTACATTATCTCTTTAAAGTAGCATTAGCTTACATAGGGCCTTTCCTCTTGTTTGTTTTAGCATTCATATTGTCCAGAGAGGAGCCTTTTAACTGTGAAATGTAAATACCCTGACAGCTCAGACTTCAAAAGAAAGTGATTCTTTGTCCATAGTGGTGATACGTTTTTTTTGCCAGCACTGTAACCTTTAAAATAGTGTACTTTTATGCTTGACCTGTTGTCTGCATATAAAAATCATCTTAGGTCACTGGTACAGTGCCTTCAAGAACACATCTAAAGAAGGCAAACACTTTTAGGTGTGTGTGCTGCCATTTCTGCTTTGTGGTAGCCCATATGCCACTTTCAGTAAGGTCTGGTTATTGATTCGGTGTGCCTGGCTGTGCCTTCTGCTTACATTAAGATAGCGAACACTTCTATTGTAGCAAATTGATGTTCCCAGATAGCGAGCCCAGTATTATATACATGTATAATGTGTTATATGAAATCACCAAGGATTTGGTTTTTTGTTCCCTTCTCTCTTTACTCCGGAGCCGTTCCATCAAGCTGCTCATTAGATGAGAGGTTGTAATCCAGTTTTCAGTGGATGAAATGTATTTGTGCTTACAGAATCAAAGACATTCCAAGAAAGGCTGTTTGTTTTCTTACTACCTTCTTTAATTAAATTTCGACAGTAGGATTCTGACGGTCTGACTTGGGAGAAATAGGTGAAGCAAGAATGGTTACAGTGTGGTGCACCAAAGTTACACATACTGGTTGTTAGACCCTGTATGCGTAGGAAACTTAATTCTCCTATGGACAGGATAGTTAAAACTTAAGGTTCTACCATGTCTTTACCTTCATTGTAAAGTGAATGGAGGAAGTTCTACATTTTGTCTTTCAGTATTAGCTGGCATCAGGTAATATTTAGATTTTAGAGAAATAGAAATGAGCAACTTCGATTATTTTGCTGTATTTTAGTATCTCAGATTACCTACATTCAGTCTTCAGTTGCCTCTGGAGCTGCTAATCTAAGTCAAAGCCTGTGTTTGTCCTTTTTATTTTAGGTCATGTAGTTATCTGCTATCTCAGATTTGTCAGCCTGAGTTATGAACTTGCTGGTGCTCTGTGGTATGTATGTGCTGTTCTGCTCTCGCTGCGTGGAGGTTTGGGAACAGCTAGCATTCCTCAGCGCCTGTCCCTGCGTTACCTGGGGGGTGCAGGCAGCTCACAGTCCCACATCTGGGCCCCCGCCGGGACCCCCAGGCTCCCCGTGCCAGTGTGTGGTAGTGTAGGAGGGAGGTCACGGAAGGGAGCCTTGTGATGGCCTCTAACGCCCGTGTGCAAGGAATTTTTGTCGGTGAGAAAGAGGGTTTTTGGGCCCTTCATACTGCATAGGTTGCCTGGGGGAAACTTACCTGAGGATGTGCAAAGATATGCTAGTTTTACTCAAAAACAAACAAAACCAAAACCAACCATCCAAAAATGAACAAAACCCCACCTCCAAACCCACTTGTGTTCATGCATATGTAATACACTTTTAGGATGAAGGAAATAACTCCAAGTTTCGTTCACTAGTTGGAAATTTTTAAGATCTTGTCTTCTCCTTCCATCCTCATTTTCCAAGGTGAACTCCTTCTTCTGAGGGGTGAGGCTGGGTCTGCACAATAGGATTTATTTTTTTTTATATTCATTGAAAAGTTATGTGAGGGGGGAGAATGTCCCACAAAATGTATAGAAAGCTGTTTTCCTGTAGCTTCCATCTTTTGACATTCCTTCCATGAACCTGTACTCGGGGGATTTTGATGATGGTTTGTCCTTGTATACAAGGACATTAGTCTCCTTAATGAACATCATCTTTTGTGCTGTCGGATGATGGTTGTTTGTCTGGGGGGGAATGGAGGGGTGGGCATGTGTGTGTCTCAGACAAATGAGAGCTCTTCAGTGTTCCCCGATCCTCACGGTGACCCCAGTAGCACCAGGTATGACTGTGATGGGAGAGCTTTCTAAATGGATCCCAGTTTGTTTCAGACTCTCTGTATACTTTGTTCTGTAGCAACTGTTCATTTTGTGTATAAGGACAGTTCATAAACAGATGTTGAAACTCAACGTGGCGCCTGAAATTTACTGCTATTTCTGACACGCCTGTATCAACACAGGCAATCCTTATTTATATGGGTTAGCTCCACCAGCAATCTATCAAAGTAAATCTTCTATTAACTCTTTCTTTTAGGGTAATGTCTCTTTAAATGAGGATCAAAAGAAAATTATACCTACTAAAAATGTTAGGTGTCAAGGGATTGTTAATTGCTTAACCTATCAAGAGACATATTAATTATTTACTTAAAGTTGATGCTCATTTGCTTTAGCACAAACAAAAAAGGGAGAGAAAGGAGGAGGGAGAGTGGAAAGAGAATGTCCAAAATGACATGGCACAAATTACCTTGTTACTACGATATGTACTGTGCTGATAGAAACCACTTCAGGAAGACCTCTAAGGCTTTGTCTGGTATTTATTTTTTTAATTTTTTTACCTGTTTTATCCGAAGGGGTCTCAGTGTGTGTGTCAGTGTGTTGAGTGCATGTGCACATATGTGCATACAATAGGGAATACCTTATTAAATTTGAAACCGCGCTTGGAGCAATATTGCCCAAGCAAACCACATCATGCCAAGCTTTTGAAAATGCACACTGGTTCAGAGAAAGCATTTTAATATATTGAAGCCTCGAGCCATCTACCTCTCTGTTCCCGAGAGTTCTACCTGAAAACTTCCAGGGCTGAATAATTTAAGGTTTGGGGTTTTTTTAATCTTTCTGCAAGAAACGCTAGTCTGATATTTTATTTTCTTAAAGTCTGAACTCCACATAACTTTTTTTCAGAACTGTTTATCCTCACTCCAGACATGAACCTTGGAAAGGTGGCAGAAAAAACAAACAGCTGCTGTGTTTTTGGGCAGTCTGCATTCCTTTAAACTCTCTGAGATCAGACTTGTGCTGAAATTTTCAACTTATTTGTCCTAGGGCTTAACCACTTTCACTCCTGCTTAAAAGTGAGTGAGTTTGCCATTCCAGTGCTTGTGAGAGCTGTCATGTGGAGCCTTAATGATTCGAGAGCTAGGAATATACGATGTGTTCTTAGGCTTTTTATTATTGTTTCATTCCAGCTTCACCTACCTCCCTAATCATCAGGCCATGTTTGGACTCTCCCGTCTTTTTTAACTTAAGTGTTTTGCTTAAGATAATTTAGGGAATTCTGCTTTCACTTTCTTTTTGAGGTAAACTTGATGCGTGTAAAAATGTTGTTAATGGCCAGAGCGGCGCTCTTCAAAAGCCAGTCACAGTCCCCAGGCCTGAAGTTGGCGTGACCTCCTCCAAGCCTGGGTTTCTTTCCCTCATGTGCGAGAGGGCGAGGAGAGCCGTCGGTCCCAGGGCAGCGGTTTGTGCCTTCTCTGTAAGGTCTCCAGGCTGTGTTTTCCAGAGCTTGATGTGGGAGAATAATGACACTGCGAGGCGTGGGTGGTGAGCTACTTAGGGAGTTCGATGGTCGGGGCATTCAATGGCTTTGCCTGTCAGAGCCATGAGGGTGCTGCTTCCACTTGTGCCTGCCAGGTCCCTGCCTTCCCGTTCGTGGAACTATGTAAAGAGATCGCTTGTACCACATCACTATTTGTGTGATCTGGGTTAACTACATCGGGCAGGATGCTGAGAACACGTGTGTGTGTTTACTAGCAACTAGAGTTAATGGAAAAACAAAGCAGTCACTCCAATTCTGAAGGGCTCTTCAGTTAACCGTGTTCATTCTTTTCTTTGGGCCTATGTCCAGCAAAGCACTTAGGCACGTGCTTAAAGTTAAAGCATGTGCTTAAGTGCTTTGTTGGTCTGGGGCCTCTATTTGCTCTCCAGGCATGTTGGTATGAACAGGCTGTTGGTTGTATGAATGTTTGGGGAACTGTTCTTTTTAAACTATTGATTTTTCTCCTCTGAACTTTTTGTCCATTTTTATCCCAGGAAAGATACTTTGTGACTTGAGTATGACATCCTGCATGACACAGAAAATGATTTGCAGTCTGTAGGCTATTGATGGAAATTAATAGGCAATGTGTATGAAGGAATCATGCATTTGGGAAAAATCAAGGTCAATTCACCCAGAGAAGTTTTCATCTGATGTCTTGCTCCTGCTGAGTAATCTGGTTGGCAGCACTTGCCATACGACAAGGGCATCCTCAGGTAGAGTACTGTGGGTCTAGCCTATGGTATGGTACTTCTGTCATTCCAGATTTTTTTTTGCTGCCTTTTAGGTGGCAGTTGCTGTTAATTTTTGATCTAGAAGTAGATTTACTTGTTTGTTTGTTTGTTTATTTCAGTTTTTTGTTACTGCAGTCCAGGCTTGCATCTCTCTGATTACGGCAGAGCTGCAGATCTTTTGCTGTCCCTTCTCTTCATTCTCGTACCATCCATGGCAAGTCAGGGCAAGAGAACTCAGTTAATTTGAGACTTCAGGATGTCTGTCTGCATCTTGCAGAAGTGAAAGTTGGCCTTTCACCTCTAGAGCCATCTTAGAACGTTAGCATGTTTTATTTTTGCTGTATTTGACAAGGGGCAAAACACTTTACGCTAAGGAAAATGACTTTATCGTGCAGAATGTGTAACCTGATATTGCTGACTTGGTTGTTGGAGTTAGTAAGGACTACCTGTATAGCACAGTCCTGCGGATGCTCATGCATACAAGTGTCTTGCCTTATATAAATGTTCCAGTTGACGTCAAAGGTGCTGTTCAGGTTAGATTATGCATACCTAAGTCTTAGTAGGACCAAGCTCTTGGATAAATAGAAGTATGCAAAATTGCATTTTTAAAATTGGTTCTTAATTTCTCTTACATTAAAATGTACAGTGCTTCTACGAAGCATGATCTTAATTCCATCACCTAATTTGTTAAACCACACAAACATGGAAATTCTTGCATATTTTTTTCTTTAAAGGGATACCTGGCACTAAAGAAAGACTAGAACATTCGTATTTTTTTCTGGCATCCAGTATAGGAATTTTAAATTGACTGTAAGTCCATTCTTCTCTGTGCTTGCAATATTTGCATGTTTATTTTCTTCAAGTATTGCAGTATAATTCAAGTATCAGGAAAGGGAAAGACAAATATTTTAGAGTTGTTAGAACTGCCTGAAAGAGTTCATTACAGTTTAGAACAGTGGTAAACTCCACCCTTCTGGTTCAACCGTCACCTTTCACAGTGTTTAGTGCAAGGCAAGCTCGGGCATTACCCGGCTTACCTGGGAGGGTTCGCTCTGTCCCTGAGAGCGCTGAGGATGTTCATTCCCAGATTAAGTTGTTTTTAAGATTTAAATGAATGTAAAAACCATTGATGTCCACCTTCCTTGTGTAATAAGATCTAAGCATCTGAAGTGAGAACCATATTTTTTTTTTTTTTAGCTACTCTTCCAAGAAACCTGTTTGTTGATTTATTTGATTGTTATAACAAGGCAAAGTGGGGGTTCATTTTGTCCAGTCACTTCTCTTTTACAGTGGCAGCAGTACTTGTTTCTGAGGGGAAGAAGGAGGGAGGGATCCTAGAACTGACAAAAATGTGTTCACTTTCTAGTGGGGGGAAGTTCTTTTTTAATCATGCTTGAGTAGTGAGGGTTATATTTCCTTACATTATTGATCTCTGTTGTTATGATTGGGACTAGTGTAAACATCCATATATCTAGTAATCTTTTTTTTCCTTAAGGTTTTGGTCCCAATAATGCCCATATCCTTTTTCAATGATATGATTGCATGTTTTGTTTGAATGCCTTGACTGCTGCATTTTGAGGAGTAATAAGCCTGCACACCTGATTTATGTACTCTGTAGCCTTCCTTATTTTCTGTATTCATCTCCCCACTGAGGTAAATAGTCTGTTTTTTTCCATTTCTACTTTATGGGAAGTTATCTATGCTTTTACTCACCTCTCTGACCCATTTCAGAACTGCTTGTGGTTCTACTTTGTGGGGTTCTCTTTGTTTGGCTTGTGCAAACACACAGCAATCCAAAGGTTGGTGTTGATCTCGCCTTTTGTGATTTACTCAAAAGTTTACCCTTTGTTTTACATGAATGCAGTTCCAAATGACTGTAAACCAGAATCTTTTTTATTTTTACTATCAAATGTACTCTAGAAGTAGGCACACTGATACTGTCATGGAAAAGATTAAAATACAAACATACAATGTAGCATGTGATGCATGTGAAATGAGCCATCTTGCTTCTCCTATAATTTAAATGCCTTGCATTGAAATCTAACCATCAGAAATGTTCTTAAAAAAATGATACTAGGGACTGTAAGTTTTGACCAAATGTACCTTGTATTTCGGAATGACTTCTGATTTTAAGAATATAAATTGACTGACCTGATTTTTGTGACAGGAGGTAAAAACACACCTCATTGCCTGTGCAGGAATCCCTAACATGCATTTTTGATTCACATCCACATGGCAGCCAAATCCTGTCATCCTAACTCGAATATGGTTTGAAGGTGTTTTGCCTGAATACAGGAGGGCTCAGTATTGTAGTTTGGAGTGTGAAATTTGATTGGTCTCCATCAAAATATAGCTACTAAAACTTTCTTTTATTTCAGCACTCTTGGCAATTTCCCTGCTTCTGTTCTGGTTTCACTTAGTCTTTGGCTACAAGTACGTGACAGCCTGGGTTCCAGTTCAGCACAGTCGTTCAGCACATGCCTGCCTAAGCTGATAAAAGCTCCATTAACTCTACTGACGTTTCTTCAAGACTTAATATTCATACATATATTTGTCATGTGAAATTAGAATCTCAACACTTAAAACGTCAGGAATAGATATGTTATTTATTCACGAATTAGTAAAATCTGTCTCTATAGCAAACTAGAGAAGAGAATTCTGGAAAATATTCCTTTTTCAGAATATCAGTGTTAGGGTTGTAAGGTGTGTTTGTTGTTGTGGTGTTTTTTTGCTTGTTTTCTGTTGTTGTTGTTTTTCCCCGTGAGTCTAATTCTGCACAATTTTATGAAAAAGCATACACCACATCATGAAGAGTAGCATCGCTCGCGTGGAGACTTGTAGTACCAGCCACTATGTAGAGTAGCAGTGTCTGCACTGCTGCTGGCCAGACATTGCCCTCAGCATCATGTTGCACTTTCCAAACCACTGGAAAAGTCCAAAATACCTCCTAAGTCCTTATGTTCCATGAAGATGGATGCTGGTGATGCATTTCCCACATCTACTTTCCATATGGTAGAAGGATAAAGTGTCATGGAGCTAAGAACTGCAACCTTCCCATACCCTGCTGGTGCCAATTCTGTTGAATAATAATCTACTATAATACAGCAAAGAGATACGAGGATGCATGTGGCCATGGGAGGACCAGTGGCTGAAGCACCAGCTGGTACCGATGGATGTGCTTGGTGATGCACGTGTGGATGGGTGAGGAGTGGTGTGCTGCCCTTATTGGATTAGGAGAAATTAATGTTGCTGTAAGGGAGTAATTTTGCTCTATCAAAAACCACAGAGTAGTAAGGGAGCTGGTCTGAAACCTGATTTCCTTTTTCTTGGTAACTTGTAGCCTTTGCTTAATCTTTTGACTAACGTCATTGAATGTCTGGTGAAGCCTTGAAGTATGGTAAATTTGCCTTTGGAATTTTAGACTTCAAAGGAAAGCTGTATACTGGCTCTGTGTACCAGTACTTTCAGGTCTAATTGTGTAATAGTTTTAAATGTCTGAAGAGGGTAACAGGAGAAGAGATTTATTTCAACTAAGAGTTTGTATTTAGAAATATATTTACTTACTATTGCAGTTTGGTTTGCTTGAAATACTGATGTTGAAAAGTATATTTTTTCTGAATCAATTGAACTGAAGCACTGCTGATGTTGCATAATGGCAGGAGGTCTGTCCAGAAGGCAGGCTGCTGGACTGGACTGTCTAGATGCATGGGCTTTATCTCCAGTTTTGCTTTTCATTTGCATTGTTGTTTTTGGATGACTTTTTATAACCTCTCTTTTGCTTATTAAAGTTTTAAAACTTAAAGTGGTGAAGAAATGGAGTTGTTTGTACATACACACTTCTTTTTACTCTCATATTTAAAGATTTAGACTGTAGCCATGCACGGGAAGATTGTTAACATGTTCAGCATCATGGTATCGGAATGGTGTCTTTTCCTATGTCACTGGACCGAGTCTCAGGATTCAAGATTCCTTTTAGGGGTCCGACTGAGATTTGCTCTTTGACCCTTGGCCAAGTCTCTCAATTTCTTTTTCCTCCATTTGCCATCTTTTGAGGGAATGGATTAATATTTCCAGTCCCACATGCTATGTCTGATTTGTCTAGACAATACATTTTTGTGTCTAGGACTGTGTCTCATTATGTGTTTTTCAACAATGCTGAAGACAATGGGCTTGAATCTTGGTTGGGTGTCTGTAATATAATACAGAATGAAATTAATAAAAAAGCAGGCAGTCTGCTGACTGTTTGCTTCCCCTTGCCTCATGACGTGGTGAGGCGTATGTGGGTGGATAAAATATTCTTATTTTGTAATTTCTGGTCCAACTCAACATGTTTAGCTAAATGCATCCCTGATATGAACCTGCCAAAATTACTGGATATACACAAGGGATTAATCTGACTTGCCGTGCTGTGTTTGAGATGGGTGTTTCCCTTCAGGTCAGATGACATAACTTCTTCTAGGAAAATTGAATTTAAAAGTGTAAGGCTTTAAGTCTTTTAATAGCGTATTCCTAAAGAGAAACACTTTTTTTTTTTTTCAGTTGGACACTGTTACAAGTAGTAAAAGAAATATCTTCTCATTTCAGTTAGTTAACTAGTTCTCAGTTTAGTTCAGTTAACAGATTCACCTTCTGTTTTATGACTTTTTTAGCATTTGCAGTGTTTGAAGCATTTATCTATATTTTTTAAAGAGAGATTTAAATAGATTTCAGCAAACAAATACAGACGTACATCCTCCCAGTCCTAAATAAATATCTGTATGTATATAAAGGTGTGTGTGTGTGTGCTTTCAGATTTCTGGCAAGATGTACAAAAGTTACCTTTTTAAGATATCTTATCCAGTGAAGGATTTTTTTATGGGGGCTGATCCTTAGAGTGTGAGTGTCACAGAAGTGCTTTCCCCAACAATGTGTCGTTAAGTTTGAAGTGTATCTGTGTAATACAACATCAATCTCGCACCTCTTCTGGAGCACAGAAAACATCTACACTTTATATTTCTCAAGAGACTTCTGTGCCCATTACGGTGGTAATTGGAGGTCACTCTTCACTCTGGCAGGGTTGGTCAGTTGATAGCACAATTTAAAGGACTTTGCTGATTCTAAACCTTATGCTGCTATGTAGTCCTTGAAAATGATCCTATTGTTCTGTGTGTTTTTTTTTCCTTTCAGAGTGGCATCCAGTGTTTAAATATAACATGGAATCTTGTCAGGGAGTGGCTGTAATCAGAGGAGATTAATTATAGATGTGGGTGTAGAAAATTGCAGATGTGAATTGTATTTTTCAGGCAATAAAATCCTTCCCTTTAAGTAAGCAACATATTTGCTTAGAAAATTCTGTAATTTAAAAAGCCGATCAAAACCTCCTAAGAGTTGCAACACGAACACCAAGTCCTACAGTGGGGTTTGAGTTAATTACTCTTTTCTCCCCTGTACAGAAATAATTTTAATTGTTTGGTTTACAAATGGAAAGACTTTCTTTCCTGCTCACTTGTATTCTGGTCGTTCCTAAGGGCTGTGAGTGGGACTTCGGTGTGCATGGACGTTTGTGTGCGCTCAGAGTCCTGCTTCTACATGCTGCATCCTGACACAAGGTCTGAGAGCCCGTGGTAAGACGTCTGCCTTGAAACGCCTCCTCTCACTGAGGTCCTGGAAAAGTCTGCAAGGAAGCAATGTTATGGTTCTCCAAGCAATTTTCTAGTATTTTCTTCCTGGATGTTGTAGGAGACTTCTGATACTGAAATGGCACTGGCTGGCAGGCAGGCGCAGAGGTTGTATTTGTGCATTGCTTCCAGGAGCGCGGCCTCTGCCGGAGCCAGAGCTCCTGCTTCGTGCTGGAGAAAAGCAGCCGTAGCCATATCTGGTGTTCTGCCTGCCTTGGGACAGCTGCCCTTGGAGGCACAGGGGCCAGTTGTGTGCTTAGTAGTGTAGGTTTCCCCGAGCAGCGATGACGTCTGAGCTAATACCTCAGAAATTCCAGAGAGGGACTCTCCATTTCACCCCAGTGGAAACTGGACCAAACCCGTCATCCATTACCCTAACCCTAACCCTGTGCATTTCCGCTTCTGACACAATAAGTTTTCAAATCCTGATGTAATGGCTGTGTTTGTTGGTCAGAGATTTGAAAGGATCCCAGTCCCTCCAGGGCTGTGGTGTAGCTGCTATTCCCTAAGAGCCCTCCTCTTACATAAAGCAGTACGTTACTCTTCCACGGACTGCGCTTTGCCAGGAAGATTTATGGTGGAGGAAGGGAGACAGACCTGTTTTGCATTTTTAAATGAAAGCTATGCCACCAGTCCAGTGTGACTTCTGACTTTTCCAGATGTGAGGCCAACAGAGCTGCTGAATAAAAGTTCACTTTTTTTTTTTTTTTAAATCAAGCTTTAGTCTCATCAGTTGTGAAGGAATCTTTTAGGACCGTACAAGTACACTGAGCCAGCAACATTAAGAAAAAGATGGAGGGCATATAATACGTCTTAGTTGAAATTCAAACAAATACTTTCAATACATATTTTAAAGCAAAGCCTGTGCAAAAACAGTAAAACACAAGACTAAAAAAGAATTTGGCTTGAAAGTGTAAGGGAAGGTCTTATTATCATCAAATACCAGTATCTGACTTAGTTTCAACGTATCCAGCTAAGAGGTTGTGAGCTGTTCACTGTTCTTTGGGTTGGTGATTTTTGAGGATTTGTAGCTTTTACCAAACTTCCACACTTGCAGTAAAATGCGGCCTTTTCTAACGACCCTTTTTTGAAACTGAAGAGCTGCTTCCTGAGACTCAGTTTTCCTCATGGACAATTCAATGCTAAAGATGTTTAAAGTGAGATAATGAAAACTTCTTAAAGAAAGGAAGATTGAAATAATTTCAGGAACATGAACTCTTGAAGGTTGAGATGTGGAGTTAAATCCTACTTCACACATGACACATGACAAAATCGCCATTGACCTCACTGTTAGCAAATGCTGGCTTTTTATTACATCATGCAGAAAGAAGGAAATTCAACTTAGAGTTTTATATATATATGCATATGTATATATATATTTTTTTTCTTGTGCAGTTTTAGTGAAGATTTCAAACAGTGGAGAGAACTTTGGTTTTGCTGTGATATTTAAAGAATTTTTAAAATCTAAATGGCCAACAGACTACTTTTTATTAATATAAATGTTATCCAGAGCATAGAAAGAATGAAGTTAGTAGAACTGGTATTGCTGATTACCATGATGTCCTTGCTGCTGTTCTTGCCTGGGTTTAAATCCTTAGAGATGCAAAGGCTGGACGGGGAGGCCTCTGAGTGCAACTGGAATGTGTCTGCTAGTTGTCCCGAACCGGCTTCTCCACCTGTCTTTTTGTTTGGCATGTTTAATGTTTTGTTAGAAGCAAACCCTTGTCAGGCAACAGTCACGTTGCACTGCTGTACTAAGACAATGGGTTTGGGCAAGCAGGAATTTCATAGGGTTTAGGTCAAAGGCATGAATAATAGAACGTAACGTGTTGTAAATATTAGGAACTTGGGATTTGCACAGTTAAGTGGAAGGAACAGACCCTGACAGGTTTCAGTTTGTGTACATGCAATTAAAGAGCTGTTGAATAGGTGAAATGAGTAAAATGCAGACAGCACATGTGAAATGGAGCACACCCAGATTTACTTGGCCCTGTGGTTTAAAACTAATCTGCCCGGGAGATCTACGGTAGTAACTGAGTGACAACAGGTGCAGCTCTTCTTACACTGCTGTGAACTCAACCCACAGCTCTTTGATTCTTTTTAGCCAACACTTAACATGGGCAGCATCTCATACATTTTATACGCTCCAAGACTAAATGACTAGGTGTCACATTTTTTCTCCTATTACTGAGAAGCGTTCCCTTAGGACAAATTACCCTCTTCTTTTCCTTTTTCCCCCCAAGCAGCCAAATACGTCAGGTAGGCAGAGACATTGTTGTGACAGATACAACAGTGGTGTATATGTAACTAAGAATCTGGTTCTATTTAAAGGTCAGGTATTGACATATATGACATTAGCTATAATGGAGCAGAAAATAGTTGCCTGTTTTCCTATTGTTTTATGATAATCTCTGCTATATTTTAGGATTTTGCAGCACCAATGCCCAGTTCTGCTTAATATAAACCTTGGATAGTGAGAGTATGTGTGCTATGTCTTAATTTTTTGTCTGGAACATTTTTGTGAAAAACCACAGTCAGATCTGTGACGAAGTGTTGAATTGCTCGTTTTTGTAAAAAGCCTCAAGACTGGGATGCATAATTTGGGAGGACATTGACAGCTTGGTCCAGATGTCTGCATGTGGAGAAGTTCATTTGAGCAGAACCTAAGCCCCGGATTCCAGTTTGAATTTGAAATCTGCTTTAAATTTAAAGTTTGCAGAACAAAAGAAAAAACATATTTGATGTTGTGATGGTCACACTCCATCGTTTCAGGTCTCCTCCTTGCTTTCAGAACCTCATACAGCTTTCTTAGTTCTTGATTGTCTGTGGCTTTAAATAAATCTGGCCAACAGAAACTTTCTGCAGAAAGTTACTTTATCCTACTGCACACTATTCCTTTTGGGACCTTGCAGTACTTTATCCTAGCTTCTGTAGGGCTTAGTGTTGGGTACAGTCCTCAGCAGGTGCAGTTGGTTTTAGTTCATCACCACCAAGTCTCTCTCAATATGAGACCAGGATGCAGGGACATTTTTCATTAAAGTGCTCCATTTAACACATTTTGTGATGAAACCCTTTCATTGTTTAATGATGCCTGCAAAATTAATTGCATTAATTAGTTTGAATTCATTTCTGACCCGTTAGGATGAATGAAGCAGATCCCTTTGCTTTGGAATCAAGAGCAAAGCTTCCATTCACTTCAGGATGGTCAAGACAGGGTATCTGTCTTTAAAGCTGGCAGCCAATGCACTTTCCAGGCTAACTGGTATTGTACCAACCATGTTGAATGGAAATTCATGTATAAATTCCTTATGGAATCACTTTTCAGGGAGAAACTGTTTCTTCTTGCAAATCTTCTTGTTAAGAAGACTTTTCAATTAACCTATAACCCAAATTCAGATGACATCTAGAAGACCACTGCAATTATAGAACGTGGCCCAAAATGTATTTTGTTGTCAAAGATAGCAAGTGTTCTCTCTGCAAAGAAAGCTTGGGCTACTTTTCAGTAGGTAATATTAAAGTTGTGCAGAAGTTTTTTTATAACCTTTGTCTTTTAGATACATTTGCATGCAGATAACTAAGACCATACAGTCTTTCCCATTTTTCTGTAAGTGTATCTAATTTCATTCTCTCCAAGGAGCACAACAGAGTGCGAGAAAATATTCAGAATGGGAAGACAATGGGGGCAGAGCCTGTATCAACCAACTTGGAGCACACACTAATAATGCCAGAATGCTGTCTGGAAAGAACCGTTTGCCCTCACCAACCTTCAAAAGGTTAGGCATCAAGAGCAACTAGACTCATGGCCAAAGCAACTCAGGTGCTCAGTCACTGAAGACACTGAAACTCATGTTTTTTTTTTTATGAGGGCATACTGAGATTCTGGTCATACAGGACTTCAGCATATTCGCAGCCAGTTCTCAGCAAGAGATGTGCAAGAACTCAAACCTAGACTGTAACAGAAAGGATTGTATAATAAGCTGTGCCCAGCCAAATCTAATTTGTAATGAATTTTAGGGATTTTTTTTTCTTGAGGTTCTTGGATGCAAGGAGGATCCTATCCTTTTGTAGACTAAAATTTGTAAGAAACTCTAAACATAATCATATTCCTGTTGAAAATATGGTTTAAATTAAAGTTTTCCATTTGAAAGTGTTGCTTTTCAGTGGGAGTATCCTGAGCAAAATGTTTTGTTCTGAACAGAGAAAGGAAATCTTTAATTTCATTGTATTTGGAATGCGCTTGAAGAAAAGAGTTCGAATTCATTGTCTGTCAGCCTGGCTAGATACAGCCTGCGTTACTGATGGGTTCTGCTCCTTGTCTTCTGAAGTCCTCTGTGAGATGAGGCAGTCAGGAGAGGATTGTGTCCTGGATTATTGCCTATCAGCTGAGCACTGTTGAACCCAGCAGACTCTGGTGGTGAAGTATGGGGGGCATTGGCTTCTACGCACCTGGTTCATCCAGGATCAACTGCTGCAAGCCTGTCGTTTATGACCAAATAATTGAGGTAGCACAGCCAAATAATCAGGAAAAAAATGAATATGATAGAATGAACATCAGTACTTTGACTGTTTAATGTCTGTGCTTCATCTCATAAAATTTAGGAGTTGCTAAATAAATGCTTTGGTTCCTCAACTTCCTCTTTACTGGCCAGTCTCTTTGGATCCAGATTTCCCAAGGTACCGTTGTAGCTATCAGTTCCTCAGGGTGATATGTTGAAGGGGGATTGGAAATAAAACTGATATGCATCTATGCCATTGTATTCAAAGGTGAAGAAACATGAATAAGCTATTCTTTCTTCATGTGTATACAGCTCTCTAGGTTATACAGATCTAGCAACTGTGTATAATCATTAAAGCACCTTATCAGGTGAGTGGCAGACCAACACAACACATCTAGGTTCTTTTGAACCATGTCGTAAAGTTTATCTATTGTTACAGACGTCTCAAATCCTTTAACTGAGTTTCTTGATCTGTTATCTAAGAGAGGAGAATGCCCTTCTGCATTACAGTACTTTCTCTTAGATATTAAAGATTTGTATAAAGCTATATTATTTAATTAAACATATACTTTTTATGTGGCAAATAAGTAGCATCAAGGGTGGAATAGGAACCTTAAATCCCAGAGAAACACAAATGCTTGTATAGCATTTACAAAAAAAGAGTTTTGAGGTTCTTGTTGTGGCCATGAAAATGAAAACCTAGTGGCATGAGATAGATTGTAGCTAAGATTTGAGGTTGGCCTTCATATCAAAACCTTCCACTTATATAAATATGCCAGCTGATTCATTTGGGAAGACGTGCCCTTCCCAGTTCATATTTTCTATATTGTATTAAAAAATCATCTAGAAATCCGTTATTTATCCTTTTTCTGTAAGCACTTTGCATTTATAAATCTATACAGACAGGATGAAAACTCTTATGGGCTCGCTTTTATAAGTTCAGCAGTACCCAGTAAGAAAGCTCCAATAAGCTGGAATTCAGTGGATGGGGCCAGTCTGCCTGTCCCCTGTTCACGCCGTTTCAGTGAGCCTATATGTAATGTAATTATGTAATATATGTATATGTGTGTATATGTGTGTAATATATGTAATGAGGTGCTGCTGAGAGTGAGCTGCATGGAAGAACTGGCCCCTGTTTGTTTAAAACCTGCTCTTTGGAGTCTTGCAGAGCAGTTTATCTTTGGATAAGCACACAGACTCAGAGGGAGTTGCTTTGTGATCTTTGAAAGTGCGAAGCCGTGACATTTAGCTGTCATCCTTAGAGCATTTTTTAGGGTGTGGCAACAGTTCATAGCATTGATCTAATTAGAAAAATACATGTTCAGTTCTGATGATAAATTGTTATGATTCGATATTTACCATATTTGCGAAAACTTAATGCATTATTGTTTCACTCTTTATGTCTAAATTTTTCCTAAAAAGTCATGAAATAATCTCTCATTGAAATTGTGTCTTCATTTTCCTTTTAAATGAGATGTTTGAGCTCATTTGGGGAAAATGTTTTTTTTTTTTCCCCAGTATTTTCTTCAGCATAGAATTTATTTATTCACCCAGTTTTTGTCAAAGGTTCTAATTAGATTTCTGTGTTTGGCTTTTAAATCCTTGGACATTGGAATTTCTTATATCAACATTATCATTGCTATAGTTACAGTCATATGTTTTTCTGTTTTCCAACCAGACACTGAACTGTAATTGTCTGATCTATTCCTAAACTGCTTTAAAAAAAAAGGGAGGGGAGGGAAGAGGAGGAGGCAGACTTAAACACTGTTTGAACTGCAACCCTGAAATAATCTCTACCGTATTTTTAAGGCTCTAAATAGTTATCTCCATATGTTTTTTTTCCAAGACAGGTAATATTAACAAGATAGATCTTATTAACATTACAATTTGCTTCTTGCAAAGAGAAGGCAATGCACCTTTTTAAGCAATGGGAATGTCAATGAACAGCAGAAGTCCTCTGGTTGAAAAAAAAAAAAAAAGAAGTAACTCCAGAAGAACAGAATGAAGGAAAATGTGATGCATTTATGCATTTAAAATACACATTTCTGTCCTGGAATGAGAAACTGGGAGGATACGGAGTCCATATAATCGCACGATCTTTTCTGCTCAGTGTCAGACAAGAGGATATACACTGAGAACAGTGTCCTTAGCTGCCAATGATCTTTAAGGTCCCTTCCAATCCAAGCCGTTCTATGATTCTGTAATCCTGCCCTCACTTCTGCATCCTTGGTTCTCATTGTAAACCCCCAAAACATGGTGAATCTGAGTTGCAGAAGTTTTCTAGCTGTGAGGAAAGTCTCTTTCTGTTCTCATTTGGCTGTATGATGTGTACAGTATCAGTGCCTAGAAGCTGCAGTTTTGATTTGCAGCTAATAAATAAAAATAGCTTCTCTTCTGTTCTGTTTGCTGATTTCTTTCCTTGTTTCTGTTATTAGGGTTTTAGTGGAGGAGAGGTATGCACTGTCGCATCATTTGTAGGGTATTTCTATCAGATGAGTAGGAAGCTGTGCCAGGGGTGTTTGTTGAATTTGAAAGCAGCAGACTGCATTCTCTTAGCAACCTCCTTTTCAAAGGGAGAGAGATAATGTCTTATATGTTTATTGCATACTTTTCTGATACAGCTGTAAAATAAGAAGCCCTCCTTTGCCTAGATAGGAGAAGTACAATGGCATCTTTACTAGCAGATGTTTTGTCTCTTCGTTTGACTGCACGGTTCGTGTTTTGAGTATCTAGTTGGGTTTGAATGTGCTTATAGGTATGGATTCTAGGTGCTGACATACATGGCTTACTTCAGACACCTCTCTAAACTACGTTGCTGTCTTATTTTTAAGTTTTCTGAAGGCAGCAATCTTCCAGCATTTGTACCTTGTATGTGGTGGGGTCATTGTCCGGAGCTGGTTTTCCTGGGTGTTATGGTAATGTAACAATATGTAATGCAATGAGACTTTTAGTTTAGTTCTCCTTACTTAGGTCCCTAGGTAGTTCATGTAGTAAAAAAGGAAGGGTTTGTTTTAACTCAGAAAATATTCTTTGTAGAGAGGATTTTTGTGTTAGTTTTACTAAAGCATCTGAACTTTTTCTTGCAAAACTGCAAGAATAAGTTCAGATGCTTTAGTAAAATTCAGTTTGTGCTGAAGATGCTTGTTGAGATTATAAAATCCTAATAAAAAGTATACATCTGTGAAAGTACACCTTACCTGAAAATGAGTCATAAATAAGTTATCTTGTAAGATACCAAAGAATTAATCCCTTAAAGGGGCTTTTCTCCTCAAGAACAGTTATGTTGTGTTTCTTTGAGATGCATCATAGCTGTCTTGTGCTTGGTGGTTCAACAGTATTCTGAAGATTAAAGATAGCTGAAGTTTTCAGTAGTAGTTAGCATTATTAATACCTTCTACTTTACTGACTTTTCAAGCACAATTAAATACTGATGTTCTGAGATGGTTCTTAGTGTTCAGACAGACAACGGTTGGTTAAATACTAAATCTTCAGGAACATTATTCATGTTTCGGGGCAAATGGGAGGTTGGGCATATGGGTCACTTTAGGAGGGGAAAAAAATCTGTTGCAATAGAGTTTGTGCACATGCTGTTGTGTTTTGTTTATATTCTGCTCCTGTACTCTGCCCCTGTGATGCTTTACTGTCACAGTGAAGTTCACCATCATCTTATCAGGAACGAGACCTGAAACAAGAGCTTAATGTTGCACTCACTTGCATCATGGCTAATGCTATTTCAGCATGTCACTGGTCTGTCATCAGCTTCTTCTGAGATACAGACCTGATGATAGTGGTGCTTGAACACATGCTATACAGAAGCTCTCGTAGTTGCATGTGATTTTGCTCGTACACATTCACCTGATAAAGGCATTTTGTACCTGCAGGTATTGAGGCAGTGCTATTTAATCTAATTATCAGGGCATACATCATGTCCTGCAACTTGTAATTCAGCTTGAACATAATTAATAGAAGTTTTTTCTAAGGACATGCTGCATGCAAAACACTGCTATTTAGGTACAGACTGGAGAGGGAGGAATCTTTCCCCGAGCTGCTTGCTGAGGAGCTGTAATGTTCTTGGTATACTGTCTTCTACGCATGTGCATGACCTGTTACTTGACTCCCTTATGCAATGAAGTGGCAAGACAAGGAGCTGTTTTAGCAGGAAACAATCTTAAACGTAAGGTCCTTTTAAGGTTATCTCAAGGCATACACTCGGAACAGTAACCAATTTTTGTTTTCAAGTTAGCATTATGCTTGGAACTTTTGAGCAGTCAATGAAGAGATCATTTTGCACAACTGTCTTTCTAGTCACAACTTTAAAATCATTTGTGTTAGTTTTCCTGATTTTGTGCATATGTTGTTTCCTTTCAGGTCCCTCTGTACATTAGTGTGCAAGTGGACATACACTTCAGATGGAGGTTGGGATGACAGTTTCTGGAATATCGTTGGCTTAGAAGAATTGGTGAAGGATAAGTATGAAAAAATAGGTATATTGGGGGGATTCTTTTATACACACACACACACACATATAAAGACCTTTAGCTATATTACTGTGATTGTCAGCAGGAGCGTGGAAGGCCTTGATGAATCTTCAGATGGGTTGATAACAAGGCTGGATACCTATAGGTAATAGTTTTCCTAAATACAGTTTTTTACTTGGCATTGTCATGAAAAATTGTTTTTCAATTTTGTGTCTCCTCGCCTTTCATTGCTGCTCAATCTCAGTAACAGAGAATTAAGTGGGGAGCCTCAGCAATTGATTGTATGAAGGAAGCACTTGATATTGGTTTATTGGATGGCAAGCTACAAAAAAATATATATATATCTGCTACAATTAGCATGTTTTGTAACCTATACCAATCTCTCTTACAGTAATTTTCCAAAAATGTGCTTCTTCTGCTTGTTAGTATCTTCATACTGTTTCTTTATTCTCTTAGAGTATAAGTTTAATTACAATGGTAGCCTTGCTAATAGCAATTCCTACAGCAGATATTCATTAAAAGTCCATGATGTTAATATACCAGAAAATTTCCAGGATAACTTTATTAGACTTTCTCTGTTAAGTTAATGGACTTCTAATGGATGTCCTAAGCAGACATGTCATTAACCAGAATATTACCAGACATGAATTAAAATATGCTCATTCATCAAAGTTAATTATCTGAAATTTCCTTTGATTTTTTTTTTTATGTCTAGCACTTTGAACAAGTTTGTACAGCAGTTTAAATGCAGCAACATGAAAAAGAAATGGCAAAGGGAGGACTGTAGTGAAATGAAATATAAGGAAATCTATAAGCTATTGTGATCATCACAAAATGTACTATAAGCCATTTTCAGGTGTATCAGATAATTGTACTTGAAAGCTTCCTTGAATAGATTTCAGCATTTCCTCCTGCCACTGAAACAGCTTATGCAAAGGTCTAAAACCTACTAGAGCATAAGACTTTCAGCTTCCTGAGGTTTTTGTTTGAATACAATTCTTGTAACATCTATCACATATGGCTTTTAGCAAATCTTCAACAATAAGTTGAAGTAAGACTTGCAATAAATTCATGTTTTTACCAGAAAATTGAACATCTCAGCAGTGGATGGTCTTGTGGAATAGTATTGTTTAAATAAATTATTTATGAAGTGTAAGTTAAAGTTTTAATTCAATATTTATGCAATGTACTTCAAAGGCAGTGCAAAGCAATTTGCCATTTAAGTAATTAAACATACATGTTTCAAACGATACAGTAGCCATTATAAAAAAGGCCTTTTGTAGTGATGGAAGCCTCATAAAAGTAATCTATATATGGCTCAAAATTTGGCAAGACAAAAACAATGAATTTCAAATACCAGGTTTACATTTTTAAAAAAAAAATATTTCCAAAACAAATCAGTAAATTAGCTTCTGTTGACAGGCACTTCTTGAAAGAAAAACAATAATTCCTCAGTTAATGGCAAAACATCTAGTTCCCTGGGCAATTGCATTGATTTTCAAGAAACTCCACATAGAATACGTGGGTACATGTCAGCCGGAACTGGAGGAACAGAATCTGACCTAGAGAATTAAATCAAACTGTAGGCTAGAACTTGAACCTTCTGAGGAGTACATACTGTAGTGCACCTTGAAAATTCACCTTTTTAGATCTTTGGGCTCATTATCTTAGGTGTATCTAAAGTATAAGATGCTTCTTGTTTTGTATAATAGCGCTGAAACCTGGCCTCAGGTATAATATATGGTTATTTCCATGACCTATTTTTCTGACCTTGCCTTTTTTCAAAAAGGAAGCTGTTACATTCGTTATACTCAATTGTGATAAAATCTAAAAGCAGGACAGTGACCTTCATTCACATGTCTATGAAGAGGGAGTAAGGAGCTCCCTGTATGAATGTGGAAACCAGACAGCAACTACTCTTCCTTCAACTTCTGAGCTGTGCCTGTTAGTTTCTTGGTAGGATCCAGCCTCAGAAGGAGACAAAAAGACACCAGAACAAACCAACTCATTCCCAAGCTGCCCCACAAGTCTGAGGTCTGTGTTGTGTGCTGGGGAAGTGTTTTTTTATCTGCCACCCCAAATCTTATCAGTGTCACTGTATGGGAGCGGTAACATCGTTCCAGTGAAAGCTGGGGTTTTTGTTTGGTTTAATGAGTGTTCAGTGTTACTTGACGTGGTAAAGGCACTCTGAATGAGCTCAGCTTTCCTTTACTTAATTTAAATTAATCAGGATAGTGTAGGTGCAGCTACCAGGGAAGTGCCAGCAGCACTGGTCGATCTGCAGCTAGAACTGTCTTGTATTTTGTGGAATGAAGGCTTCTAGCAGCTCCAGAGGTGTCAGCAGTGGTGGTGAGGCAGCATCATTGCACAGACCTCCTCCCAGGAGTCCACAGACACTCTACTGAGCACAGCAAACACAGGATTATGCTTTGCACAAACTCAGCTGAGGCTATATTTCTAATACCACTTCAGGGCACTGTCCCATGAAGTGAACAACCTCAGCTGCTGTTAACTTCAGCACATTAAAGAAATTGCCTTCCTTTTGTATAAGTAACTCGTGTGTGCTTTCAGGAGGCATATAATAATGTGCTACACCCAACAGACCCGAATCCTCAGCAGTGCACTTGGCTGCCTTGCAGATTAAGGAGCCCAAAATTGACAGATAACCTCGGTAGGAGTAGGTTGGAGGGGAACTGTACATAGTCAAAAACTCCTCCTCAAATAAAAATAAAAACAAAACCCTAATAAGTCTGAAGTAATTCTTGTGGAATTTCCTTTTTTGTTCTCCTGTAGAGCTTGCCCAAGCCCACATCCCTCTGCTCAAGGTTTGTTTAGCTCGAATACAAGGATGGATTATAATGCCTGCACATTCCCATTGAAAAGAGAGATAATAGTATTTTTTTCCCATATCTGTCCTAAAAGATTAACAGCACTAGGCTCTGAATCATAATTTCGTTATAAACAAAGCAAAAATCACAAGATAAAATTAGCTGAGATTTTCTTGTTTTAAAAAAAAAAAAAGTTTACCAATTAAAAATAGGCAGAAAAACTGTGCATTTTTAAATCTGTAATTGAAATTAGTATTGTTTCCAATCAGACAATGAATCTCTACGACTAGAGTTTTTTTTGAAGTAGCATTAGCTTTCATGACACTGAAAATATTTATGGAAATTACCTGAGAAAAACTTATTTAATGTAAAATTTTCTTTATTCTGATAAATACACTTTTAAACATCACTTTTAAAATGTCTTGCCCTTTAAAAATATATTTACTGTAATCAGAGCGCTGCTTGTGGTTCCAGGTAGTATGCTTCTCGTAGTTTCAGTTTAACTTAACATGTAACCTTGTTGATAAGGGTGACCCTCACTTCTGACCTTTTGCATCTTCCACAAATGTTTCCCACATCAAAGTGTGGGTTCACATATGAAAATTCCCAGGCCTTTGACATTCTGCATTTCTCAGAGCAAGCTAACCTTTCAGGGAATCCACATAAGAAGTTGTTTGTGGTCCCTTCTGTACATTGTGAATTTACCGAGCATTTTTGTGAAGGTAAAGATTTGTATCTGGAAATACTGCAAAATTTATTGATCTCATTAATTTGCCCACCGTGAGAGTAGAAGATGGCTTGTATTCAAAACCACTGTGAAAACGCTGTGTACTACAAGCATTAGCATTTATCTGCTGTGGCGAAAGTGCATGATGAGTATCTCTTTGTGGTATTATAAAACCTAGAAAGACATTAACAATTCCGTTAAAATTTCATGTACTATAGACCTCTTAGGGTACCGAAGCGTGTGTTCCATTTGGAGGAAAATGCCTGATAAATTTCCACCACAACCCTCTACTTCAGGGGCTACTTAAGGGACCAAATAATGATTTTTTATTGAATGGTAATATTTTATGCCAGGTCCCTTTTTTTGTTGAATATGGCTCAATTTGTCTAAGAGAACGTTGCAGGTACTGCCGGGTAGGTTTTAGCGTTCTTGTAGATTGTGTGTTGAAGGCTGAAATACTGATCCTTTATAAACAGCAGCTTGTTACCTTCTTTCATCTGTGATGGCACACTGATTTTATTTATTTATATATATATATATTAAATAGACATAATTCTTGGAAATGCAGCCCTTCAACATAATGATTTTTCTAAACCCACTTCCCAGCCTTTCCTGAGTAGGAGTTTAGAGCCACATCCTCAAAAGTGAATAAATACATGGCTGATAATTATAAGATCTTTGTGAACATCTGAGGCAGAACTGAGGGAAGTATTTGGATTGCTTAAATCTCACAGGTTTTATGGAAATTCAGTGTCTGTCTTGAACTTAAGAGTACTTGAATTTAATATACTAATGAAAATAACTGTTGCACGTACAGATTGTGAGATCACAAGATTGGATTTTGTAGATGATTACCATTCCCAATCCTGTTCATAAAATTATAAAACATTCTTAAATTTATTTTTTTTTCCTTAAACTTTCGCATCAGGTAGTCTGGAGATCAGTTTTATTCCTGTCTTCACTCTGTTGCTGTTTCTTGTCTCTGAACCTGTCGTTTCTCTTTATTGGCTTTAGAGTAAGGCTGTTAGAATTCTTTCATGTTTGATTTTGACTTTGCAGGTGACGGTGGTGTAAGGAAGAACACCCTCTGGTCTTTCTACACCCCTCTACTTAAATTCCACTCTGGGTCTGCTACCCATGCTTCCTGCTTAGCCAGCCTCAGTAAGAATGCTTTCCCTTTTCCACAGGTTGCCTCAGTCGACCTCTAGAAGGGAATGGTCAGTCTATTAGTTCAGCCAATTTTCTGTCTTTTCCAAGGCCTTTGATGCTAGATCCTCCAGTGTATATGAGGGATTTCCTTGAAGGCTGGGAGAGACAGATTTTTTCAGGTCAGCTTGTAACTGCCAGGTCTTCATAAAACCGGATTGTAACAATGAACTTCAAACACCATGCCTTGCAATAGAGAACAGTAAGAAAAAAGTTTCTCTTAAGTATGGAGTCCTTTTATCTTTCTTTTGTATTTTCCTATCCCAAATAAATTAAAACATGTTACAATTTTGAACAAAATTAAAAGGATGAATCACAGGATATTTACACTTATATGCTGTCAGAATCCATGGAATTTACAAGTGAAGAGTGTTCCAAATATCCTAACATTTTTCTGGCTTCCTGTCATTTCAGCGTGTCCAAGAGTTGTAGCAACTGTGAAGGAGGTGAAACTGGCACAGTGCAAAGAGGTTTTAGGGTGTCTTCTTCCTCAAAGCTTGAGGCATTATTTCATAATATATGATTCAGCAGTAAGATGTTAAAAATATTTTTTCTCAGAAAAGCAACATATTCTTGTGATTTTTTTTTTCTTCTTAATTTTGACATCACTGAATCATATGAATAGTTGAGGACTGAAAGGACCACTGAGAATCATGTAGTCCAGCCCCGCTGCTCAAAGCAGGGTCATCTACAGCAGGTCACTCAGGGCTGTGTCCAATTGAGGTGAGGTGTTTTTTTTTTTAGTATTTCCAAGGATGGAGACTCCAAAGTCTGTCTAGGCAACCTGTTTCTGTGTGTTCGCCACCCTTTCCCAGTAAACACATTTGTACTTATGGTTAAATGTACTTTCATCTATTTAAGCTTGTGGGCATTTCCTCTTGTCCTGTTGCTGGGTGGCACTGAGAAGAGTCTTGCGCTGTCATCTTTACTCCCTCCGATCAGATATTGATACACATTGGTAAGATCTTCCTCCAGAGCCCTCTCATTGCTGGGCTTAGTCTCAGCTCTCAAACTCTGCTTGTATGACATGCCTCTGTTGTCATTGGGGCCATTCTCTGGCCTTGCTCTCTTACATCCATGTTTCTCCTGTACTGTGGACACAGCAGTGCAGATGTGGTCTCACCAGTGCTGAGTAGGGAGCAAGGATCACCTCCATCAACCTGGTGATGCTCTTCCTAATACAGCCCAGGATGCTGTTGCCTTCGTTGCTGCAAGTGCACATTGCTGGCTTGTATTCGACGTGGTGCCTACCAGGAGCTCCAGGACCTTTGTTTTCTGTTTTTTGTTTTGTTTTGTTTTGTTTTGTGATTGTCAGCCTCCAGCCTGTCCTGGTGCATGGGGTTCTTCCACTGCAGTGCAGGACTTTGCATGCCCATTTCTTGAATTTCATAAATGTCCTGTCAGCTGAGTTCTCCACCTGAGATTTTCTTGCTCTTTCCAATAACTGCTCTTCAATAGGCTGGATTAAACTGCTTCAAAATGAATAAGACAGCTCAGGTTTATCTCAGTGCCTTTCCTGGGTGACAATTTTTAATTCTTCTTCCTCCCTAAGGAAGGGAACCATCAGTCATCCTCTTTATCATCAGGTTGGGTTCTGCTGGCAGACTGTACCTTTCCAGTTCTCCTCTCTTGTGCAAGAAGTGAGGAGTACTGTGCTGTGTTCTTGCATCTGCAGGCTTCATTGTAGGTTAGATGACTAGTATTAAAAGCTTAGAGCTTTCAAAAAAATAAATTAATAATAATAATTAAAAACTACCCACTGTGGACACCTAAACTTCTTCCTATTAAGTATGAAAACTAGGAGCTTTTTCTTTGAATTTTTGACTTTAATAGTCATAGGTGAAGCTTTGAGCAGCCTTTGTGCCTGTTGTGATTGCTTAATATTTAAATCGGTTAGGTTGACATGCTTTTTCATACAATTCTTTAAAAAAAAAAAAGGAAAGCAAAAGGAGGGGAAAAAAGAAAAAAACAAATCCAAAACATCCATTCCCAGAAAAGTTGTAGGTCATTTCTTCTTTTTACCTGGATCATCATCTCCCTGGTCCTGATTAGTTCATTGCCTATTTTTTGCTCAAGCCTCATGCTGAGATGATTTTTAAAACAGAGATGTCTGCTTTGAGTCAGGATTTATAAAACCAGAAGGGCTATTTCAAACAATTTGCTGACATCCTCTAAGTCAGAGGCTGTTGTACTTCCTAAAATTGATGTTTAAGTAGTTTAAAGTGTATCTTAGAACCAGTCTTGACTCTCTAATTTTCTGTGACAGAGCCCACTTCAGACATAAAGGTTGTTGATTGTTAGTTGCTCTCATTGCTCAAAATTAATGACTTAATTAAATAATTCATTTTTCATCTAAATTTTAACTTCTTACTCTGGTCTGCCAGACTGTAGTGACATGCCTGACCTGCACAGACTGAAATTTTCTGCTAAAGAAAAACACTGAGTTACTCAAGGTTTTTCACCAAAACTCTTATGCGAACTGTCATACTTCTCAATCCCTATAATTGCTTTTTCAACTCATTTCTGAACCCTTTATAATGCATCAGTATCTTCTCAGTATGGGTATTAGAAGTGGATACCGTGTGAATGTGGTTGGGAATAAGACTGTACAAGTATCAGAAGCTTAGCTGAAAGATTCAAAAGCATTCTTTCGGTAACTGATCGGGTTATTTTTGGTCTGTCATTTCTTTCAGTTTTGAAAAGGGGTAATTATTTCTTCAAAGAGGAGATGTTATCATTTGAATTATACTAAAAAAAAATACAGTAATAAAAAACCATTCTGTTATGTAGTAATCCATAATTAGTAAAAGTTAAATTGCCTGTACAATCTAAGTGACGTATTGTACCAAACCAGAGTCTGATTACTTGCAACTCTGAAAGTACAGCAATAGTCACGTCATCTACACTGATGATGCTTGTTGAGGTACAGTATCTGGAGACTGTAAGGAATATTGTACTGTGAAGTGTCAGAAATGGAAATAATCAACATATTGAAGTTACTGTTTGCAAGCAGAAATATGAAGTAGGGCGGCTGAGTTCGGATGCAAATACTTTACACCTAGTTAACGTAGCCATCTAAATACATGTACTGTACACCCATATGCATGTCAGCGTAGTGAGTAGTGAACCGTGCATTATGAGGAATCTTCATTCTGCACTATTTCACTGAAATCTAGTAATGACAACCCAACCACATCCATCAATGTATATGCCTAATGATCCAGTGATGCAGAATGTTGTTTTTTCTTTTTCTTTTTCTTCTTTTTCTTTTGACCTTCAACCAGGAAAGCTTTCTGTTTATACATGAAGTAGCCCTTTTTCATTTGGACAAGAAGGAAATGGTATTTGTTGAAGTAGGCACCTATGGTCTGCAGACCAATTTACTTTTCAGCTTATCGAATCAAGATCTGCCTGCTTTTGCCTGTATTTAGCAACCTAATGTCTGCCTTAAGTAATTCCATGTTAGGTAGTTGAGCTGTAGTTCAGTGAAAGGCATAAGCTGTATGGGAAGGTGGGATGGAAAGGACCCAAACTAGACTTGCCTCAAGCTACTGTGACAGTTCAGATAGACAGAGATTAATTTTGAACTGAAGAAAGCTAAAAATGATTTTGTTTAACCAACTGGTTTTCTCACTTTTAAATAAGGTGGCCTATAATATCGCAATTTGTTTGGGTTTTCCTGAAGGAAAATTCTCAAGTTTTCAACTACCACGTGGGAAATTTTATGGAAGATATTTCCATGTTAAAAACAAAATACATATGACCATTTCTAACACTCTTCTAACCATCATACTTTCAGTCCTAAGGAAAGTGAATATTATTTTCTAGTCCACATCGTTATCCTGTTTCCGTCATCTCTTAATGATCCCGTTTCTGCCCATCAGCTAGGTTTAAAAATTGCAGAACAATCAGTCACACCTCAGTTAAATGTGAGTATTGTATGTAATAGGGTGGGATAGTCAGTAATATATTTTATGTAGGTAGGGTTGGGATGACATAACGGAAGATTTATATCACTCAGGTTCCTTGCATATCCCAGAATTCTGGCATTCTATTACGCTGCTATTATAAAACAGAAATATCAGAGATTGCCTGCAAGCTTTGTAATGAACTAAGCATCTAAATGTGCTGTTCTAGGTATTACAAAATATTTGGAGAAAATGCTCCACAAAACCTATAATAATGCAGTTCAGAGAAGGGAAAAAAAACCTTACATAACTTATTATGAGATCCATATGGATGGATGGTCCTTCTTTTTACTAAGCTCCAGTATCCTGTGATGTTATTCAGCACCGTTTTATTTAACCAAATGACTTTCCCAATCCACGTGGTAAATTATTTATTTAACGGGATATTTATTTTGTGTGTTGTCTTTTAAATTAAAAAGCATTTAGATTGACCAGTTTTGGAGGAGTATTTGTAAAATATAGATACCGTGTGTCATTTGGCTGGATTTCTTCCTGAGGCTGCAGAGATTTCAACAAGGGATTGTTACATCCCTCCAAGTTTGCTTGTGTCAAGTTAGTGAAGAAAAGGGACAGCCCCGTTTCCTTTTTTTTTTTTTTTTAATATATCTTTATGCACATATGCAGCCATATATAATTGCATATGCAGTGCAACTGTGTTCTGTGTGATGGAAGGAAAGCTGTTCTCAAGTGAACGGGTATGTCATAGCCGAGTCAACTGGGCCCCTGCTGCGCTCTGCTTTTGTTGTTTGAAAAAGGTCTATGTACGAAAAAAAACTACTTCTGTTAAATATTAGTAAGACTGTAGAGTGAATTTTGATCACTGAAGTTGACTGAAAATGTATTGTCTGCCTGGTGTGTTACGTCTGGTAAATAGCTAGTTGCTGTGGAAACTGCCTGAAAAAGTAGAGGGTCACTGGTACCACATAAATACTTTAAACAAAACCTGATCATAGCAAATTCGAACATTAGTCTTCGAAAAAGGATAAAAGAGGAGGAAGAGATTCAGACAGCTTTTTCCTTTTGTAAACTTGCTGCTTTATAGGGGAAAAATAGCTAGAAATAGTACGTCTCACAGAAAATGAAAAGGTTGTGGAGGCACTGCGTTAGTGAAACAGCTGTACGAATGTGAAAGAGAAAGTTCTCCAGCTTCAGCCATTATGGGTTTGTTTGGGTAGGTCTAATTTTGGAAATCATTATAGCAAAGGTAAATGACTTGCACAGGAGACTACTGTAAACAAAAGACTCGATGCATTTACTTTGGCAGGAGTCTTGAGGAGACTCGTTTCTTTCACTGCCTCTTTTACACAGCCTCCTGTAATGCTCTCACTGACGGCCTCTGTGTGCAGGCGGTTCTCATTTCCCTTCCTCCCTCTCTGACAGCTTCTTTCCCTGACAGGTAGGATTTAAGGGTGGCAGCACCTGCTGCTGAAGTCCTGCTGGGTAGCTGTGTAATGCCTTTGTTTTTGTAGTAGCTGTCCCTTGACTTCTCAAGCCACTGCCTTTTGCTCCAGTAAGAATCTCCTCATTCTCTCCTAGCCTGGTCCTGAAGTACCATCTGTTACAAATCCTTTGCTTTTCAGTTGTGGCTCCTCTTCGGTTGCTTTCTGTGTTTTGGTTTGTTTGTTTTGTTTTTATCATTTCATAGCTTTATACTTACAGATTGTAGGCACACTGATGCTTAGCTGAGTTTTCTTGTTTTTCGGTGAGGAGTAAACCATGGGAGTGATAATTCCCCTTCTAGGTCTTGGCCCATTCCACACCTACTTACTCACTCTCGTGTGGGTGGGGAAGCAGCTCTTGTGATGACAGGAGTGGCCATGCAGAGCCTGCATTTTCTCTTTTACAAAGCTCCTTAAGAACACAGGCATGTAGCAGAGCTTTCAGGGATTTCTAAAGCTGGGAGGATGAAGTAGAGTGGCAGAGTCAGTACAGCAGTCTGCTGTACTCGCTTGCTGGCACCTCCCTGCTGCACTCCCTGACCTGGGTGACCTAGGAGACTCCTCCTCATACTCCTTGTAATGGGTGACTTCTACGTGCCGTCACTTCCCAGGTGGTCAGGAAGTGTTGCTTTCAGTCGAGAAATTGCTCAGCTCTACATAAAACAGGCTGGCCAAACTCTACCTTTAATTTATTTATTAAAATACAAGATTATTACGCTGTATCTTCAACTCGCAGGAACCCATCCCTGGACACGTCCTCACCCACTTGATGCCCATGGGGGATAGCAGTGCTGCTGGTCACTTTGATCTATTGCTGGTGCCAAAGGAATCGATAGGGTCATTTGCTGCTGCTGCCCTTAGAAGCAGCAGATTCTCTTTATCTCTGGAATTGCTCCCTTAGTGCTCATTAACTAGGAATACAATAATTGAGAACCTGGTAGGAAAAGATTTTTTTTTAGTTGCTCTGATCTCTAAAATGGAGCTTAACCACATAGTAATAACACATTAAAATATTTGACCAGTATGACTGATACAAACAAGCTGCCAGTGGAATGGAGTGCCTGGAAAGAGGTTTTACATCAGATTGCTTTCATCTCATGCTGTATATACAAGGTATCTGTCTGCTTTCAGGTCATATAACTGGTTCTGAAGAAAAAGATATGGTTTTAGCTGCATGAACTCTTTTGAACTTCCTTCCACCTGCAGGGTCTTTGAATGTCAGGTGAAGCACACAACTTGGATTATTTTCTGATGTCTTAAGAAACCAAAAGACAACACACAACTTTTCTTAAAGAGAAACATCCTGCTCTCAAAACCTATTGGGGGGAGAAATCACAAAAGATACACCTCTTGTAACAGCTAGCACAATTGTTTGCATTTATACTAAGAGTTAATAAAATGTAGACTTCTTTTTGGTGAGATGTTAGGATATTATCTCTTCCTCCTGTATAAGTTAGCGGAGAGCTGGAAGTGATGACTTTGGGTTACTGTGCCTGATAATTGAATATAAACCCAAAGCCAAGTCAAAGTTTTGGCCATACATATTTGTTTTAAATTTCCAGTATGAGATTCAGCCTGATGTTTCAGAGACAGAGGTGTGGCCGTTGACAGAACAGAAACTCTTGGCACAGCGAGCACGGAGCAGTTTGCGTGCTGTCTGATTGCAGTGCCCCATGCATGGCTTCAGTCAGGGCGTGGGCGCCTTCCCTAGTGAAGAACCAACATTGCCTGCAGCAAAGCCAAAGGTCTTCTACCATGGTGATATATAAAAATAAAGACCCACTTTCCACCTGTGAATTTAATATTATAACCTTCTTTTCAACAAACAGTAAGGTAGCATAACTATTTTTAGAAGATAATGCTCATGGGCATTGGTATATTCCTGCTAATTTACGGTATGCTGTTCCCCTTAATTGACCTCTGTTGTGGACAATGTGTTGCTTCCTTTCTACACATCAAAATGCTTTTTAGGTGTAGCATTCTCACTTGAATCAACTGTGAAAGTAGGCTTTTCTTTCTTAAAAAGGACTTTTGTCAACTCTGCCCTGAAGATTTGCTGAACTGAGTAATGCTAAAGATATGTACTATTAAATGAGCACAATGTCTCTGACTTACAGTCATGGTATTGGCAGGAAGGTGTATGAGAGCTCGTGCTGTGCCTTTCACTGCTTCTCACCCACCAAATCTTTAGATAAATAGAGGAGTGTGTGTGATTGCAGGAGCTGCCACTCATTGCTTTGGCTTTGGTTAGACTCAGTTGCCCGAGAGGAGGCTGTCGGGTGTGGGAGCGTCCTTAAATTCAGAAAGTTTCATGAATTTAGGTTTGTTCTAACCCCTGAGTTACCTCTATCACCATATTTTAATTACTGAACAATATCTCTTTCAGCTAGAAAAAAATAAATGTGTTATGATAGTGGAGGCCAATGCGGACGGACCTGACATAGGCTCCTTGGTGTCAAGGCAGAGGGAAGGGTTGCACCAACTGTGCTTGGAGTGACCATAACGTTCTTTGTACTTCCAGCAAAGTCCCAAAAGTGGATTGTTTATGCCTGCGAGGAAGTAGAGCTGTAATAGCAGGAATTTGCTGGTTTAGCCAGTTTCTCTGTCGGAGTTTCTGTTGTTATAACCAACTTACTGCTGGTGGAAACTCTCAGAGAGGGTGGAAATCGGAAGGAAAAATAAATTTGGTCATTGTCTTATGCAACAGGAGTTGTGAGCATGGGCTGAGCTGAATCCCATTGCTGCACACAGGGAACGGCTGCGGGCAGTGTAGTCAGCAGCTACCCCAAGAACTTGGAATTTCTGCACAATTATTTCATATCTCCTGGAAGGGTGCCAAGCAGAGTTTAATTGCTTGTGACACAATCTTTCTCCGTGGTTAGACAGGACATTGAATGCTTTTGAACTTTTAAGTTACTATGGGGTAGCTTGATCTAGCATGGTTGTGTTTAATATACAGACACATAATGAAACGTATTTCTTCATCAGATAGAGTTCTTTGATACACTTTTTGTTTTGTATGTACCACACTAACTTCAGGGAGAGGAAGGGAGTTCTTGTAATAACATATGTGTTTGTTTTTCTGTTTAGTAAATTGACAGGTGTATGGTTTTTCTTGTGTCTGCCCAGGAAACCATGTCTTGTCTCCTGGAGAGTCTGTTGGAAAAGGTCTAACGCCAGAAGCTGCAAAAGATCTTGGTCTTCCTGAAGGGATTGCAGTAGCAGCATCTCTCATTGATGCGCATGCTGGAGGACTAGGTACTCAGTCACATATTTACTATTCTTGGAAACAGGAATGTATTGAATTAATTTTAGCCATTTTTTGCATAGCCTGTTTTGTATCCAGCAATTTGCTCTGATGCTATTCTTATGAAATAGCATAACTAAAATAAAATAAAAAAAATCCTCACAATAACTACTAATGTTGAATATCTGTTTATAGCAAGGTCCTTAAATATCACTGTTTATTTCTTTGCAGCTGGGTTTCCAAATTGTGCATTAACTTCTTTTAGTTCCACTTTGAATTCCTGAGCTGAGACACCATTGGGTTGGCAAGCCAACATGATGACAGTTTACATCTTCTATTGCTCAAAATTTTGTGGGGATAAGTAAGAAAAATAAAAAGTTTCAGTTTTGAGGGAGAAGACTCATGTTTGAGGCTTGTTTGTAGTTGGTCTTCCTTCTTAGTATTAGGAGCAATTCATCCCTTGTTTAAGTAATGCAGCCGAGCCTTTTTCATATACATTTATGCTAGCAGATTATGGAATATATACCAAAACCAGTGCCTTTCCTCTAGCGGTAAGAGTATGTAAATACTGTGTATTCAAACAAATGTAAGCAGTTCTTGTAGCAAACAAGAGTGGAGGGAGAACTGGCTGGTGAAAGGTAATTCCCTTCTGAGGCTTTCAATATTTTATCCATAGCTGGAGTGGAAGGCCTAATAGTTCTTTTTTTTTTTCTTTTTCAGCACAATATTCTGATATGCTCAGTTTCAGCTGTATTGAAATATGTTTGGTGAGGCTCAAGTCCTTCATTTTCGTACTATGCTGTTTGTCCTTATCTAAATACAGTCAAAAACAAAGTGATTCAATGTAACTTTCAGCAGGAAATTGAGGTTTTTTAGTTTGGTAGGTTAGAAAAAATTTTTACCTCAGAAAGTTTCAGTGTTATTGAAGCAGTACTGTTCAATGGAAATCTATTGCTCATCAGAATATTTTTATCTAGATCTAAATGAAATATGATTAGTTGCTAAAGTACCAATTTTGTTTCAGATATTTTGTGGTGTTTTAAATCTTATTTATTTTTCTAGAAGTTGTGGCCTGGAACTTCTTATATGTTTAAGTCCATTTACTTTGCTTCTGTAATTTTGTTTCTGTAATCTCTTGCTTTTCTTATTACCTCAGAAGAATTAGCTCTGGATCCAGCATTTTGTTTTGACCAACTGCAGAAAGGAATGTATGCAGCAAGGAAGACTGAGTTTTAGTGTCATAGTTGTAGATATGTTGAGTCCTTACTATTGAGACTGATTTAAAAATCAGTTTGTGTCAATTAGTATCCTAATTGACCAAATCATATGATGTATAGGTGCAAAAAAATGTGTTTACAACTATGGCAGTTGGCTGTTTTGTATTCTTGAAATGGATGTAATGATAAGCCGGTCTGAAATACAAATATTATTGTGCCAACAAGCTCTGAGAAAAATATTTTAAATTAGGTCCTTGTTTTTAAATTTTGTTTTTAAATTTAACATTGTATTAAAATAGGTGTTTGGTATGTTCCAATGGACTCCTTTATAGTCACCTACACTTTTTTCTAATTGGACCATAGCATCAGATCTTTTGCTATAAATATGTATTAGTAAACATTTTTGCAATGGCTAAATCATGAATGTTTAATCAGAGAGTTTCTGTTTGTCTTCCTGTCTTCATACTGTGTGTACAGCAAAGTATTCATTAAAAAGTGGAGAATTGTTTGCAGCATCTCAAACCTCTTTAGAGTTTGGGACCAAAATCTCTATAAGACTACAGTCCAGAAATAGAAGATAAAAGAAAAAAGTTTACAAAATCCGTTCTGAAGAATTTATGCTATATGTATTTTGAGGATTATATACTGAGGATTACAGTTTTTGTAAAGGATATGGCTTGTATATTAGTACACATCAGGTTAGTTTGCAGGACAATAACATCCAGTGGGTGCCATTACTCTCATTCTTGAACAAATTCTGCTTGTGGTCTTGAAAATAGCCTGTAGTAGGAGAGTAAGGAAAACAGCCCTTTTGCATCCTACAGGCTAAACCAAAACAGTGTGATGGACATCTTGTTTTCAGTGTTAATACCTTTTGATGTGCTGTTCATATCTGCTTTTGGCTGGATATAAAGTGTATTTTTGCTGGACAGGTCCCTGGAGTTTATGAAGGCTTTGAAGTTTTGAGTAAATAAGGTAAAGATAAAGAATTATTTAATACGTATGTCAGTAGAGATCATGTATGACTCCTCAATCGGTCCATCTGATACCTATTAAGGAAAGGTAAAAACCTAAAAGCCAAATAGATATGTCTTTCATTTTGACCTACTGTACCAATTTAAAAGAGTCTACAGATAAAAATGTGAGTATGGGAGGCCAGTCTTTTGGGACTGATCTCATAAAAAGAGATCAGCATTGTTTCAGCAAAACTAGAGGATTTATTGTTCAGTATCTAAAGTACTTTGTCATTGTGGAAGAGATCCAAAAGTATGAATGCTTAGCATTGATTGTTTTAATAAAATCTGTCCTAGAGTTTGTGTGATACACAGACTTGTTCTCAGTTTGTCTTCAGAACCTTCTCAAAATTTTTAGTCTGCCTTAGATTATGAAAAATCACAACTAAATTAAAGATAAAAGTAACTTCTAAAAATAGTTACATTATTTTTGGTTAATAAAAACATTTTCATATTCATATTCAAGTTTTCATATTACTATTATTATTTGCTATCTGACTTAAATTAATCACAAATAGGAAGACTCCAGTAACTCTAAACACTAAAGCCATTGACAAAATTCCACTGATTTCAGTAAAACCCAAAAGGCATATTCTGCAGAATGCATATTTTGCAGATGCGTGTTTTCATAGTGATTAAAAAAATATCTAAACATGAAGCTCTTTAATTTTGTATTGTTCGTGAAAATACATTTGCAACATATGCTGACGAATCAGTTTAATATTTCTTCGCTCTGAAGCATGAACAGTATTTTTAACTCCTTTTAGAAATTTTAATACAGTATTTTCTACTACAGGAATCTGCCTTTTAGATAACTCTATCCACAATTCTTAATATAAACTCCTGCACATCTCTGCTTGAGCAGTGAAAAATAAAGCATAAGAAACATTACTTTTATTTTTCTGTTGTTCCTTACAAATAAGCTCTGTGTATGACAGCTATGCTTCTATGTAGTCACAAGCCAGCTAAGATAAAGGGGTATAAGGAAAGATTTTTCCTTATAAGGAAAGACACTAAAATTTAGCCCTTAATTTTCTGATTATTTTAATAACTTTCAACCATGATAATACCAGGATAACCATGGCAACCCTGATAAGACAAAGCCCAACAGATTGATTTGATAATAGAATCTTGCAATGGTGACCTAAACCAGAAGGTGTTAATGAAATGTAGCATCCTAACCACAACACTTGGCAGCATCTTTCACTTCTTAAAATCTTTGATTTTGAAAATATAAAATGTCCAGCAAACGTTTTTGCCATCCTCCTGCAGTGTGGAGAAAGATTGTTGTTGTTTTTTTTTTGTTTTGTTTTGTTTTTGTAGGATTGGCACCATAGTCACCAAACTGCACATTGATCTGATTGAAAAATAATGGTCAAGAGAAACAAGACAAACCAAAGAACATTTCTTGTCATGCTGCTGCAGTTTGCTGGATGCAGGACAATGCAACACAAGAATGCAACCTAAGAGAAGAAGGAGAGGGCAGAATTTCCACTTCAGCCTGCCCTTAATTGATCTGAGCATAATAACATGCCTGCTGAAGTTGGCTGTAGATCTGCCCCAAATCTGTAAGCAAGCTCCTGGCTCTTCTCTGGCATCTCCTGGTATAAATTCCTGCTGTGAGCTGAGTGCTTGTTGAATTTGTCATCCTTCCTGTCCTGTCCTGCATGCAGAAGCTCCTCATAGTCAAGCACAGCTCCTCTTAGGGAAGGAGGAATCTCTCCTCATGAGGATGCTTCTGTCTGACATGGACAAGATAGCAGCAGCAGGCAAGACAACAAACTTGGCGTCTTTCCAGTCTCCTGCCAAGTTATTCAATTTTTCAACTCGTCCCCTGACAAAACCCATCATACAGTATATGCAAGATAAACTGTCAACAAATAAACATACCTGCTGTAGTGCCTTTTTCCTAGCAAGGGAGTCTTTTATTCCGTATGTTAGTGTACTACCTAGGAGGTCAACAATAACCAAAGGTCAGCTTATAGTTGAAATACCACTTAAAGATTATGATGATAAACATGAACAAGAAATCATCTTGTGTCCTCATGCATCTGTAATAATAATTTAAAAAACCTCACACATTATATCAGCTATTTTATAGCTTTGTTTATTTTCTAAGTAGACTTATTGTTATTTGCAGTAGCGGCGTGAGATATTTGGCAATTATTTGTGCGTGGAAAAGCACTGTTTTGTGAGGGTTGGCTTGCTCTTCTTTAAAATTGAATTTTAATTTTATTTTAATAGGAGTAATTGGAGCAGATGTGAAAGGACATAACCTGCCATGTGAAAACCAGCCAATTACATCACGAGTTGCTATGATCTGTGGAACATCTTCATGCCACATGGGGGTAGGTTGTATGCATAGTCCTAATTTGTACAGAATATAGTAACTAATGTGTTTGAAGGGAAAAATGACCTTTGTGCCTCTCACCCTTTTCTTTTGCCTTGATTTTTTTCTCTGGTAACTCTAACTTTGGATATTAATTATATATTACCATGCATTTACTATTAAGCAAGGACTTTAATAGTAGTAGAAATCAATACTGAAAAATGACATGAAAAGTAAAAACCGCGATGCTAGAGTGGCTTAAAGAGCAGGCTGAAATCTGAGCTTGAGTTATCTGTGACAAGCTTGTCACTAATGTGTTACAGAATAGTGTCTTTGGAGAAGGAATACGTCTCCAGTCACAGCCCTTCTCCATCACCACTTCACCTAATCAATATAAATCGTTCTACCTCTGAAAGTTGCAGTGATCTATAGAATTATGATCCGTATCATGACTAAAAAGAAAAACCTTGATAAGCAATTTTCACTTTGCTAATTTTTCTCAGTGAATTAATACAAAAGCTTTTTGTGAAATTGCAATTAAAATTTAGTGTCTGCTTTTGAAATTTATACCTTTTTAAAATGTATGAGTCTGAAAGCATTCCATTTAGATAAGTACCCTTTTCTGCCACATTTTTTATTTAAAACTCATTTTGCTCTTAAATTTAGACTGATTATAACTTGTTTTTTCCTAAATGAGCAAATGGCAGTGGGAGTGCTAGAGGCTTTAGAGAGGACTCACATGCTTCATGGAGAGAGATGTCCAGTAGAGAAAAAGAAAGGAAGGTAATAATAAAATGTCAGGTTTAGCAGAGTCTGTAAGTTGTCTTTGTAGTAACAGCATGTATTAAAATGGTCTTGTCACATGGATTGTAGTTCAACAAAGCATTTAAGCACATGATTGAACTTAAAGATATGAATAATCCCAGTATTGTGAAGTAGAGCATTTTTTAACAAAAGCTTAAATCCTGTACAACTATTGGAACATATTTGGGTTCCTTCCCAAGTAAGAGATTCAAACCTCTAACTCCACCACTCTTAGCTTACTCTGTCTCTGAAAAATCACATTGGTATCTCTGTGTCTATTGAAGTGTGGGTAAGGCACCCTGCAGATACCAGCTCTGGGGGAAAACATTGCCCTTCCAAGCCTGCCTCTACTTTTGTTATTTCCACTTCTTTTGATGGAGGCTTCTGCCCTTTCAGAATAATCTGTTTGTGTGAACTCTTCCTAACCTGTTCCATTTAGCTGAGTTAGTTTAAATCATTAAACTAAGCTGGGTTAATAGAGACATAATACTGGGCTGCAATGAGCTAAGGAGCTCTCAGACAGTTTCCCAAAAAGGTCTGAGGGCAACGTTGAGCAGCTGGAAATGGGCCAGCTGGCTGTAACTTATTCCTTTAATATAACTCACCCTGGAGGAGGACATGTGTATGGTTATTTATTAATTTTTTAATCTATGTATATTGGTACGTTCCAATGTAGACCCAGTTCACAACTGCAGTTTGTTTCCTTTGCCAAACTGGAGCAAAGCATGTCAGTATAGAGACTTTAACAGCACTTTGTGTGTGTGTACTCCATGACAATGTTAGACGTGGCTCTATTAGCTGTGCTAACATAACAGAAGTGGCGTGATAAAGTCCGTGCTGATGTGAATCGATGTTCTGTTCTGTCATTAAAGCTAGCCCAAAGCCTGCATAGGCTACACGCCATAGGCAAGGCAGAACCTTTTAAGGCTCTTAATGGTTTGAATGCAAGCTCGGGGATAGATGCTTGTGCAGTTTGGGGTTTATTTAAATATAACTACTCAGCATTTTGTAATCATTTCCTTCACTGCCTTCTTTCACTCTACTGATCAGAGGTATAGCAATCTCTAGCCAACAGACAATAAGCCAATTCTGAACTTCTCTGGATTTAATCTATGAAAAGATTTTGGTTTACTGCTCTTTTATCTATTACCTGCATATTCTGTATGAAATAAATGTGGAGCACACAGAGCAGTTGTATTTGTGTTTTAATGAGACCTATACGCAGCTGCATTTGGCTGGAATTAGCTGTTCCTTTTTTTAATTAGGGCTATAAAATGAAAGTATATTATACTTGTGTTTTGATAGAAATATATATTTTCTCTCCCCATGTGCACCGAGGGACCCTCAGGGCTACAGAGATTAATCATCGAGTTTAATTTAATGCAGTGGGAGAGAGACCTGTGTGGTCAGGCGGGCATTAGAAGTGCCTTTGATCTGCCTCAGGTGCACTGAGCCCCAGTGAGCCAGCAACAATAATACCTTTGTGAGATGATCAGAGAAGAGAGAGGGAGAAAATGGCCTGTGTGGAAACTCAAGGCCGTCCTTTGTTGTGGTTCTGGCAAACGCAAGAGCCAACTGTCAGGAGAAATTCAGAAAACAGAAAGCAGGGTGAAAGTACGGTTGGATTTCTTTCAAGGGATCGTAACAGGAAACTGTTCAAAATCATCTGCTGTGCCTCCCCCCCTTCCTGCCCTTGGTGGGGGCAGGGGTGCTGCTGCTGCTCGGAGTGTCTTGGTACAGCATTTCCCTTCTCTAGCCCTCATACTCCATGAGTCACAGAGCAGGTATTGCTCGAGCGTGGCATTTGATTTAAACTTTTAAGAGAAATAACTCCGTGACCCAGTTTTCATTACCTCAAGGACTCCGGAGATCTTGAACAAAAGACTTTGCTAATCATGCCTTTGATATTTTAGAGAGTACAAATGTGGAACCTAATTTTACTCCTGGCTGTAATAGTTTAATTTGTGGTACAACTATCGTTTTTAAGTGAGGATACGCTTTTGGAATTAACCACTGACAGTTTGGGGTGATCAGACACACGCGAAGCATTGTGTTTCTGTTGAGATACTTGACCAGCTCATGAAAGAGGCAAAAAGCATGTTGTAATTAGGTTACTGATCCCCGTCCAGGTCTGAGCTGGTAGTTGCTGAAAGTCACTGCCACCTCGGGGCTCATCCATTATCCATGAGAGGAAAAAAAAAAAAGATGGTCTGTGGAATATTTTTGGGCAGTTATTCATTCTGCGTGATTCTCTGCTGCCTCCTTTGCCCTAGCAAAAAGTCATCAGTGAAATTTTGCATTTGGAATGGCAAATAAGCTGTCCTTTTACTTTTGAAGGTCTGTCCCTTAGTTTAGGGCTGGGATTCATTTGCTGTGGCTTTGATCTCAGTGAGCAGCGTAGGTATTCCTTTCAAGTGAGGGACACTCAGTGGCTGGCTTTTCTGAGTGGGCTGCTGCAGGTCACTGTACTTTGTAGAAAGGGTCTCTGAACTCCAGCACCCACATTTCAGTGTTGGAACTTTTAGGAGACTTTGCTTGTGTAGCCATGGTGACAACCCAAAATACGTGAGTCGTTTCTCACAGTGAAATAGCAGCAGGTTTGAGGCATTGAAATAGAAGCTTGTATGTTATTCCCAAGTAGTGGTTTGCACCGGTCTAACAGACATGCCTTAACTGCTGGGAATAAGGCAGTTGGTTTCCCTAAAAGCCTGTCTTCCTGCCAGTGTCTTATGTGTCTGATACTTTAACGTTTTCAGAAATCCTTTGTTTTCTTCTGAAACCTTTGTGTGATCAGAGGGATTTCGGTACAGACATCTGTATTATCTTGTCCCACTCCTAAACAGAAACATACTTGCCCTTTTGCAGATGTGTAAAATCACGAAGAATTGAGTTAACTCTTGCAACAGCAAAAGAGTAATACAAACAAGGGTACTCTTACCAGAAATTTCCTAGTCTTCCTCGCAGCAAGTAACCCAGCAGTGTTGCTGCTTCTTACTGGTATATAAATCTAGTGATTTCCCATACATGCTATTAGAATAGCACTCTTCTCATGGACACTAAATTGACATTATAACACCTTTTTTTTTTCCCCTCAAAGTAAAATGTTTCATGAGACTAACCTTTCTGAGACTACAGGTTTGAGTAAGCTATGTTACACCTAGCAGACTGGGACCAATCTGGGTTTGAAGATTTTGAAAGGAGTTTTAAGTAATTTTTTTCCCAAAACTAATTTTGTAAGTGTACTGATTATGTGCTATGTATGCATATTGAATAAAGTAGAAAGAGATCCACCTAAAATATCCCTGGTCATAAAACATGTATAACTTTTATTTCTGCCTATGCCATGGTGAATTAGGTGCAGTGAGAGATCAGTGTTCTGCTTTGCACTTGTTGCAGAACAGTTGTTCCCTTTTGAAAATATTTGTCATTCCTGCCCGAACACCTCTTTGGATTCACAGCTGAAGGAAGTAGCCAGAGCAGCTTCTAACGGGAACATAGTCTGGCCTCATTTCAGCTTACTGAGGGAGAGGGAGATCTGAATTTGCTGGCATTTTCAGTCCCAAATATACCATGTTTGTGTTCTGTATTGTTCAGGGTCTCTGTTTGTTTTTTTCCATCTTCATTTGCTGATGTGGTCTGTGTGCTTCTTCAGTCATTCCTTTTTCTTTAGCAGCAATCTATGCAAAACTTCCTTTTGGGGACTGTCAGGTCATCTTTTGATTTAGATGCAGTCTCTTCCTTTGCATCTTTCTGCTACTCCTGTGATCCTTGTCATTGTGAACTGAGTCACCTGGCTTGGTGCACAATGCTTTTTTTTCCCCTGGTGGTAATGTGCATGTGGTTTGAAGCTTATAATTTAGTCATTTTTAAAATTTGAGAATCACAAGTAATTTAATTTCTATTTTGCCAGATTCACTACATAATCTAAGAGACGGAGCTTGAGCAACTACACAGAGAGCAAAATGGGCAGCTCATTTTGCTGTTGCTGTGCTTACTATGGATTATTTTAGGAAGAATATCCCATACTCTCTTTTACCAAGCCTGACTAGTCTTTGCCTGTTTTCTGCTAAAGGAACCTCAGTCCAATTTGCTTATTCTAAATTTGTTCATTTGATTCTCGTGATGACTGGCAAACACAATAGAGCTTCGTTGCTCCACAATATCCGCCCAAGCTGCCAGCTTTGTTCACACAAATAGAGTGCAAAGCACGTTTCCACCCCCAAAGCATGCACAGTACGTGTCCTTTGCAGTACATCCTGGAGTGGAGGCTGCAGAGACATGCTGGCTCAAAGTGTTCTCATAGCCTGATCTCTGTAATCTCGGTGGGAGCCAGACCAGCAAGTGGATTCAGTATATTTTGGCTCCGATACCAGAGTCTCCTCTTCAGAACATGCCACGTTGTTAAAGCAGCAGACTTTTGAGTAATTACTACACAGGGACTCCTCAGCTGCTTGAAATCAGCTGTGATGAGAGGAAAACTCATGGAGACGAAGCAGCCTGGTACTTGCTTTGCCAGCTATGTTTAATGCAGTCGGGCGGCACTAAGCGATGGGTTTCTGGCGAGGGGGTTGGAGGCTGCGTGCGGCGCTCCAGCCTCGCGCCCTGCAGTCACCGCTGCACATGCAGCCCTGACGTGAAACGTGCGGTCTCCGAGGGGACAGGGCCAGCAGCCCTCGGCAGCGAAGCTGAGTGCCAACTGGCTGCGACCCAGGGTTTAGCAAAGGCAGCAATTTGTCCTGCTGCTGACCAGGGGAAAGGGGCTGGCTTTGGGAGGGTAAGGAGTGGGGAGAGAGGGGAGGAACGTGGTAGGAAAAAACTGAAAACAAAAGCAAAGCTTTGGAAGCAGAGACTGCCTAGAGAAGTTTTTGAAATGACCTGTGCAAGCCTTCTGAAATTGATAAGCGCTTGCCCTCTTGCTTTTTTAATATTCTCCTCTTCCGTAAGGCCGGTTCTGCACATGTGAATCACAGAGCCTGTGTCTTTCAAATGGGAGAAATAAATTAGTGTCACAGGAACCTCTCCCTTACTCTGTCCTCTTTCAGTTCAGTTCTGCTGGCTTCTATATTGCATTTGGCAGCGGTCACAGTGCTGACTTCCCAGCTAATGAAGACATTTTACATTCAGGGAGGGCTGCATGAAATGAAAACCACATTTTCTTCACGACTGTTGTTACAGGTTGCCCATCCTTTCTGTACACAAATTTAGCCTTCTGAGGAAAAGGTCATGGAGCCTTTTCAGCCTGTGGCCTTCGAAGGGTTATACATCCATAAAAATGCCGCCGCCTCCTACTTGTCCCTCAAAGAAGTCTTCCACACCCTTTTTTAACGAGACTCTCTTGTTCCATTTTCTAGCATCCTTGGTTTGAAAAAGAAACAAACAGAGCTGTAATATCCCCTTCGCTGGCATTACTTTGACATTGTACGCTTTGTTTGCTTTGTTTTGTTTTTAAAAGGCGAGAAGTAAAATATTTCTGCTAGCAGGGCATATAAAAGATTGTTGCTTTTCTGACCTCCTTATTATATTAATAAAAGCTAGGAAGAATTCAGTAGTGGTGGGACATCATGTGCAGGCAGCCTCCAAAACCCAAAGCACTTACTTGCAGAACTAGTAAACCACAAAGCTTAAGATCTTGAAATGTAAATAGGAAGTTGGAGAGTTTACTTTAGAGCCAGCAGTGGTGAGTCTGTATAATGTTTATTTCTGCTTGCCTCCCAGCCTTTTCTAAAGCTTGGCGGAGATGAAAGGAAGGTTTTCTCAGTAAATGGGTTATTAAAAGTTTTTGTTATGACCAAGATTCCTTTGTTCCTGGTCTGACATAATTCAAAGGTCAGGTATGCGTTGGTGACTGGGAGAATGGGATGTTCCTATTTAGTGTGTACCTGCCAGAGATATCCAAGTTTTCCATTCCATCACTTTGCAGGTAATCAACCTGTTGATGGGAATGTAGCTGAAAGCAGTACAGTCACTGTATTGTACGGACACTAAGTAATGCCTAGTAACATTCCCAGAAAACTGCAGTCAACTCTCCTTCCCTTTAGTGAACAGATCATTCAAGTTCAAAGACTCAAAGAATAGATGTGGATAGAGTGAACGCTTTGAAAAATGTTCTGCTTGGAGACTATATGAAGACTGATATTCTACAGACATCTCCCTGACATCAGTGAAAATGCTTGCTTTGAAAATTCCAGCAGACACAGTGGTTTTCATACTGCGGTTAACTGCAAACTACCCTGTGTGACACACAGCCGTATATTAGGGTATTTGATTTATAACACGAAGCCTTTCTGCAGTGTCTTCTCTTCGGTGGTCTCAGGGTTCTTTGCAACAATGAATGAAAGGGGTAAGAGAGACAGAACTGTTGACACTGGTAAGGTTTGTCTGGTCTGTCTGCCAGAAATACTGTGCTGCCTGACTTGGCCTCTCTACTGAACGTACTGTGGGATTGTAGGTTACCTGTTAGTAGACCTGGCTCTAGAGGCTAGCACCTTGTACCTTGAACAGACAGGTCTCAACCAAACCTGAGTGCCTTACTGGCATGCTCTGTTACTAGGAGAGCTGGGTAGGTGATTTTCTTCAGATCACAAGCATCCTTATATGTAATGAATGGTCTTTCCAGTTGACTTGTTTACCTTGTTTTTGTGAGTAGGCATGAATTTATTAAGCGGCCTGCTAATTTGGTGTGTCTAGATCTCATGGTGAACCAAAAGGACAGGTGATGTCTTTTGCTCATACTAACCCTTTTATCATAAGAACTTAGCTGGACTGTAAAGGAATAACTAAGTTTCAGATGAAATGAAAGATTATAGAGGATATCCTTGGTCATCAGTTAGGATGTCTCTGGGCCCTGAAACAATTAAATAGAATTTTCAAGGGAATACAATAGTTGTATGAAAAGCAGCTTCATTGTTTTCTGTTAGTTTTAAAATTTTGGAGGTAGCAGTACTTGCAGTGAGTAGTGTGGGATTTCATGTCAGAATCCCAAATATTGTTTAGTATTGTTGGTTTGCTTTATGATTCGGCCAGACTGTTTCCTTTCTGCAGTTCATCCACTTACAGCGTGAGCATCAAACTGAAGTTGTGCAGACAGATACTTTGGTAATGTGTGTTATGTCAGTGCCAGGTATTAAGGACTCCCTGGGCCAAGGTGGCATAAGATGTAACAGTATTTCTAGATATCTTTTTACTTTTCTGAACAGCAACAATTTCCCCAGTCAGGCAAACTTCATCAGTATTTGGACAGTAGGTGTTCTAGTAGGGCTTTTTTTTTTTTTCCCCACTTTTATTCAGCCTCTCATGAAGCAGTAGTTATTCATCCAAGTTTCCTGTTGCTGCTCCATCTCTTTTGGGGTGAGGATCTTAGATGTGGCAAGGTTTATTAGGAAGAAAGTAAATCTCTTTTCATACAATCATTCTGGAAGCAAAATGAGGAGAAGTGTTAGCTGCTGCTTTTCTCCCAGTGTCAGCTGGGAATCACAGTTTATGCTGAGTTCATTGTTTATAACTGTGGGTGAAGGCCTGAGGTCCTCTCCCAGTGTTTATTCTGTCCTTGGGAGTTTGTCTCAGTAAGTAAAGGCTGAATAAACACCAAGTAAGGTTCTCAGGATTTACCCATTTAGCTATTCAAATAAAAGCATGTTTAAAATAGTGTGTGATGGCATATCCCATGTAATGTAAATCTGCTTCCATTAACTCAGGGGTATTGCAGAAGAAGTTTTGTTTTACCTGTAAGTTTTATATTATTGTTGGTAGTGGCCTTCATTAATATAGAAGGAATACTTATATAATAGTGAAAAAGAAAAAAAAAATCTTTAAAATGGACTGCCTTTTGCAATAAATAAGAAATGTCTTAAGGTACATGGGAAGGGCATCCAGAGTAGGGAAATAAACCAGACCTCATTTGAAAAGATTTTTTTCCTTGATGTTTTGTACTAACTGCAGTAAGAACTGCATTTTTTGTAGAATAATTCACCCCCATAAGTAATGAAGCAAGGAGTGATACATCTGTGCAAGAAAACTTGAGCTACCTGCTCAGTGCCACAGCTGTGATTGGTTTCCCACTCTTCCCTTAATTTCTGTTACATCATCTACAAAGCTCCAAGTTCTTCAGGATTGTCACCATCTGATAAAATGAGCTGACCA